>NW_027361736.1:11930000-12320000 GCF_039654945.1 Dendrobates tinctorius | reverse complement strand
CTATTGAATAATGAATGTTTTGAATTTTCTCCAAAAGTAAAGTAGTTGCAAACTCATCCTTTTAGAAACTTGTTTGGGCTGTTGAGAGGAGTAAAAAACCATCAAAAATTTCAATCCTGCATGATTTTACCAAGAAATGTGATTCTTCATTCAAAACCTGATTTTTGCTATTGGGCTCTATTGAATAATGAATGTTTTGAATTTTCTCCAAAAGTAAAGTAGTTGCAAACTCATGCTTTTAGAGACTTGTTTGGGCTCATGAGAGGAGTAGAAAAACATCAAAAATTTCAGTCCTGCATGATTCTACCAAGAAATGTGTGTTCATTGAAACCGCTGGTTATTGATAGTTTGGGCCCTATTGAATAATGAATGTTTTGAATTTTCTCCAAAAGTAAAGTAGTTGCAAACTCATCCTTTTAGAAACTTGTTTGGGCTGTTGAGAGCAGTAAAAAACCATCAAAAATTTCAATCCTGCATGATTCTACCAAGAAATGTGATTCTTCATTCAAAACGCTGGTTTTTGCTATTGGGCTCTATTGAATAATGAATGTTTTGAATTTTCTCCAAAAGTAAAGTAGTTGCAAACTCATCCTTTTAGAGACTTGTTTGGGCTCATGAGAGGAGTAGAAAACAAATCAAAAATTTCAGTCCTGCACGATTCTACCAAGAAATGTGTGTTCATTCAAACCGCTGGTTTTTGATATTTTGGGCCCTATTGAATAATGAATGCTTTGAATTTTCTCCAAAAGTAAAGTAGTTGCAAACTCATGCTTTTAGAGACTTGTTTGGGCTCATGAGAGGAGTAGAAAAACATCAAAAATTTCAGTCCTGCATGATTCTACCAAGAAATGTGTGTTCATTGAAACCGCTGGTTTTTGATAGTTTGGGCCCTATTGAATAATGAATGTTTTGAATTTTCTCCAAAAGCAAAGTAGTTGCAAACTCATCCTTTTAGAAACTTGTTTGGGCTGTTGAGAGGAGTAAAAAACCATCAAAAATTTCAATCCTGCATGATTTTACCAAGAAATGTGATTCTTCATTCAAAACCTGATTTTTGCTATTGGGCTCTATTGAATAGTGAATGTTTTGAATTTTCTCCAAAAGTAAAGTAGTTGCAAACTCATGCTTTTAGAGACTTGTTTGGGCTCATGAGAGGAGTAGAAAAACATCAAAAATTTCAGTCCTGCATGATTCTACCAAGAAATGTGTGTTCATTGAAACCGCTGGTTTTTGATAGTTTGGGCCCTATTGAATTTTCTCCAAAAGTAAAGTAGTTGCAAACTCATCCTTTTAGAAACTTGTTTGGGCTGTTGAGAGGAGTTAAAAACCATCAAAAATTTCAATCCTGCATGATTCTACCAAGAAATGTGATTCTTCATTCAAAACGCTGGTTTTTGCTATTGGGCTCTATTGAATAATGAATGTTTTGAATTTTCTCCAAAAGTAAAGTAGTTGCAAACTCATCCTTTTAGAGACTTGTTTGGGCTCATGAGAGGAGTAGAAAAAAATCAAAAATTTCAGTCCTGCACGATTCTACCAAGAAATGTGTGTTCATTCAAACCGCTGGTTTTTGATATTTTGGGCCCTATTGAATAATGAATGTTTTGAATTTTCTCCAAAAGTAAAGTAGTTGCAAACTCATCCTTTTAGAGACTTGTTTGGGCTCATGAGAGGAGTAGAAAAAAATCAAAAATTTCAGTCCTGCACGATTCTACCAAGAAATGTGTGTTCATTCAAACCGCTGGTTTTTGATATTTTGGGCCCTATTGAATAATGAATGTTTTGAATTTTCTCCAAAAGTAAAGTAGTTGCAAACTCATGCTTTTAGAGACTTGTTTGGGCTGTTGAGAGGAGTAAAAAACCATCAAAAATTTCAATCCTGCATGATTTTACCAAGAAATGTGATTCTTCATTCAAAACGCTGGTTTTTGCTATTGGGCTCTATTGAATAATGAATGTTTTGAATTTTCTCCAAAAGTAAAGTAGTTGCAAACTCATGCTTTTAGAGACTTGTTTGGGCTCATGAGAGGAGTAGAAAAACATCAAAAATTTCAGTCCTGCATGATTCTACCAAGAAATGTGTGTTCATTGAAACCGCTGGTTTTTGATAGTTTGGGCCCTATTGAATAATGAATGTTTTGAATTTTCTCCAAAAGTAAAGTAGTTGCAAACTCATCCTTTTAGAAACTTGTTTGGGCTGTTGAGAGGAGTAAAAAACCATCAAAAATTTCAATGCAGCATGATTCTACCAAGAAATGTGATTCTTCATTCAAAACCTGATTTTTGCTATTGGGCTCTATTGAATAATGAATGTTTTGAATTTTCTCCAAAAGTAAAGTAGTTGCAAACTCATGCTTTTAGAGACTTGTTTGGGCTCATGAGAGGAGTAGAAAAACATCAAAAATTTCAGTCCTGCATGATTCTACCAAGAAATGTGTGTTCATTGAAACCGCTGGTTTTTGATAGTTTGGGCCCTACTGAATAATGAATGTTTTGAATTTTCTCCAAAAGTAAAGTAGTTGCAAACTCATCCTTTTAGAAACTTGTTTGGGCTGTTGAGAGGAGAAAAAACCATCAAAAATTTCAATCCTGCATGATTCTACCAAGAAATGTGATTCTTCATTCAAAACGCTGGTTTTTGCTATTGGGCTCTATTGAATAATGAATGTTTTGAATTTTCTCCAAAAGTAAAGTAGTTGCAAACTCATGCTTTTAGAGACTTGTTTGGGCTCATGAGAGGAGTAGAAAAACATCAAAAATTTCAGTCCTGCATGATTCTACCAAGAAATGTGTGTTCATTCAAACCGCTGGTTTTTGATAGTTTGGGCCCTATTGAATAATGAATGTTTTGAATTTTCTCCAAAAGTAAAGTAGTTGCAAACTCATCCTTTTAGAAACTTGTTTGGGCTGTTGAGAGGAGTAAAAAACCATCAAAAATTTCAATCCTGCATGATTTTACCAAGAAATGTGACTCTTCATTCAAAATCTGATTTTTGCTATTGGGCTCTATTGAATAATGAATGTTTTGAATTTTCTCCAAAAGTAAAGTAGTTGCAAACTCATGCTTTTAGAGACTTGTTTGGGCTCATGAGAGGAGTAGAAAAACATCAAAAATTTCAGTCCTGCAGGATTGTACCAAGAAATGTGTGTTCATTGAAACGGCTGGTTTTTGATAGTTTGGGCCCTATTGAATAATGAATGTTTTGAATTTTCTCCAAAAGTAAAGTAGTTGCAAACTCATCCTTTTAGAAACTTGTTTGGGCTGTTGAGAGGAGTAAAAAACCATCAAAAATTTCAATGCAGCATGATTCTACCAAGAAATGTGATTCTTCATTCAAAACCTGATTTTTGCTATTGGGCTCTAGTGAAAAGTGAATGTTTTGAATTTTCTCCAAAAGTAAAGTAGTTGCAAACTCATGCTTTTAGAGACTTGTTTGGGCTCATGAGAGGAGTAGAAAAACATCAAAAATTTCAGTCCTGCATGATTCTACCAAGAAATGTGTGTTCATTGAAACCGCTGGTTTTTGATAGTTTGGGCCCTATTGAATAATGAATGTTTTGAATTTTCTCCAAAAGTAAAGTAGTTGCAAACTCATCCTTTTAGAAACTTGTTTGGGCTGTTGAGAGGAGTAAAAAACCATCAAAAATTTCAATCCTGCATGATTTTACCAAGAAATGTGATTCTTCATTCAAAACCTGATTTTTGCTATTGGGCTCTATTGAATAATGAATGTTTTGAATTTTCTCCAAAAGTAAAGTAGTTGCAAACTCATGCTTTTAGAGACTTGTTTGGGCTCATGAGAGGAGTAGAAAAACATCAAAAATTTCAGTCCTGCATGATTCTACCAAGAAATGTGTGTTCATTGAAACCGCTGGTTTTTGATAGTTTGGGCCCTATTGAATAATGAATGTTTTGAATTTTCTCCAAAAGTAAAGTAGTTGCAAACTCATCCTTTTAGAAACTTGTTTGGGCTGTTGAGAGGAGTAAAAAACCATCAAAAATTTCAATCCTGCATGATTCTACCAAGAAATGTGATTCTTCATTCAAAACGCTGGTTTTTGCTATTGGGCTCTATTGAATAATGAATGTTTTGAATTTTCTCCAAAAGTAAAGTAGTTGCAAACTCATCCTTTTAGAGACTTGTTTGGGCTCATGAGAGGAGTAGAAAAACATCAAAAATTTCAGTCCTGCATGATTCTACCAAGAAATGTGTGTTCATTCAAACCGCTGGTTTTTGATATTTTGGGCCCTATTGAATAATGAATGTTTTGAATTTTCTCCAAAAGTAAAGTAGTTGCAAACTCATCCTTTTAAAAACTTGTTTGGGCTGTTGAGAGGAGTAAAAAACCATCAAAAATTTCAATCCTGCATGATTTTACCAAGAAATGTGATTCTTCATTCAAAACCTGATTTTTGCTATTGGGCTCTATTGAATAATGAATGTTTTGAATTTTCTCCAAAAGTAAAGTAGTTGCAAACTCATGCTTTTAGAGACTTGTTTGGGCTCATGAGAGGAGTAGAAAAACATCAAAAATTTCAGTCCTGCATGATTCTACCAAGAAATGTGTGTTCATTGAAACCGCTGGTTTTTGATAGCTTGGGCCCTATTGAATAATGAATGTTTTGAATTTTCTCCAAAAGTAAAGTAGTTGCAAACTCATCCTTTTAGAAACTTGTTTGGGCTGTTGAGAGGAGTAAAAAACCATCAAAAATTTCAATCCTGCATGATTTTACCAAGAAATGTGATTCTTCATTCAAAACCTGATTTTTGCTATTGGGCTCTATTGAATAATGAATGTTTTGAATTTTCTCCAAAAGTAAAGTAGTTGCAAACTCATGCTTTTAGAGACTTGTTTGGGCTCATGAGAGGAGTAGAAAAACATCAAAAATTTCAGTCCTGCATGATTCTACCAAGAAATGTGTGTTCATTGAAACCGCTGGTTTTTGATAGTTTGGGCCCTACTGAATAATGAATGTTTTGAATTTTCTCCAAAAGTAAAGTAGTTGCAAACTCATCCTTTTAGAAACTTGTTTGGGCTGTTGAGAGGAGTAAAAAACCATCAAAAATTTCAATCCTGCATGATTCTACCAAGAAATGTGATTCTTCATTCAAAACCTGATTTTTGCTATTGGGCTCTATTGAATAATGAATGTTTTGAATTTTCTCCAAAAGTAAAGTAGTTGCAAACTCATGCTTTTAGAGACTTGTTTGGGCTCATGAGAGGAGTAGAAAAACATCAAAAATTTCAGTCCTGCATGATTCTACCAAGAAATGTGTGTTCATTGAAACCGCTGGTTTTTGATAGTTTGGGCCCTATTGAATAATGAATGTTTTGAATTTTCTCCAAAAGTAAAGTAGTTGCAAACTCATCCATTTAGAAACTTGTTTGGGCTTTTGAGAGGAGTAAAAAACCATCAAAAATTTCAATCCTGCATGATTTTACCAAGAAATGTGATTCTTCATTCAAAACCTGATTTTTGCTATTGGGCTCTATTGAATAATGAATGTTTTGAATTTTCTCCAAAAGTAAAGTAGTTGCAAACTCATGCTTTTAGAGTCTTGTTTGGGCTCATGAGAGGAGTAGAAAAACATCAAAAATTTCAGTCCTGCATGATTCTACCAAGAAATGTGTGTTCATTGAAACCGCTGGTTTTTGATAGTTTGGGCCCTATTGAATAATGAATGTTTTGAATTTTCTCCAAAAGTAAAGTAGTTGCAAACTCATCCTTTTAGAGACTTGTTTGGGCTCATGAGAGGAGTAGAAAAAAATCAAAAATTTCAGTCCTGCACGATTCTACCAAGAAATGTGTGTTCATTCAAACCGCTGGTTTTTGATATTTTGGGCCCTATTGAATAATGAATGTTTTGAATTTTCTCCAAAAGTAAAGTAGTTGCAAACTCATGCTTTTAGAGACTTGTTTGGGCTCATGAGAGGAGTAGAAAAACATCAAAAATTTCAGTCCTGCATGATTCTACCAAGAAATGTGTGTTCATTGAAACCGTTGGTTTTTGATAGTTTGGGCCCTATTGAATAATGAATGTTTTGAATTTTCTCCAAAAGCAAAGTAGTTGCAAACTCATCCTTTTAGAAACTTGTTTGGGCTGTTGAGAGGAGTAAAAAACCATCAAAAATTGTAATCCTGCATGATTCTACCAAGAAATGTGATTCTTCATTCAAAACGCTGGTTTTTGCTATTGGGCTCTATTGAATAATGAATGTTTTGAATTTTCTCCAAAAGTAAAGTAGTTGCAAACTCATGCTTTTAGAGACTTGTTTGGGCTCATGAGAGGAGTAGAAAAACATAAAAAATTTCAGTCCTGCATGATTCTACCAAGAAATGTGTGTTCATTCAAACCGCTGGTTTTTGATAGTTTGGGCCCTATTGAATAATGAATGTTTTGAATTTTCTACAAAAGTAAAGTAGTTGCAAACTCATCCTTTTAGAAACTTGTTTGGGCTGTTGAGAGGAGTAAAAAACCATCAAAAATTTCAATCCTGCTCGATGGCAGAGCTGTGACCAAAGTGACTAGAGGATAAGGGAGATTTTGAATTTCTGCACACACTTGTGGACACTTATGGATTGTGTGAGGCCCACTGACTAGTATCTGAGCGCTCTGTCACAGGCTCGATGGCAGAGCTGTGACCAAAGTGACTAGAGCATAAGGGAGATTTTGAATTTCTGCACACACTTGTGGACACTTATGGATTGTGTGAGGCCCACTGACTAGTATCTGAGCGCTCTGTCACAGGCTCGATGGCAGAGCTGTGACCAAAGTGACTAGAGGATAAGGGAGATTTTGAATTTCTGCACACACTTGTGGACACTTATGGATTGTGTGAGGCCCACTGACTAGTATCTGAGCGCTCTGTCACAGGCTCGATGGCAGAGCTGTGACCAAAGTGACTAGAGGATAAGGGAGATTTTGAATTTCTGCACACACTTGTGGACACTTATGGATTGTGTTAGGCCCACTGACTAGTATCTGAGCGCTCTGTCACAGGCTCGATGGCAGAGCTGTGACCAAAGTGACTAGAGGATAAGGGAGATTTTGAATTTCTGCACACACTTGTGGACACTTATGGATTGTGTGAGGCCCACTGACTAGTATCTGAGCGCTCTGTCACAGGCTCGATGGCAGAACTGTGACCAAAGTGACTAGAGGATAAGGGAGATTTTGAATTTCTGCACACACTTGTGGACACTTATGTATTGTGTGAGGCCCACTGACTAGTATCTGAGCGCTCTGTCACAGGCTCGATGGCAGAGCTGTGACCAAAGTGACTAGAGGATAAGGGAGATTTTGAATTTCTGCACACACTTGTGGACACTTATGGATTGTGTGAGGCCCACTGACTAGTATCTGAGCGCTCTGTCACATGCTCGATGGCAGAGCTGTGACCAAAGTGACTAGAGGATAAGGGAGATTTTGAATTTCTGCACACACTTGTGGACACTTATGGATTGTGTGAGGCCCACTGACAAGCATCTGAGCGCTCTGTCACAGGCTCGATGGCAGAGCTGTGACCAAAGTGACTAGAGGTTAAGGGAGATTTTGAATTTCTGCACACACTTGTGGACACTTATGGATTGTGTGAGGCCCACTGACTAGTATCTGAGCGCTCTGTCACAGGCTCGATGGCAGAGCTGTGACCAAAGTGACTAGAGGATAAGGGAGATTTTGAATTTCTGCACACACTTGTGGACACTTATGGATTGTGTGAGGCCCACTGACTAGTATCTGAGCGCTCTGTCACAGGCTCGATGGCAGAGCTGTGACCAAAGTGACTAGAGGATAAGTGAGATTTTGAATTTCTGCACACACTTGTGGACACTTATGGATTGTGTGAGGCCCACTGACTAGTATCTGAGCTCTCTGTCACAGGCTCGATGGCAGAGCTGTGACCAAAGTGACTAGAGGATAAGGGAGATTTTGAATTTCTGCACACACTTGTGGACACTTATGGATTGTGTGAGGCCCACTGACTAGTATCTGAGCGCTCTGTCACAGGCTCGATGGCAGAGCTGTGACCAAAGTGACTAGAGGATAAGGGAGATATTGAATTTCTGCACACACTTGTGGACACTTATGGATTGTGTGAGGCCCACTGACTAGTATCTGAGCGCTCTGTCACAGGCTCGATGGCAGAGCTGTGACCAAAGTGACTAGAGGATAAGGGAGATTTTGAATTTCTGCACACACTTGTGGACACTTATAGATTGTGTGAGGCCCACTGACTAGTATCTGAGCGCTCTGTCACAGGCTCGATGGCAGAGCTGTGACCAAAGTGACTAGAGGATAAGGGAGATTTTGAATTTCTGCACACACTTGTGGACACTGGACACTTATGGATTGTGTGAGGCCCACTGACAAGCATCTGAGCGCTCTGTCACAGGCTCGATGGCAGAGCTGTGACCAAAGTGACTAGAGGATAAAGGAGATTTTGAATTTCTGCACACACTTGTGGACACTGGACACTTATGGATTGTGTGAGGCCCACTGAATATCTGAGCGCTATGTCACAGGCAGAAATTGGCTAGTGTATCACAAACTACAAGGTGTATGTAGAATTGGGCAGAATTGGAATCTCCCTAGAGTGCAGGTCTGTAAGAACGGAACATGTCCTCGACTTATTCTCACAGAGTGACTCACTGATAGCTTCACTGTGGCTGTGATAACAGCCGTTACACGGTACTGTGTGAGGAGCGTACACCGCTGTATGGTGTGAAAAAATGCACGCTCAGTACCTCAGCAGGGAAAAAAAAAAATTGTGATTGCTTTTAAAAAAGCAGTTTGCGGAGCAGTGGGTAAACAGCAATGCAGGAATGTCAGGAAGCCTTAGAAGGCAGCCCAACAACCAACACCACTGATACACCACTATATTGCCTCCTCTTGCACTGCACAGTGACTGGTGTTTTGTACAGGCAAAATTGCTAGCAGCAGAAGCAGTTTTTTTTTCTTCTTCTCAGCAGGACAAAAAAAAAAATTGTGATTGCTTTTAAAAAAGCAGTTTGCGGAGCAGTGGGTAAACAGCAATGCAGGAATGTCAGGAAGCCTTAGAAGGCAGCCCAACAACCAACACCACTGATACCCCACTATATAGCCTCCCCTTGTACTGCACAGTGACTGGTGTGTTGTACAGGCAAAATCGCTAGCAGCAGAAGCAGTTTTTTTTTCTTCTCAGCAGGACAAAAAAAAAAATTGTGATTGCTTTTAAAAAAGCAGTTTGCGGAGCAGTGGGTAAACAGCAATGCAGGAATGTCAGGAAGCCTTAGAAGGCAGCCCAACAACCAACACCACTGATACACCACTATATAGCCTCCCCTTGCACTACACAGTGACTGGTGTGTTGTACAGGCAAAATCGCTAGCAGCAGAAGCAGTTTTTGGTGTCTTCTTCCCTGCCTAACGCTCTCCCTACAAAATCAGCAGCAGCAGCAGCTCTCCCTATTCTGAGATCAGCATGAGTAACATGGCGGTCGGCGTGCACGCCCTTTTATACCCCCTGTGACGCCCCCCAAAGCAAGCCAATCACTTGCATGCCCTTATGAAAGATGGTGGTGACCCGTGCCTATGTCATCACGTTGCCCACAGTGTCCGTGGATCCTGATTGGCTGAAAAAGAGCGCAAAACAAACTTTTGAAACGCGACTTTGGCGCGTAGGTCGCCGACCTCGTGGCCGACCTCATCCTAGGGTCGGGTTTCGTTTCATGAAACCCGACATTGCCAAAAGTCGGCGACTTTTGAATTTTTTCGACCCGTTTCGCTCAACTCTAGTCGTTGATATTACGTAAGCATCCGAAGAGCCCACACTACACTCAAAGATCTAATTTTTAGTCTACTACTAACTCTGCTGTTATTATTTCTAATTTTCTAATCTTCTTGCAGTTCTCTATATATATGTATGTATTAGCTTGATGACCCTACTGAACCTCCACCACTGCCCTGCATAGAGCTGCACCATAAAACAGTGTAAGGAGACCCACGTGTCCTCCCCCTGCACAGACCCACAGTACACTCCCTACAGAGCCCTCATGTTCTCCCCTTGCACAGCCCCCCCGTGTACCCCCCTGCACAGCCCCCCATGTCCTCCCCTACACAGCCTCATCATGTACCCCCCCAGCACAGTCTCCCATGTCCTCCCCTACACAGCCTCCTCATTTACCCCCCCTACAGAGTCCCCCCATGTCCTCCCCTACAGAGTCCCCCCATGTCCTCCCCTACAGAGTCCCCCCATGTCCTCCCCTACAGAGTCCCCCCATGTCCTCCCCTACAGAGTCCCCCCATGTCCTCCCCTACAGAGTCCCCCCATGTCCTCCCCTACAGAGTCCCCCCATGTCCTCCCCTACAGAGTCCCCCCATGTCCTCCCCTACAGAGTCCCCCCATGTCCTCTCCCATACTGTATATAGGGCTCAGGATGAACTCCAGGCAAGTATCAGAGACTCCACAGCGGAAACTCCAGATCTCATCCAGGGCTTCCTGGTGCCTGATCAGTAGGCAATGAGGTCCCTGTATCCACAATGATCCTTGGAGAAACAATTGTCCAGCAGACCCAGCACGCCCTATAACTGGTAAAACCATCCTTTTTACCTCCCTGGTGGCTTTGCAGCTCGTTCTGGCAGCCGGAGCCTGCAGCTCTTCCTGTCGAGTGATCACGTGGTACTGCTCATTAAGGTAATGAATATGCGCTCCACGCCTAAGGGAGCGGAGAGGCGAGCAGGCATGTGAGTATGGTGTGCTGGAAGCTGGTGGCCTCTGTGACCTGCTGCTACTGAAGTGTGAAACAGGCCTAAGAGAAAGAAAAGACTCAATCTGAGAAGAGGTCACCTATAAGGTACCAGGATGTACATTTTTAGTTATTGGTACTGACTGCGTCTCATCAGTACTATGGTTCCTGTATAGTCCACAGTCTGATAAAGACTGGTAACTCCCAGCATCTCCTTACCATTGTTAAGGACATACTGGGAGTTGTAGGTTCATGAGATACAAATGTATATGGGCCTGACTTAGAAGGATTCAGCTCATCAGTTATTAATCACATGATGTCATAGACCTAATGGAAAAGGGAAGAATTAGCTGGGTAGAAATGCAAAATGGGCGCCTTCGGCTTCATCTGCCTTGGGCACCCAAAATACTGTGTTTCGGCCATGGTAACGGATAAAGCAAAATCCTACATGACCTATCAGTGTTCTACGATTTGGGTTGAGGACACTTATTGTATGTGGGCTGGTGAATTTTGTGTGCCAGGGCTGCTTTTTAGTCCTAACTCGGCCCTGAATCCCCTCGTGTATCTGAATGGGAGGAAGAGTGTGAACTTGTGCTAATTGTGCAGTCACACTTTGTCATCTCTGCTCCGTCCTGTCTTCCAGCGCAAGGTTAAATTGCTCTGACTTCATATCTGGCTTCATGGCTTGATCATAGATGCTGGATCCTGATCCCCAACAAAATTTCACCAACCGAAGATTGTGAAAGAAACACACAAAACACTTTTATTGGATGTTAAATTGACCGAATTTTATTCCAAATCTCATCATTATTATTTCTTTCAGTGTCTGAAATTTAGAATCAGCCAATTACTATGAAAGAGACACTGAAAATGGCAGAACCCCCGACTCACGAAGAATCGTCCTTCAGCACTCAGGAGAGGAAAAACCCCCTGTAGTGGAAACCTCTAGGGAACCATGGCTGCAGGACTGCCCTTCCCTTGGGCTTAGAAGGTTAGTGCCAACATGTAACAGCAAATTGTACCTGAATTTGTACATTGTGTCATATTTGTTTTGGAGAAGCCTAATGCGACCTCTCCAGGCCGTACACATAAAGTGAAGGCGGCGAGTACCGGACGTGAGGGAGATCTGGCTGCAACATCTGTCACCCCATTGATCTGGCTGGCTAGGCGGTATGGCTGATCTGGCTGGCTAGGCGCTATGGCTGATCTGGCTGGCTAGGCGGTGTCCCCTTCCTCCCATTGTGGAGTGATGAAGCTCCAGGTCTCCAGACACATCAAGTATGGCTCCGTCTACGGCTGAATGACTTGTGGTTCTGGAATCTTCTCCTGCATCATAGATGCATGTCTTTATGACATCAGCGCAGTTGCCATAGTTATCACAGGTGTTTTATACTGTGGTTTCATTGGCTAGAAAGTCCCTCTCAGTGTTCCAAAGATTTAACCCTTGAATGACTGGTATTGTGCCTTTCTCCAGAAGCCTGTAAAATAAACTTGTCACTAGACAGGACCATTATCATTATTATATTTTAGAGTTGCCCCAACCAAAGTCTAATAAGTGAGCGCATCTACAGAGTTGATGTGTAACAAGCGCAGTCATTCCATTAAGCCCTACTAAATGCATAAATGCACAATATGAGAACAGAGTAGTCTCATAGAAAATTAATGATACCAAGGTAAAAGCAGTTAGATATGGGATGCTATATAGGGGCTCATACTGTATATAGGAGCTATATGGGGACTCACACTGTATATAGGAGGCAATATGGTGGCAAACAATGTAGTCAGGAGGCTATATGTGAGTGCTCATACTGTATATAGGAGGCTATATGGGGACTCACACTGTATATAGGAGGCAAACACTGTATTCAGGAGGCTATATGTGGGCTCATACTGTATATAGGAAGCGATTTGCAGGCTCATACTGTTTATAGGAAGCGATGTGCAGGCTCATACTGTACATAGGAGGCTATGTGGATACTCATACTGTTTATAGGAAGCAATGCGCAGGCTCATACTGTACATAGGAGGCTATGTGCAGGCTCATACTGTATATAGGAAGCAATGTGCAGGCTCATACTGTATATAGGAGGCAAAAACTGTATTCAGGAGGCTATATGTGGGTGCTCATACTGTATATAGGAGGCTATATGCGGCCTCATACTGTATATAGGAAGCGATGTGCAGGTTCATACCGTACATAGGAGGCTATATGTGGCCTCATACTGTATATAGGAAGCGATGTGCAGGCTCATACTGTATATAGGAGGCTATGTGGGCTCATATTGTATATAGGAAGCAATGTGCAGGCTCATACTGTATATAGGAGGCAAAAACTGTATTCAGGAGGCTATATGTGGGTGCTCATACTGTATATAGGAGGCTATATGCGGCCTCATACTGTATATATGAAGCGATGTGCAGGCTCATACCGTACATAGGAGGCTATATGTGGCCTCATACTGTATACAGGATGCGATGTGCAGGCTCATACTGTATATAGGAGGCTATGTGGGCTCATATTGTATATAGGAAGCAATGTGCAGGCTCATACTGTATATAGGAGACTATATGCGGCCTCATCTAATATATAAAGCTCAAAGTGTGTATGTATGTATGTGTGTGTGTATGTTTGTATGTCCGGGATAGGCATCCGCACCGTCGCAGCTACAGCCACAAAATTTGGCACAGTCACACGTCTGCACCCCGAGAGCGTCCTAAGCTATGTTGTGAGGCGAAATTTTAACCCTGCGCGTTCCAATTCAACAAACAATTTTGCCCCTATCTACATACTGGGGGAAAAAGTGTGTGCGCGTCAAGCCCCGCCCCTCATTGTGTTGTCACAATGCCCCTATTTGCATACTGGGGAAGCAGTGTGTGTGCATCAAGCCCCGCCCCTCATTATGATGTCACAATGTTTGCCATGGCGATGCTGATGTCATCAAAGGTTGCAAGCCCTGCCGCCGCTCATTATGATGTCATAATGGTTGATTATGGAATGGAGGATGTGTGATGAGTATATGGGCACTGGACTATAGGATGGTGGATATGTATGATGGGTATATGGGCACGGGACTATGGGATGGGGGATGTGTGATGGGTATATGGGCACTGGACTATGGGATGGAGGATGTGTGATGGGTATATGGGCACTGGACTATAGGATGGAGGATACAGTGGGGAGAAAAAGTATTTAGTCAGTCAGCAATAGTGCAAGTTCCACCACTTAAAAAGATGAGAGGCGTCTGTAATTTACATCATAGGTAGACCTCAACTATGGGAGACAAACTGAGAAAAAAAAATCCAGAAAATCACATTGTCTGTATGTATGACGGTATATGGGCACGGGACTATGAGATAGCGGATATGTATGATGGGTATATGGGCACGGGACTATGGGATGGAGGATATGTATGATGGGTATATGGGCATGGGACCATGGGATGGAGAATATGTATGATCGGTATCTGTGCATGGGACTATGGGATGGAGAATATGTATGATGGGTATATGGGCATGGGACTATGGGATGGAGGATATGTGATGGGTATATGGGTACTCGACTATGGGATGGAGGATATGTATGATGGGTATATGGGCACGGGCCTATGGGATCGTGGATATGTATGATGGGTATATGGGCAGGGACTATGGGATGGAGGATAATTATAATTTTCTATAACTTACCACAGTTAGTTACTATGCCCGAGCAGCGCCGGGCTCTTCAGCTAGTACTGTATATACACTGTGTTCCAAATTATTATGCAAATGCTATTTTTCTCTGATTTTCCTAAATAGTCGGTACAAATGACAGTCAGTCTAATAAAAGTCATCACCCGTTAGAATATGCATCGAATTTTATTGAAGAAACCTCCCAATGATAACAGTATAATCTCCAAAATGAATAAAAACTCAAATTGCACTGTTCCAAATTAGTATGCACAGTAGAATTTCTAAACATTTGATATGTTTTAAAGAACTGAAAATGCTCATTTGTGGAATTTGCAGCATTAGGAGGTCACATTCACTGAACAAAAAGGATATTTTGGAGTTAAATAGCTTAACAGGCCAAGTTACATGTTAACATAGGAACCCTTCTTTGATATCACCTTCACAATTCTTGCATCCATTGAACTTGTGAATTTTTTGGAGAGTTTCTGCTTGTATTTCTTTGCATGAAGTCAGAATAGCCTCCCAGAGCTGCTGTTTTGATGTGAACTGCCTCCCACCCTCATAGATCTTTCGCTTGATGATACTCCAAAGGTTCTCCATAGGGTTGAGGTCAGGGAAAGATGGTGGCCACACCATGAGTTATCTCCTTTTATGCCCATAGCAGTCAATGACTCAGAGGTATTCTTTGCAGCATGACATGGTGCAGTTTCATGCATGAAGAGGATTTTGCTCCTGAAGGCACATTTCTGCTTTTTATACCATGGAAGACAGCTGTCAGTCAGAAACTCTATATACTTTTCACACCATCAGGAACCTTAAAGAGCCCTACCAGCTGTTTCCCCATGATTCCGGCCCAAAACATGATTCCTCCACCTCCTTGCTGACGTCGCAGCCTTGTTGGGGCATAGTGGCCTTCCACCAACCACCCACTACTCCATCCATCTGGACCATCCAGGGTTGCTCGACACTCATCAGTAAACAAGACTGTTTGAAAATTAGTTTTCATGTATGTCTGGGCCCACTGCAACCATTTCTGCTTGTGAACACTGTTTAGGAGTGGCCGAATAGTAGGTTTATGCACCACAGCATGCCTTTGAAGGATCCTACACCTTGAGGTTCGAGGGACTCCAGAGGCACCAGCAGCTTTAAATATCTGTTTGCTGGTTTGTAATGGCTTTTTAGCAGCTGCTCTCTTAATCCGATGAACTTGCCTGGCAGAAACCTTCCTCATTCTGCCTTTATCAGCACAAACATGTCTGTTCTCAGAATCAACCACAAATCTCTTAAAAGTACGATGATCACGTTTAAGTTTTTGGGAAATATCTAATGTTTTCATCTCATGACCAAGGCATTGCACTATTTGATGCTTTTCAGCAGCAGAGAGATCCGTTTTCTTTCCTAAATTCCTTGAAACCTGTGCCCTGCTTAATAATGTGGAACATCATTCTTAAGTAGTTTTCCTTTAATTGGGCTCACCTGGTAAACTAATTATCACAGGCGTTTGAGATTGATTTCAGTGATCCAAAGAGCCCTGATACACAATACCATCTGAGTTTATTTGAAAAACAAAAAATTACATCTTTATGACACTTAAATCCAATTTGCATAATAATTTGGAACGCAGTGTAGAAGGCTATATGCGGCCTCATACTGTATACAGGAGGCTATGTGGGCTCATACTGTGTATAGGAGGCTATATGCAGCCTCATACTGTATATAGGAAGCGATGTACAGGCTCATACTGTATATAGGATAAAGTACAAATATATCCCAAATACTGGAAAAAAATTCTTCAAAGGCTCAACTCACTGGAAATATAATAGCAAAAAAAATCTCATAAATGAGCTATTAAGCATCACAAGAGATCAAAATTGGAGTTTTTCAAGCTAAATAATTTATTTAGAATAATTAACAGAGCATAAATGCTAAATGCAAGTTACAGCAGACATAAACACAATATAATTAAACCAGCACCTTGACAGTTAATAAAGTTTTTATCTGTATAAAACATGTAGTTTCTTTGCTTTCCTTTCACAAATAGAATGCATAGTAAACAGCAAACTCCTCATTTACATAATATGTATGCCCAGATAAGGTTTTGCATACAATAAGTGCCCAGAGTAAACTGCTGAATAAAAAGTGCATAAGTGCCTTGTATCAAATAAGCCTGTAGGCGTTAAGTGTACACAGAGTAAAAACTGTCTATACAAATTCCAGAGTAAGATACAAGGACTGCATTAGAAAGTAACAACTTACATGTGCTGTGTATGTCGCTATAAAACCTGCCGCCCCTACGCGCGTTACGCCGCAGCTTCCTCAGGAGGCGTGGTTTACAAGTGCCCCGGATCTAGTTTATATAGTGCAGTCAACCAATAAACCGCTTTCCCTAATAAAGCTTGTAAAATTCAGGACCTGAGCTGTAGTGTCCACAATGACGTCAATAGTATCCAGTTCTAAACGTCCACAGCATTATCGGCGCATGCGCTGTTGAGTCCCCACTATGAACAGGGAGTCTATGATCAGCATGAAAGTGGCTCAAGCTGCAAAACAGCCAGAGACAGCCACATACCAGACTGAGCACGTCAGAAGGCTCCTAGGGAGGACAGAACTGGGCATGCGCTCAAGTGAGGACAAGAAAATAAAATAATTATGAAGAATAATAATCACTATTTAAAGTGATAGCAAGTGTTGAAAGTGAGGGGATAAAACATAATGATGCTGAAATAATTATAGCGGTGTGTATGAACCATTAAAGTGAATATGCCTGACATAGAGTGCAAAGGCACACACATATGTGTCAATTATAAGCACACTATGCAAGCAATAAATTTTTTTTTTAACAATTAGCATAATGTGTATGAGGCTATATAACTATAACAACTATATATCATGTCTCTGTTAAAAAACAAATGAACATAAAAATAACACATGGCATTCAATACATACATCAAATGTCATATATCATAAAGTAATTATACACACAATTATGTATAATGCATAATACATAGCAAAAATACACAAAGAAAATTGTGAAAAAAATAAAAAATGAGTGAAAAAATATATAAAAATAAAACAAATAAAAATGTAAATGAAATAAACAAATAAAAAAAGAAAAAATGAATAAAAATGTGAACAAATAATATAAAATATTGAAGACCCAATGGGTACGAAAAGAGCCGTAGATTTCTTGTGAGAGGAGTGTTTCTTCATAAAATCTTGAAATGCCCTCAACAATGAATTCCATGCCAGATCATATACTGCAATGCGAAGATAGAGAACTGGAGTATAAGCACAGGAAAAAATAATTAAAAACAGAAAACTAAAACCAAGACTAAAAAGATACCCATACGATTTTTACAGAAAGGACCCAAAACCATTACTCTCATTCAATCATTTTTTTTTTTTTTGCTACTGTATATAGGAGGCTATGTGCAGGCTCATACTGTATATAGGAAGCAATGTGCAGGCTCATACTGTATATAGGAGGTAAACACTGCATTCAGGAGGCTATATGTTGGTGCTCATACTGTATATAGGAGGCTATATGCGGCCTCATACTGTATATAGGAAGCGAAGTACAGGCTCATACTGTATATAGGAGGCTATATGCGGCCTCATACTGTATATAGGAAGCGATGTGCAGGCTCATACTGTATATAGGAGGCTATATGCAGCCTCATACTGTATATAGGAGGCAAATACTGTATTCAGGAGGCTATATGTGGTCTCATACTGTACATGGGAAGCGATGTGCAGGGTCATACTGTATATAGGAGGCTATATGCAGCCTCATACTGTATGTAGGAGGCTATATGCGGCCTCATACTGTATATAGGAAGCGATGTGCAGGCTCATACTGTATATAGGAGACTATGTGCAGACTCATAATGTATATAGGAAGCAATGTGCAGGCTTATACTGTATATAGGAAGCAATGTGCAGGCTCATATTGTATATAGGAAGCGATGTGCAGGCTCATACTGTATATAGGAGGCTATATGTGGCCTCATACTGTATGTAGGAGGCTATATGCGGCCTCATACTGTATATGGGAAGCGATGTGCAGGCTCATACTGTATATAGGAAGCGCTGTGCAGGCTCATACTGTATGTAGGAGGCTATATGCGGCCTCATACTGTATATAGGAGGCTATATGCGGTCTCATACTGTATATAGGAAGCGATGTGCAGGCTCATACTGTATATAGGAGACTATGTGCAGACTCATACTGTATATAGGAAGCGCTGTGCAGGCTCATACTGTATATAGGAGGCTATATGCGGCCTCATACTGTATATAGGAAGCGCTGTGCAGGCTCCTACTGTATATAGGAGGCTATATGCGGCCTCATACTGTATATAGGAAGCAATGTGGAGGCTCACACTGTATATAGGAGGCAATTCAAAAGCAGGAAATATCCAGCTACAGATCCAGGGAAAAATTGTTAAAATCAAAAAATGAAGGAGAGCGATAAAGTGGCGCCTGTGTAAAAGGTTTTGTAACTGCTGCGACTCTAGATACCAACCACAAGGAAATCGAAAGGATTATAAATATTTGTGATAGACTCGCGCTGAAAAAACCAAGATGTGGGAGAAAAGCTAGTCACTTATTAATGAGACAAATAGAAGAATATTTAATAGGTAAAACCTGACAAGAATAAACAATAAACTGCAGTTAGCCCAATCGTGGGGATAAATGGCTGAGAAATAAATAGTGATTAGTATATCTTAATGAATATATTGCAACTCGCCCAGTACAAAGCTGTGAAAAAAATGGTAGTTAATGGAAATAGAAAGTATTGCACTCAAACAGTTGATTAACCAAGGAGAGATGGCATGTACCCGAATAGAATTCTCCTAGAAGTAAAGGGTTAATATGTATATAGAACACAATTGGGTGAAAATATTAAATGGTCATAAGCAATATGTCCCGGACCTGAAGAAAGAAGCTGAGTTTTCCGAAACGCGTTGGTTTCGGCCCTTTTTGCCACCCGTACCTCCATCTAGCAGCAGTTACACGGCACCACGTGATCCACCGCGTCACACAGGTCCTGCTCCTACTGCACATCTGCCGGGACGCAGCTATCGACCAGAGTGACCGGATCCCTGCCGACAGCTGGAGCGCAGGAGCGCTGGTCTCACACTACACCTCGGCATATCGCCGCATCTCCCAGGTCCGACCTTTACTGCACCAGCCAGAACGCAGTCACCGGATTCTACGCAGACCATCGGAGGTATTGTGAGTAGCAATACTCACATACAACTATATATGGTGAAATCACCATGTACTGTTCAGCGCGCTATTTCACAGGGTACGAGCCCTCCACTCATTGGAGAAAGTACTTGGTGTATCCATCATCGGCCGGGGCAGCTCTCCCCACGGCTATAGACATTGGAATATTTTATGAATGCAGGTTTATACCAAGCATTAACTATGGACTAAGGATATAATCACACTCTTTATGCCAGGACATATTGCTCATGACCATTTAATATTTTCACCCAATTGTGTGTTCTATGTACCTATTAACCCTTTACTTCCTGCCGCTCTTATTTGCAGCCTCTAGGAGAATTCTATTCGGGTACATGCCATCTCTCTTGGTTAATCAACTGTTTGAGTGCAATACTTAATGGAAATAGTAACTACCATTTTTTTTCACAGCTTTGTACTGGGCGAATTGCAATATATTTATTAAGATATACTAATCACTATTTATTTCTCAGCTATTTATCCCCACGATTGGGCTAACTGCAAATTATTGTTTATTCTTGTCAGGTTTTAACTATTACCGTATATACTCGAGTATAAGCCGACCCGAGTACAAGCCGAGGCACCAACTTTTGCCACGAAAAACTGGGTAAACTTATTGACTTGAGTATAAGCCGGGTGTGCATTGACCACTCATCCCTACCGTGGTATGCATGGTTCCCCCGTCCCTGTCATTGTATGCATGGCTCCTTATCCCCTATCTTTGTAGGTATGATTCCTGTTAAGAAAAAAAACATCCTATTTACCTGCCTGCGCGCCGTCGGTGCCACTGCATCTTGTTCCGGCCATATAACACGGAAAATTCTTGGTAATGACAGTGAATATTTAGAACATTCATTACTGTGCACATTATACACATTATACATTCCTGCAGCTCAGTGGCGTAGCAACTGTTTGTGGCGCCCGGGGCGGTCGAAAAATTTGCCGCCCTTTTGGTCGTTGATATTTCGGAAGCATCCGAAGAGCCCACACTACACTCAAAGATCTAATTTTTAGTCTACTACTAACTCTGCTGTTATTATTTCTAAATTTCTAGACTTTCATCTTCTTGCAGTTCTCTATATATATATGTATGTATTAGCTTGATGACCCTACTGAACCGCCACCACTGCCCTTCATAGAGCCGCACCATAAAACAGTGTAAGGAGACCCATGTGTCCTCCCCCTGCACAGAACCACAGTACACTCCCTACAGAGCCCTCATGTTCTCCCTTGCACAGCCCCCCGTTTACCCCCCTGCACAGCCCCCCATGTCCTCCCCTACGCAGCCTCCCCATGTACTCCCCCTGCACAGCCCCCCATGTCCCTCCTACAGAGCCCCCATGTCCTCCCCTGCACAGCCCCCCATGTCCTCCCCTGCACAGCCCCCCATGTCCTCCCCTGCACAGCCCATGTCCTCCCCTACAGAGCCCCCCATGTCCTCCCCTGCAGAGCCCCCCATGTCCTCCCTCTACAGAGCCCCCCCATGTCCTCCCCTGTACAGCCCCCCCATGTCCTCCCCCTGCACAGCCCCCCATGTCCTCTCCCTACAGAGCCCCCCCATGTCCTCTCCCTACAGAGCCCCCCCATGTCCTCTCCCTACAGAGCCCCCCATGTCCTCTCCCTACAGAGCCCCCCATGTCCTCCCCTGCACAGCCCCCCACGTCCTCCCCCTACAGAGCCCCCCCATGTTCTCCCCTGCACAGCCTCGCCATGGTCACCTATCTGCACAGCCCCCCAATTCCCAGTATTCCTCCTCCCGCCCTCACCTGCTGGTTGCCGGCTCCGTTCAGCAGCGGCGTGCTCTCCCCGGCCTCCTCCAGCTGCTCCCGGTCGGACCACGACACCCTGTTGGCCACATTGGCCATGCTCCATGCTGTGCGGCCGCTCCGCTCGTTGTTTGGGCATGTGACAGCCGAAGCCTCTGCAGATCCCACGGTCATGTGACTGCCAATCTACAGCGCTGCAGCGGGGTCATACCAGGAACGCACGCCCGAGGCATGACGGGTAATGTAGTCCTACAGTGTTACCATAGCAACACGGCTGCTGGGGCCTTTCCTAAAAGCAGCCGAGGAGCTGTCATGCTGCTGCGCCGCCCCCACACACGTGCCGCCTGGGGCGGACCGCCCTCCCCCACGCTACTCCAGTGCTGCAGCTATGGGTCCCTGTTATCAGCCATTCATAGGCCAGGACCAGCCCTCAACATAAAGGGGACACAATTATAACACTGAGCACAATAGTCAGGGGGCCCGTGAGACCACCCCCTGACATCAGCAGAGACCTGTGCAGTGGCTGAAGAGTTAACCAGCCCTCGGGAATCTGCAGAGCTTCATTATACATCGGTGCCAATGTTCACTACAGGACTGGCATTGTATTCATGAATCAGATGGCTCAGGATGAACTCCAGGCAAGTATCAGAGACTCTACAGCGGAAACTCCAGATCTCATCCAGGGCTTCCTGGTGCCTGATCAGTAAGCAATGAGGTCCCTGTATCCACAATGATCCTTGGAGAAACAATTGTCCAGCAGACCCAGCATGCCCTATAACTGGTAAAACCATCCTTTTTACCTCCCTGGTGGCTTTGCAGCTCGTTCTGGCTGCCGGTGTCACGTCGCCGCCAGACTTGGGGCCTGCTGTTCCGATCGCGGCCACTAGGAGGCGCCGGACCGCCACTTCGTCGTCAGACTCAGGGACGGCTGTTCCTGCCTCGGCCACTGGGAGGGGCCATGGTTCCGTCGCATCAGACTCAGGGCCTACTGTCCCGGCTTTAGCCTCTAGGAGGCGCCGGTCTGTCACGTTGCCTTTTAATTCGGGGTCTGCTGTTCTGGGCGCGGTCACTAGGAGGCGCCGTGACTCGCCCGTGAGTTATGGTGCTGACAGAGTAAGGGCACCTGTGCAGGCATCTGGTGGGCGCAGGCTCCGGTCCTCTGTCAGTCATCAGAAGGTTACTGCATCATCATCTGGCCTGGTCCTGGGGCGGTACTGATGACATCAGCAGTCCGGGAACCTGTGAGGGGTGACCTGATCCCTCAAATACCTTGGGAATGGTCTTGCAAGCCGCCGGATATATTCTTGGTTCCCCTGTGTGTTACTTGCTATAGTTGAATAACTATGACCTTGGCCTGGACTTCTGACTCTGCTTCTGCCTAACGATTCTGTACCTCTGCTGCCCTTCTGATTTATGACTCTGACCTTGGCCTGGACTTCTGACTCTGCTTCTGCCTAACGATTCTGTATCTCTGCTGCCCTCCTGGTTATGACTCAGACCTTGGCCTGGACTTCTGACTCTGCTTCTGCCTAACGTTTTTGTACCCTGCTGCCCGACTGGTTTAGACCCGGATACTACTACGTTTTTGTCCTGTATTGGAACTCCCTCTCTGGCGACCGTCCTGCTCTGGACACTGCTCCTATTCAGACAGCACCTCCTGGGCTCTGCTATAAATCCAGATCCCTGTATAGGGGTAAAGGGTATCAGTGTTTCTCGGGGTGTTGTCTGGCTGCAGCCCAGACCGCAGGCGGACGTTACATTATATCCGGCCCAAAATAATACAAGGAAAAAAAACTTGCTTTTTGTGTATATGTTCACCATATATAAAAGCAGTCTCCTGAATTTTTTTTTTTCTTCTTCTGTCTGAGCTGATTTCCTGGCCTAACACCTGCTCCAGAGCACAGCCTGAAGGAACACTCCCATCTTCCTACACCAGCATGCTGCAGCCTGGAGGCCAGGGAAATGCTGAGCGTCAGAGATCCACATTCCTGGGACGTCGGCCTCTGGGCAGCTCTGGTCGCGCTGGCACAGAGGCTCAGGTATTGCCCGCAAATGCGGCTAAACTTTTGTTACCCGTCTCACACTCATTTTCTAATAAATCCCTGTATGTGAAGGCTTATGTGGATTGTGGTTCTGCGGGCTATTTCATGGATTTTTTGCTCGCAAGGAATCTCGGTGTACCACTGCTAAGACTTAATGCCCCTTTTCAGACCACTGCTATCAATGGTACATACATTATCCAGGGTGGAGTGGAGTTTGTTACTGCAGACATTACTATGTCAGTGGGGGCATTACACAACGAACAGATATAATTTTTTGTTCTACATAATTTATCTAATCCGGTTATGTTAGGCATGCCATGGTTGCACCAGCATAATCCGGTTATTGACTGGCGCTTATGTGATATCGTGCGCTGGAGTCCACGGTGTCAGAGTAACTGTATGTCACTGTCAGTGAACCAAGTTAAAATTAAAAACCCCTCTATTCCATATGCGCTCAGAGATTATGAAGATGTCTTCTCCATAGTGGAGTCTGAGAAACTACCTCCTCATAGAGAGTATCACTGTCCTATCGACTTGGTCCCAGGTGCCCGCCTCCCTAAGGGGAGAATATTTAACCTCTCTGGTCCTGAGCGTGTAGCCATGAATGACTACATAGCAGACAGCCTGCGAAAAGGTTTTATTAGACCCTCCACTTCACCTGTAGGGGCTGGGTTTTTCTTTGTAGGAAAAAAAGATGGTGGACTCAGACCATGTATAGATTGTCGTGAGCTTAACGCTATTACTGTAAAAAACCAGTATCCGCTTCCACTCATTCCTGATCTGTTTAATCAGCTACTGGGAGCCCACTGGTTTACTAAACTTGACCTCCGGGGGGCATATAATCTGGTCCGCATAAGAAACGGTGACGAATGGAAAACGGCCTTTAATACACCTCTTGGTCACTTTGAATACCTGGTAATGCCGTTCGGACTCAGTAACGCGCCTGCAGTATTTCAACACTTCGTCAATGATGTTTTCAGAGACATTTGTGGGGTGTATGTCGTCGTGTATCTTGATGACATTTTGATTTACTCTGCTGACCCTGTGACACATACTCAACACGTCAGGTCGGTGCAGCAGAGACTGCGAGAACACTCTTTGTTTGCGAAACTGGAAAAATGTGTTTTCTTTGCTGAAGAGGTACAGTTTTTAGGATACATGGTCTCAGGCAAGGGGTTTCGCATGGATCCTGCCAAGATTCAACCTATTAAGGCTTGGGTGCAACCCAAATCGCTGAAGACGCTGCAGCAGTTTTTGGGATTCGCGAATTACTACCGCAAGTTTATCAGGGGTTTCTCGGAGATTGCCAAGCCACTCACGGACCTTACCCGAAAAGGGGCGGACGTGACCAATTGGAATCCTGAGGCTATTCAGGCATTTTCCACACTGAAAGAGTGCTTCGTGGCCAACCCAGTTTTGGTGCAACCGGACTTAGACCGCCCATTTGTTGTGGAAGTGGATGCCTCCGAGGTCGGAGTGGGAGCAGTGCTATCGCAAGGCACTGCATCCCTCACTCGCCTGTGTGCGTTTTTCTCCCACAAATTCTCTACCACGGAGAGAAACTATGACATTGGTAATTGAGAATTATTGGCGATCAAATGGGCCTTCGAGGAATGGCGCCACTTCCTCAAAGGTGCCAAACACAAGGTCACTGTTATTACAGACCACAAAAACTTAACCTACCTAGAGTCAGCTAAGAGACTAAATCCCAGGCAGGCCAGGTGGGCCTGTTTTTTCTCCAGGTTTGATTTTTTAATTACTTTTCGCCCCGGTACTAAAAATGTGAGGGCAGATGCCCTCTCTCGCAGTTTTTGCCCCACACAGACCGAGGACTGTGAACCAGTACCGATATTGGCTAATGGAATCGTCGTGTCGGCAGTGTCTTTGGACCTTCTGGAGGAGATCCGTAGGTCTTCAGAGCAAGCCCCTGACGCTACGCCCCCCAAAAAATTGTTTGTTCCAGCTAACCTTCGTCTGCAGGTTCTAAAAGAATCACACGACTCTGTCCTGGCAGGCCATCCCGGTCTCAATAATACCACCAGGCTGGTAACCAGGAACTTTTGGTGGCCGACGGTGGCCAAGGACTGTAAAGACTATGTTTCTGCGTGTGAAGTCTGTGCCCGTGCCAAATCCCTCCATAGCCGCCCTGCCGGCTGGCTTCAGTCCTTGCCCACCCCTGAGAGTCCATGGACCCACATCTCCATGGACTTCATTACAGATTTGCCACCCTCAGATAGGAAAACTTGTATCTGGGTGGTTGGAGACAGGTTCAGCAAGCAGTGTCATGTTATTCCCCTGTCTGGCTTGCCTAACTCTGAAACTTTAAGTAAGCTGTTCATTCTGCACATACGGCGTTCCGACAAATATTGTGTCCGACAGGGGTACCCAGTTTGTCTCGAAGTTCTGGAGGGCGTTCTGTAGACGCATCGGTGTGGAGTTGTCCTTCTCCTCGGCATACCATCCCGAGACCAATGGTCAAACTGAGCGTACTAACCAAACTCTGGAACAAAAAAAATGTTTATAAAATGGAAAGAGGGAGGCATATCTAAAGAAGAATATTATGCTGTCTGCAGAACCTGCAGGGCACAAATCAGATTATCTAAAGCTGAAAATGAATTGAGGCTTGCAAGAGATGTCAAAAGCAATAATAAAGGATTTTGGGGATATGTCAAAAGTAAAAGAAAAGTCAAAGATGCTATAGGATTTTTACAGGATGAAAATGATGAAATGGTCAGACAGGATGTTGAGAAGGCTGCACTTTTAAATTCCTATTTTGCATCTGTTTTCTCTCAGAAAGGAAATGTAACATCAACTGTTATTCACTGTCCTATTAAGGGAACAGAAGAATCCAGGATATCTATAAACAGAAAGATAGTGAGGAAACACTTAGCTAACCTAAATGAATTCAAGTCTCCAAGTCCAGATGAATTACACCCCAGAGTACTGAAGGAGATAGCAGAAGAAATTTTTGAACCCCTCTCCATAATCTTTGAAAATTCTTGGAGGACAGGAGAAGTGCCAGAAGACTGGAGAAGAGCAAATGTTGTTCCTATCTTCAAAAAGGGGAAGAAGGTGGACCCAGGCAACTATAGGCCGGTGAGTCTGACTTCTATACCAGGAAAGATCTTTGAACAAATTATTAAACAACATGTATGTCAATACCTGGATAAGAATGAAGTGATTAAACAGAGTCAGCATGGGTTTGTAACTAATAAGTCAAGTCAGACTAACTTAATTTCCTTCTATGACGGTATCACTGAGTGGGTGGATCAAGGAAATGCTGTAGATATAGTATATCTTGACTTCAGCAAAGCATTTGACAAAGTCTCTCATACAATCCTTATTGAAAAAATGACTAAGTATGGAATGGACAAGGCAACTGTTAGGTGGATTCATAACTGGCTTAGTGATCGGACCCAAAGAGTGGTCGTAAATGGCTGCACATCCAGTTGGAAGAATGTCTCAAGTGGGGTACCACAGGGCTCTGTCCTGGGCCCTGTATTGTTCAACATCTTTATCAACGATTTAGATGAAGGAATTGAGGGTAAACTGATTAAATTTGCTGATGACACAAAGCTAGGAGGGATAGCTAATACTAGAGAAGAGAGAGAGAGGATTCAAAACGATTTAAATAAACTGGAGAAGTGGGCAGCAACTAACAGAATGGTTTTTAACAGGGAGAAATGCAAAGTACTACATCTGGGCAATAAAAATGAAAAAAGCATATATAGAATGGGAGGAATAGGCCTAAGCAACAGCACATGTGAAAAAGACTTGGGTATACTAATAGATCACAGACTGAATATGAGTCAACAGTGTGATGCAGCAGCAAAAAAAGCAAATGCAATTCTAGGATGTATTAACAGAAGCATACAGTCTAGATCACGTGAAGTCATTATTTTCCTCTACTCCTCTTTGGTCAGACCTCATCTGGAATATTGTGTCCAGTTATGGGCACCACATTTTAAAAAAGACATCAACAAACTGGAGCAAGTTCAGAAAAGAGCAATCAGAATGGTGACCGGTCTGCAAACCCTGTCTTATGAGGAAAGGTTGCAGGATTTGGGATTGTTTAGTTTGCAAAAGAGAAGACTGAGAGGAGACTTAATAGCTGTCTACAAATATCTAAAGGGCTGTCACATTGTAGAAGGATCAACTTTATTCTCATTTGCACAAGGAAAGACTAGAAGCAATGGGATGAAACTGAATGGGAGGAGACACAGATTAGATATTAGAAAAAACTTTTTGACAGTTAGAGTGATCAATGAGTGGAACAAGCTGCCACGAGAAGTGGTGAGTTCTCCTTCAATGGATGTCTTCAAACAGAGGCTGGACAGACATCTGACTGGGATGATTTAGCGAATCCTGCTTTGAGCAGGGGTTTGGACCAGATGGCCCAGGAGGTCCCTTCCAACTCTACAATTCTATGATTCAATACCTCCGCTGTTATGTGTCAGGACATCAGTCCGATTGGGTGGAACATCTGCCATTGGCTGAATTCGCGCTCAATAATCGATATCAGGACTCCATTAAAACTACCCCCTTTTTCTGTAACCTTGGACTACATCCGCGCTTTGAGTCGTTTTCGGCCAGGATGTCGGAGCTCCCTGGGGTTGAGCAAAATATACATCGGCTGAAAACGATTTGGTCTGAGGTTAATTCAAATTTGTAAGGGGCTCAGGTTAGACAGGCTTCGGCCTCAAATAGACGACGATCTAAGGGGCCGCACCTGGGAGGTGGCGATAAGGTTTGGCTCTCTACAAAAAATATCAAGCTTAAGGTACCATCTGCCAAACTGGGTCCCAGGTTCATCGGCCCATACAAAATTATCGAGGTGGTTAACCCAGTAGCCTTCCGCTTAAAACTTCCACAGTTTCCACATTCAAATTACCTAACGTATTCCACAGGTCTCTCCGCAAGCCTTATTGTTCTCCCATTCACCCTGTCCAGTCCCCCCCTCCTCCTGTTTCGGTCGGGGGAGCTTTAGAGTATGAAGTCCAGGGTATCCTTGACTCCCGCCTGGTGAGAGGCTCCATACAGTATCTTGTACACTGGAAGGGCTGCGGCCCGGAGGAGAGGTCCTGGGTCCCCGCAAGGAACATCCATGCCAAGGCATTAATTAGAAGGTTTCACCTCCTTCACCAGGACAAACCGGGTTTTGAGGGTCCGGAGGCCCCTCTTGGAAGGGGGGGTACTGTCACGTCTCCGCCAGACTTGGGGCCTGCTGTTCCTGTCGCGGCCACTAGGAGGCGCCGGACCGCCACTTCGTCGTCAGACTCAGGGACGGCTGTTAATGCCTCGGCCACTGGGAGGGGCCGTGGTTCCGTCGCATCAGACTCAGGGCCTACTGTCCCGGCTTTAGCCTCTAGGAGGTGCCGGTCTGTCACGTTGCCTTTTAATTCGGGGTCTGCTGTTCTGGGCGCGGTCACTCGCCCGTGAGTTATGGTGCTGACAGAGTAAGGGCACCTGTGCAGGCATCTGGTGGGCGCAGGCTCTGCCCCTCTGTCAGTCATCAGAAGGTTACTGCATCATCATCTGGCCTGGTCCTGGGGGCGGTACTGATGACATCAGCAGTCCAGGAACCTGTGAGGGGTGACCTGATCCCTCAAATACCTTGGGACTGGTCTTGCAAGCCGCCGGATATATTCTTGGTTCCCCTGCGTGTTACTGTGTGAATTGCTATAGTTGAATAACTCTGACCTTGGCCTGGACTTCTGACTCTGCTTCTGCCTAACGGTTTTGTACCCTGCTGCCCGACTGGTTTAGACCCAGATACTACCACGTTTTTGTCCTGTATTGGAACTCCCTCTCTGGCGACCGTCCTGCTCTGGCCACTGCTCCTATTCAGACAGCACCTCCTGGGCTCTGCTATAAATCCAGATCCCTGAATAGGGGTAAAGGGTATCAGTGTTTCTCGGGGTGTTGTCTGGCTGCAGCCCAGACCGCAGACAGACGTTACAGCCGGAGCCTGCAGCTCTTCCTGTCGAGTGATCATGTGGTACTGCTCATTAAGGTAATGAATATGCGCTCCACACCTAAGGGAGCGGAGAGGCGTGCAGGCATGTGAGTATGGTGTGATGGAAGCTGGTTTCCTCTGTGACCTGCTGCTCCCCTCCTCTGCCGGCTTTCTGGGACCGTGACTCGTGTATAAGCCAAGGGGGGTGTTTTCAGCACAAAAAAAGTGCTGAAAAACTCGGCTTATACACGAGTGTATACGGTAAATATTCTTCTATTTGTCTCATTAATAAGTGACTACCTTTTCTCCCACTTCTTGTTTTTTTTCGAGTCTATCAAATATTTAACCCCTTCCTGCCATCCGACGTACTATCCCGTCCATGGGACCTGGGCCCCTATGCCCATGGACGGGATAGTACGTCTCAGCGATCAGCGGCGCCCATGTGGTGAGCACCGCTGATCGCGGCCGGGTGTCAGCTGATTATCACAGCTGACACCCGACACGTTAACCCCTTGCACACCGCGATCATGTTTGATGGAGTTAAAGGGAAGCATCGGCAGGGAGGGGGCTCCCTCCGTGCTTCCCTGAGCCCTCCACAGCAGCGCAATGTGCAGCGCTGCTGCGGGGGGCTCCTTTCCTCCAGGCCCCCGAATCCAAGATGGCGACGGGGGCCTTCGGGGGCCTGCAGGAAGCTGGCTTCCTCAGTGCCTGCAAAGCGCAGGCAAGAGGAAGTCTGCTTCAATGCCTGTGACAGATCGCTGATCTGTCACAGTGATCTGTGATGTGACAGATCAGCGATCTGTCACAGGACAGTGATGTCCCACCTGGGACTGTGTAATAAAGTAAAAAAAAAAATTAAAAGAGTGTAAAAATAATTTAAAAAAAATCGCCAAATAAATTAGTAAAAAAAAAAAAAAAAAATTATTCCCCAATAAATTCATTTTTTGAAAAAAATAAATAAAATAAAAGTACACATATTAGGTATCGCCGCGTCCGTAACGACCCGCCCTATAAAACTGTCCCGTTAGTTAACCCCTTTAGCGAACCCCTTAAAAAATAAAAATAAACGAAGCAAAAAATGATTTATCATACCGCCAAACAAAAAGTGTAATAACGCGCGATCAAAAAGACGCATATAAATATCCATGGTACCGCTGAAAATGGCATCTTGTCCCACAAAAAAAAGCTGCCACACAGCATCATCAGTGAAAAAATAAAAAAGTTATAGCTCGCAGAATAAAGCGATGCAAAAATAATTATTTTTTATATAAAATAGTTTTCATTGCATAAAACCGACAAAACCTAAAAAACGACCTAAATGAGGTATCGCTGTAACCGTACTGACCCAAAGAATAAAACCGCTTTATCAATTTTACTGCACGCAGAACGGTGTAAATGCACTCCCCCAAAAGAAATTCATGAAACGCTGGTTTTTGTTCATTCTGCGTCCCAAAAATCGGAATAAAAAGTGATCAAAAAATGTCACGTGCCCGAAAATGGTACCGATAAAAACGTCAACTCGTCCCGCAAAAAATAAGACCTCACATGACTCGGTGGGTCAAAATACGGAAAAATTATAGCTCTCAATATGTGGTGATGCAAAAACTATTTTTACAATAAAAAGCGTCTTTTAGCGTGCGACAGCTGCCAAATATAAAAACCGCCATAAATAGTAAATCAAACCCCTCGTTATCACCCCCTTAGTTAGGGAAAAATAATAAAATAAAAAAAATGTATTTATTTCCATTTTTCGGTTAGGGCTTGGGTTAGGGTTAGGGTTAGGGCTGAGATTAGGGTTAGGGGTGTGTTGGGGTTCGGGTTGGAGTTAGAATTGGGGGTTTCCACTGCTTGGGCACATCAGGGGCTCTCCAAATGCAACATTGCGTCTGATCTCAATTCCGGCCAATTCTGAGTTGAAAATGTCATATGGTGCTCCTTCCTTTCCAAGCTCTGCCATGCGCCCAAACGGTGTTTTACCCTACATGTAGGGTATCAGCCTACTCAGGACAAATTGCAAAACAATTTTTGGGGTCCAATTTCTCCTGTAACCCTTAGGAAAATAAAAAATTGGGGGCAAAAATATCATTTTTGTGGAAAAAAATGATTTTTTTATTTTCACGTCCGAGCGTTATAAACTTCTGTGAAGCACTTGGGGGTTCAAAGTGCTCAGCACACATCTAGATAAGTTCCTTAGGGGTTCTCGTTTCCAAAATGGGGTCATTTGTCGGAGTTTCCACTGTTTAGGTACATTAGGGGCTCTCCAAAGGCAACATGACACCCACAGACCATTCCATCAAAGTCTGCATTCCAAAACGTCACTACTTCCCTTCCGAGCCCTGACGTGTGTCCATACAGTAGTTTTCTCCCACATATGGGGTGTCAGCGTACTCAGGACAAATTGGACAACAACTTTTGGGGTTCAATTTCTCCTGTTACCCTTGGGAAAATAAAACAATTGGGGACTAATTGATCATGTTTGTGGAAAAAAAACGATTTTTTTTATTTTCATGCCTTGGCATTATAAACTTCTGTGAAGCCCTTGGGGGTTCAAAGTGCTCACCTCACATCTAGATAAGTTCCTTAGGGGGTCTAGTTTCCAAAATGGTGTTATTTGTGGGGGGGTTTCCACTGTTTAGGTACATCAGGGACTCTCCAAACGTGACATGGCGTCCGATCTGAATTCCAGCCAATTTTGCATTGAAAAAGTCAAACTGCGCTCCTTCCATTCTGAGCTCTGCCATGCGCCGAAACAGTCGTTCCCCCCCACAAATCGGGTATCAGCGTACTCAGCACAAATTGCACAATAACTTTTGCAGTCCAATCTCTCCTGTTACCCTTGGTAAAATAAAAAAAATTGAACCTGAAGTCCTTTTTTTGTGAAAAAAAGTTAGATGTTCATTTTTTTTTTAAATATTCAAAAAAATTCCTGTGACGCACCTAAAGGGTTAATAAACTTCTTGAATGTGGTTTTGAGCACCTTAAGGGGTGCAGTTTTTAGAATGGTGTCACTTTTGGGTATTTTCTATCAAAAAGACCCCTCAAAGTGGCTTCAAATGTGATGTGGTCCTAAAAATAAAATGGTGTTGTAAAAATGAGAAATCGCTGGTCAACTTTTAACCCTTATAACTTCCTAACAAAAAAAAATTTTGGTTCCAAAATTGTGCTGATGTAAAGTAAACATGTGGGAAATGTTAGTTATCAAGTTTTTTTGTGTGCCATATCTCCGTGATTTAAGGGCATAAAAATTCAAAGTTGGAAAATTGCGAATTTCCATTTTTTTTCACAAATAAACGCAAGTTATTTGAATGAAATTTTACCACTAACATGAAGTACAATATGTCACGACAAAACAATGTCAGAATCACCGGGATCCATGGAAGCGTTCCAGAGTTATGACCTCATAAAGGTACAGTGGTCAGAATTGTAAAAATTGGCCCGGTCATGAACGTGCAAACCACCCTTGGGGGTGAAGGGGTTAAAAACAAAAAATATATTGAAAAAATGTTCAAAAAACCATAAAGAAAATGATGTGTCAGACTTTCTCTTGATGAAATGTATCACTCTGCGGTGGATTAGGCTGTGAAGCTGGTGAAAATACCGGGAGGAGAGGGCTTCAGTGACATGACTACTGAAGACGGAAACACCCTTCAGCAAGTGAAGAAGAGGATGAGGAACAGTTTGAACAACGGGTTTAAGAAGAGGAGGAGGTTGGCCCAACACTTGATCGACTTGTAACCATGGTCATAATGGGCAATGTACTTCATCGATTGGCTGAGGAATAGGACCTCCGTATGGTTCATAAGAAGCAGAACCAGCATCTCTCCATGACTATGTTCATCACTCGAACAAGAGGTTGGTTACGCATTTAGTGGTAGTAAAAGTTACGGATGAGGCTGAAGATACTACTGCCTCACCTGAAGAAGCTCCTGATGAAGTGGTGCCAATAGGAGAGCTGTAATGCTCTTCCATGCTGTGCAGTACAGTACTGTACATTCATCCCATTTTCATCACCTTCAATCATCAGTACTACACAGCTAATTCATCATCTTCATCATGTAGAATTTGTTTATGAACATAAGTAGTGTTTATAAAAAGGTGCAAAAGGTTAATAAGGAACTGGGGCCGATTAATAAGGGACTGGTAATGGTAAATAAGTGTGTGGGAGGGGTTTGTAAATCCTTAAAATATATAAATGCTAAAATAAATGTAAGTTTCTTACTTGGGGGATTTTCAACTATCGTGTTGGAGGTTTAGAATGTAATGCCCGCGATAAGTGGGGGATCATTGTGTAGGATTGCTCTGGATTATATTCACTTTTTGCAGTGGTTTTGAGGCTCTTTTTAAGGCAGATTCCAGGCAGAATTTAAAACCAATTGGGGGCAATATGAAAATAACACCTGACACCAGATAAAAAGGGGAGAAGTTGACTCAATCTTTGCAATGTATGTCTCTGTGCCACACTAAGCATGGAGGACATAAAGAGAAGATGAGAACTGTGAGGACTTGAGAACCAAAATTGTTGAAAGATATCAACAATCTCAAGGTGGGGCGTGGCTATGCCGTGATCGGGAGAGGACGCTGGCTAGGAGAGCTCCTCATCATCCTGCTGGATCCTGGACCCTATATAAGATATACAATAGTTTGTGACGCCACCTGTGGTGTTCGGCAAGGGATAGCCGACGCTGCTTAAAAAGACCGCTGAGGCTGATGGTGATGCAGCAGAGTTGGTACAGCTCTCCACAGGTAGAGCTAAGTCTCAGGGCAATTATATTATAAAAGATGGTGATGATGGATGTAATGCAGGGCTGAGGTGACGCAGCAAATAAACAGGAGAACACAGCGGGGTGCAGTCTTTACGCTTTTACTCACATTTTGAGTTGCAAACCAGGGCACTGAGTACTGATGGTAATGGAGATCCAGCCAGCCTGGAAGCAATTTAGGATCCACTAAGCCAGATGGGTTGGAGGCCTCCTTTCTACGCTGTCCCATGAGGTCTAAAGCTATGCTCAGTCCTCTGTTCATAGAATCATAGAATCGTAGAGTTGGAAGGGACCTCCTGAGCCATCTGGTCCAACCCCCTGCTCAAAGCAGGATTCGCTAAATCATCCCAGTCAGATGTCTGTCCAGCCTCTGTTTGAATACTTCCATTGAAGGAGAACTCACCACTTCTCGTGGCAGCCTGTTCCACTCATTGATCACTCTAACTGTCAAAAAGTTTTTTCTAATATCTAATCTGTGTCTCCTCCCATTCAGTTTCATCCCATTGCTTCTAGTCTTTCCTTGTGCAAATGAGAATAAAGTTGATCCTTCTACAATGTGACAGCCCTTTAGATATTTGTAGACAGCTATTAAGTCTCCTCTCAGTCTTCTCTTTTGCAAACTAAACATTCCCAAATCCTGCAACCTTTCCGCATAAGACAGGGTTTGCAGACCGGTCACCATTCTGGTCGCTCTTTTCTGAACTTGCTCCAGTTTGTTGATGTCTTTTTTAAAATGTGGTGCCCATAACTGGACACAATATTCCAGATGAGGTCTGACCAAAGAGGAGTAGAAGGAAATAATGACTTCACGTGATCTAGACTGTATGCTTCTGTTAATACATCCTAGAATTGCATTTGCCTTTTTTGCTGCTGCATCACACTGTTGACTCATATTCAGTCTGTGATCTATTAGTATACCCAAGTCTTTTTCACATGTGCTGTCACTTAGCCCTATTCCTCCCATTCTATATATGCTTTTTTCATTTTTATTGCCCAGATGTAGTACTTTGCATTTCTTCCTGTTAAAAACCATTCTGTTAGTTGCTGCCCACTTCTCCAGTTTATTTAAATCTTTTTGAATCCTCTCTCTCTCTTCTCTAGTATTATCTATCCCTCCTAGCTTTGTGTCATCAGCAAATTTAATCAGTTTACCCTCAATTCTTTACGGTTCTTTAGTCCTTGCCTGTATGGCAGGCAGCTTGAGCCTTTCACAGGTGTCACTCCTTCGTGGTGGCTCTGGCTCTGGTATGCTGCTGTGCGTTCAGGTGTGTGATGGGGTCAGGAGGCCTGCAGTCTCCTGCCCTCCGGATTTGGCTGCTGGGACTGTTGTACCCGTGCAGCCACGGACTCTGGCGTCCAGTGTCAAGCGCTCTTCGCTTGGGTGAGCTTGGTCACAGCTCCAAACTTAATGTGTATGGCGGTGTAGCACTATAACACCTTATATTACTGGGTCATATTATAGTAATTTATATCTTGGCATATTTTAGTATACGTAAACTTTCATTTGTATTTATCCCTCATATTTTGCAGTACTCTGCAATTCATCTATAGCATTGCAGTACTTTTTGGAGAACATTATTTCTTGGTTATACTTGTATATTCATTTATTTTCAATGTGCATTGTATGTTTTGTCCTCTAGCACTTTATAGTACTGAATCATTTACAGTGGATTTAATTCTATATCTTGCAATACTTTTCACTTTTGCACAATTTTTGTTTTACAGCACTATAGCACTTTTTAGTGCAATTTTTAGAATATTATGGTAGTACTTTTCACGATATTATTGTCTACACTATATATTTAACTTACACATTATTAATAGAAAAAAGTTTTTTGAGCGATATATTTTAGCACTTAGCATTTTTTTTTACATATTTTTTATTTATTTTTTTCTGGTGCTGATATTATACAAATTTTGGCAAGATGTATTGATATATTTATTATTCAGATTTTTATGTCATCACATTATAATTTGGAATACAAAATATATATATATATATATATATATATATATATATATATATATATATATATATATATATATAGTTTTGGCTTTCCATCATTTTTTCATGCTGGATCCGTTTTTTTCTCATAGACTTGTATTAGTGACGGATGGCCACACGTTTCATCTGTCGTCCAACGGATCCATCAGAAAATCTCTGTCCGTCGGCCGGAGACAACGGACAGATGAACGTTTTTTGTGTACGTCGAAAAGTCGGATAGCGACGGATTCCGTCTTTTAAAACTGAGCATGCCCGGAATCATTTTTCTTCCTTTATTTTAACCCCCTGCGGCTGCTTTTTCTATTCTGGCACAAAATCCTTCTCTCTCTCTCACTCCAGAATTCTGTTTCTTTAATTCCTACAGCAAGGCTGCTACAACGGATCAGTCATAAAAACAGATCCAGTGCATTAGTTTTTTGCAATATACGCAGGATCCGTCCACTTGACGGATCTGAACACTTTGACGGATTGTGACTGATTGCAAAAGACTGGAGTGTGAAAGGGGCCATAAGAAGCGAGATGTGGATGAGAAAAGGCGGTGGATCCGTTGCCAACCGTTAATTGACAGAATCTGCCATCGGATCCTCCTTTTTATACTGAGCATGCCCGAATGAATGTCCTTTCATGATATTTAACCCCAAATCCCATTCTGGCAGCTAAATCTCTCTCTCTCTCGTGAAACAGGCCTTACTTTAAATTTCATGCACTAGCGTCTAAAGCGGATCCGTACAAAAAACGGATCTAGTTGCATCCGTTTGCCACAAAACGGAAACGGATCCGCTTTTGCACACTGGCGGATTTTGACTAACGCCAGAAAACTGAAGTGTGAAACAGGCCTAAGAGAAAGAAAAGACTCAATCTGAGAAGAGGTCACCTATAAGGTACCAGGATGTACATTTTTAGCTATTGGTACTGACTGCGTCTCATCAGTACTATGGTTCCTGTATAGTCCACAGTCTGATAAAGACTGATAACTCCCAGCATCTCCTTACCATTGTTAAGGACATACTGGGAGTTGTAGGTTCATGAGATACAAATGTATATGGGCCTGACTTAGAAGGATTCAGCTCATCAGTTATTAATCACATGATGTCATAGACCTAAAGGAAAAGGGAATAATTAGCTGGGTAGAAATGCAAAATGGGCGCCTTCGGCTTCATCTGCCTTGGGCACCCAAAATACTTTGTTTTGGCCCTGGTAACGGATAAAGCAAAATCCTACATGACCTATCAGTGTTCTACGATTTGGGTTGAGGACACTTATTGCATGTGGGCTGGTGAATTTTGTGTGCCAGGGCTGCTTTTTAGTCCCAACTCTGCCCTGAATCCCCTCGTGTATCTGAATGGGAGGAAGAGTGTGAACTTGTGCTAATTGTGCAGTCACACTTTGTCATCTCTGCTCCGTCCTGTCTTCCAGCGCAGGGTTAAATTGCTCTGACTTCATATCTGGCTTCATGGCTTGATCATAGATGCTGGATCCTCATCCCCCAACAAAATCTCACCAACCGAAGATTGTGAAAGAAACACACAAAACACTTTTATTGGATGTTAAATTGACCGAATTTTATTCCAAATCTCATCATTATTATTTCTTTCAGTGTCTGAAATTTAGAATCTGCCAATTACTATGAAAGAGACACTGAAAATGGCAGAACCCCCGACTCACGAAGAATCGTCCTTCAGCACTCAGGAGAGGAAAAACCCCCTGTAGTGGAAACCTCTAGGGAACCATGGCTGCAGGACTGCCCTTCCCTTGGGCTTAGAAGGTTAGTGCCAACATGTAACAGCAAATTGTACCTGAATTTGTACATTGTGTCATATTTGTTTTGGAGAAGCCTAATGCGACCTCTCCAGGCCGTACACATAAAGTGAAGGCGGCGAGTACCGGACGTGAGGGAGATCTGGCTGCAACATCTGTCACCCCATTGATCTGGCTGGCTAGGCGCTATGGCTGATCTGGCTGGCTAGGCGGTGTCCCCTTCCTCCCATTGTGGAGTGATGAAGCTCCAGGTCTCCAGACACATCAAGTATGGCTCCGTCTACGGCTGAATGACTTGTGGTTCTGGAATCTTCTCCTGCATCATAGATGTATGTGTTTATGACATCAGCGCAGTTGCCATAGTTATCACAGGTGTTTTATACTGTGGTTTCATTGGCTAGAAAGTCCCTCTCAGTGTTCCAAAGAATTAACCCTTGAATGACTGGTATTGTGCCTTTCTCCAGAAGCCTGTAAAATAAACTTGTCACTAGACAGGACCATTATCATTATTATATTTTAAAGTTGCCCCAACCAAAGTCTAATAAGTGAGCGCATCTAGAGTTGATGTGTAACAAGCGCAATCATTCCATTAAGCCCTACTAAATGCATAAATGCACAATATGAAAACAGAGCAGTCTCATAGAAAATGAATGATACCAAGGTAAATGCAGTTAGATATGGGATGCTATATAGGGGCTCATACTGTATATAGGAGCTATATGGGGACTCACACTGTATATAGGAGGCAATATGGTGGCAAACAATGTATTCAGGAGGCTATATGTGAGTGCTCATACTGTATATAGGAGGCTATATGGAGACTCACACTGTATTCAGGAGGCTATATGTGGGCTCATACTGTATATAGGAAGCGATTTGCAGGCTCATACTGGTTATAGGAAGCGATGTGCAGGCTCATACTGTACATAGGAGGCTATGTGGATGCTCATACTGTTTATAGGAAGCAATGCGCAGGCTCATACTGTACATAGGAGGCTATGTGGATGCTCATACTGTTTATAGGAAGCAATGCGCAGGCTCATACTGTACATAGGAGGCTATATGTGGATGCTCATACTGTATATAGGAGGCTATATGTGGATGCTCATACTGTATATAGGAGGCTATATGTGGCCTCATACTGTATATAGGAAGGGATGTACAAGCTCATACTGTATATAGGAGGCTATGTGCAGGCTCAATGTATATAGGAAGCAATGTGCAGGCTCATACTGTTTATAGGAGGTAAACACTGCATTCAGGAGGCAATATGTGGGTGCTCATACTGTATATAGGAGGCAAATACTGTATTCAGGAGGCTATATGTGGCCTCATACTGTATATGGGAAGCGATTTGCAGGCTCATACTGTATATAGGAGCCTATATGCGGCCTCATACTCTATATAGGAAGCGATGTGCAGGCTCATACTGTATATAGGAGACTATGTGCAGACTCATACTGTTTATAGGAAGCAATGTGCAGGCTCATACTGTATATAGGAGGCAAAAACTGTATTCAGGAGGCTATATGTGGGTGCTCATACTGTATATAGGAGGCTATATGCGGCCTCATACTGTATATAGGAAGCGATGTGCAGGCTCATACCGTACATAGGAGGCTATATGTGGCCTCATACTGTATATAGGAAGCGATGTGGAGGCTCATACTGTATATAGCAGGCTATGTGGGCTCATATTGTATATAGGAAGCAATGTGCAGGCTCATACTGCATATAGGAGGTAAACACTGCATTCAGGATGCTATATGTGGGTGCTCATACTGTATATAGGAGGCTATATGCGGCCTCATACTGTATATAGGAAGCGAAGTACAGGCTCATACTGTATATAGGAGGCTATATGCGGCCTCATACTGTATATAGAAGGCTATATGCGGCCTCATACTGTATACAGGAGGCTATGTGGGCTCATACTGTATATAGGAGGCTATATGCAGGCTCATACTGTATATAGGAAGCAATGTGCAGGCTCATACTGTATATAGGAGGTAAACACTGCATTCAGGATGCTATATGTGGGTGCTCATACTGTATATAGGAGACTATATGCGGCCTCATACTGTATATAGGAAGCGAAGTACAGGCTCATACTGTATATAGGAGGCTATATGCAGCATCATATTGTATACAGGAGGTTATATGTGGGTGCTCATACTATATATAGGAGGCTATATGTGGCCTCATACTGTATATAGGAAGCGATGTGCAGGCTCATACTGTATATAGAAGGCTATATGGGGACTCACACTGTATATAGGAGGCAAATACTGTATTCAGGAGGCTATATGTGGGCTCATACTGTTTATAGGAAGCGATGTGCAGACTCATACTGTTTATAGGAAGCGATTTGCAGGCTCATACTGTACATAGGAGGCTATGTGGATGCTCATACTGTTTATAGGAAGCAATGCGCAGGCTCATACTGTACATAGGAGGCTATATGTAGGTGCTCATACTGTATATAGGAGGCTATATGCGGCCTCATACTGTATATAGGAGGCTATGTGCAGGCTCATACTGTATATAGGAGGCTATGTGCAGGCTCATACTGTATATAGGAAGCAATGTGCAGGCTCATACTGCATATAGGAGGCAAAAACTGTATTCAGGAGGCTATAAATGTCACCTGCTTAACCCAGCAGGAAGTTAAATGTCACCTGCTTAACCCAGCAGGAAGTACGGCGGAGTCTACAAATCACTAAAATTGACAAATCCCCGGGCCCGGATGGGATACACCCCCGAGTACTGCAGGAATTAAGCACAGTCATAGATAGACCATTATTTTTAATCTTTAAAGATTCCATAATAACAGGGTCTGGACCACAGGACTGGCGTATAGCAAATGTGGTGCCAATATTCAAAAAGGGGACAAAAACTGAAATTGGAAATTATAGGCCAGTAAGTTTAACCTCAACTGTGGGTAAAATCCTGGAGGGTTTTCTAAGAGATACTATACTGGAGTATCTGGAGAAGAAAAACCTTATTTACCCAATATCAACATGGGTTTACAAGAGACCCTTCCTGTCAGACTAATCTGATAAGCTTTTATGAAGAGGTAAGTTCCGGACTGGACCAAGGGAATGCAGTGGACGTGGTGTACATGGACTTTTCAAAAGCTTTTGATACGGTGCCACACAAGGTTGATACATAAAATGAGAACAATGGGGATAGGGGAAAATATGTGTAGGTGGGTTAAGAGCTGGCTCAGGGATAGGAAACAAAGGGTGGTTATTAATGGAGCACACTCGGACTGGGTCACGGTTAGCAGTGGGGTACCACAGGGGTCAGTTTTGGGCCCGCTTCTTTTTAACATATTTATTAATGACCTTGTAGAGGGCATAGAGAGTAGAATTTCAATATTTGCAGATGACACTAAACTCTGCAGGGTAATTAATACAGAGGAGGACAATTTTATATTACAGGAGGATTTATGTAAACTAGAAGCTTGGGCTGATAAATGGCAAATGAGCTTTAATCGGGATAAATGTAAGGTCATGCACTTGGGTAGAACGAACAAGTTGTATAATTATGTGCTTAATTGTAAAACACTGGGCAAAACAGTCACTGAAAAAGACCTGGGTGTATGGGTGGACGACAAACTCACATTTAGTGGCCAGTGTCAGGCAGCTGCTGCAAAGGCAAATAAAATAATGGGATGCATTAAAAGAGGCATAGATGCTCATGAGGAGAACATAATTTTACCTCTATACAAGTCACTAGTGCGACCACACTTAGAATACTGTGTACAGTTCTGGTCTCCGGTGTATAAGAAAGACATAGCTGAACTGGAGCGGGTGCAGAGAAGAGCGACCAAGGTTATTAGGGAACTAGGGGGTCTGCAATACCAAGACAGGTTATTACACTTGGGGTTATTTAGTTTGCAGAATCAAAGGCTTAGGGGTGATCTTATTACAATGTATAAATATATGCGGGGACAATACAAAGACCTTTCTAATGATCTTTTTACTCTTAGACCTGTGACGGGGACAAGGGGGCATCCTCTACGTCTGGAGGAAAGAAGGTTTAAGCATACTCACAGATGCGGATTCTTTACTGTAAGAGCAGTGAGACTATGGAACTCTCTGCCATATGATGTTGTAATGAGTGATTCCCTACTAAAATTTAAGAAGGGACTGGATGCCTTTCTTGAAAAGTATAATATTACAGGGTATATACACTAGTCTCCTTAATATTGCGTTGATCCAGGGAGCTAGTCTGATTGCCGTATGTGGAGTCGGGAAGGAATTTTTTTCCCCAATGTGAAGCTTACTGTTGCCACATGGGGTTTTTTTGCCTTCCTCTGGATCAACATGTTAGGGCAAGTTAGGATAGGATATGGGTTGAACTAGATGGACTTAAAGTCTCCCTTCAACCTTAATAACTATGTTACTATGTTACTATATGTGGGTGCTCATACTGTATATAGGAGGCTATATGCGGCCTCATACTGTATATAGGAAGCGATGTGCAGGCTCATACCGTACATAGGAGGCAATTTGTGGCCTCATACTGTATATAGGAAGCGATGTGCAGGCTCATACTGTATATAGGAGGCTATGTGGGCTCATATTGTATATAGGAAGCAATGTGTAGGCTCATACTGTATATAGGAGACTATATGCGGCCTCATACTGTATATAGAAGACTATATGCGGCCTCATACTGTATACAGGAGGCTCTGTGGGCTCATACTGTATATAGGAGGCTATATGCGGCCTCATACTGTATACAGGAGGCTATGTGGGCTCATACTGTATATAGGAGGCTATATGCAGCCTCATACTGTATATAGGAAGCGATGTACAGGCTCATACTGTATATAGGATAAAGTACAAATATATCCCAAATACTGGAAAAAAATTCTTCAAAGGCTCAACTCACTGGAAATATAATAGCAAAAAAAATCTCATAAATGAGCTATTAAGCATCACAAGAGATCAAAATTGGAGTTTTATTCGGTCGTCCATGACAGCACCACCTGAGAGAGGGGATCCGCCCTTTAGGAACAGGAAACCTACAGATACAAAAAGGGCGGCACCTCTCCTACGCATCAGTTGGTTTCCTGTTCCTAGAGGACAGGACTCCCTACAGATCGTCCGTCATGGAGTCGACGAGGGATTCCCAGGCCGGCTGAACGCCTCAGGTAGCGGGGGGATCTCCTACCTCGGTCCAGTTCGGGGTCCCTGGAAGCACCACGGTGGGGCCGGGTAGGTCGCCACGACTGTGGTTGGAGCAGGTGGAGCATAGGGTCCGGTGGACAGCCGTCTCCAAAGTGCGGGCACCAGGTACGTATACGCCCCTCCTGAGTCTCCCCCTGGGGTCCGGTCATCCTCCCGCGTCCGGGTCGGCGGTCGCGCACAGTCGTCGGGCTCAGGCGGGCGCATGTGGGGGCGGCGGGCACACCGGAGCCGGGGGCGCCCTGCCGGCTCCGTTCCGCGCGCTCCCGCGGTCTCTGACGCACGGTGGAAGTGACGCGGCGGAAGGGGCGGAGCCGGGGATGCCGAAACCGGAAGTCGGGTGCTGGCCGACTTTCCAGTGTGCGCCGCATGTGCGCGGCGGTCCGGGGGGATGCGCTGTACCCGTGGCGAGGGGTGGGGGGGAGGCGGAGCATGCAGGGGGGGTCGCGGATGCTGGGGAGGTGCCACGCCAGAACCCTGCTGACCCGGGTACAGGGAGGCCTTAAAAGGCAGGAGGCAACGCTGCGGGGGTGCTTCTGAAGGCCCAGTGATGGATATGACAGAAGCCCACATAGAGCAGCAGGACGAGATACAGGAGCGGCCACAGAAGGAGGCCGTGGCGAAGCCTCATGCGAGTGGCCAGCAGAAGAAAAAACGATCGAGTGAACAGAGCCGCGGAAGTTCCTCCAGACTAAAGGACCCTCCTGCCTCCCTCCGTGATCCGGTACCTGCCTCACCTGCATGGGTAAGAGATATTCGTGAATGTACCCTGATGCAGTGTTCCCTTATGTATTTTTTGCAGGGGAGGAAAGCTACGGGAAAACAGAAGCACAGGGAATGTGCCCTCTGTAGTTGCCCCTTGCCAGACGGCCACCCCAAAAGATTGTCAGCCATGTGTGCGACAAACGGTAGGGGTTGGAAGGGAATGAGGGCCAGGGATAGACTGACAGGCCCTTACATTCTCCCCCGTCCTTACAGGTAGCGGAAGAAATGCCAGATTTCACCACAAGCCTGAGAGAAATAATCAGGACAGAAATGAAAGCCCTGTCAAAAAGGGATTCTTCTAGGGGGAGAGAAGTTAGCTTCTCAGGTTCGGAGTCCTCGGTTGCTCCTAGGAACAATGACTCCTCGGATTCCCCGGCCTCCACTTCGTCTTCTTCGGATGACGACTCGAGCCGTTTCTGCTTCCCGTTAGACCAGATGGACAAACTAGTTAAAACAATAAGGTCCACCATGGGAGTAACAGACTCAAAACCAGAAATTTCGGCACAAGACGTGATGTTCGGAGGTCTAGATCCCAGGAAGCGCAGGGCCTTCCCTTTAAATGATAAGGTCCAGAGCTTAATAGATAGGGAGTGGAAAAAACCCGAAAAAAGAGGCTCCTTGCCACCGGCCTTCAAACGAAGGTACCCATTTGATGACCCAGTGGTGAACAGATGGGTTAAGGCCCCTAAACTGGATGTGGCAGTAGCCAAAGCCTCCAGAAAATCTTCCATCCCTTTCGATGACATGGCTTCCCTAAAAGACCCGCTGGATAAAAAAGCGGATTCCTTTCTAAAGGGATCATGGGAGATGTCAGCAGACGCCCTAAGACCAGCGATAGCTGCCACTTGTACAGCCAGATCCATGATGGTCTGGCTAGATCAACTGGATTCCCATCTGAGAGATGGAGCCTCAAGAGCATCCATTCGGAAAACCCTACCAATTATCCAGAGTGCCGCTGCTTTCCTGGCCGATGCCTCAGCAGACTCTGCAAGGATGGCGGCTAGATCCGCAGGGTTATCTAACGCAGCTCGAAGGGCCCTCTGGTTAAAATGCTGGCCAGGGGATATCCAGGCCAGGTCACGACTCTGCTCCATTCCTTGCGAGGGGGAATATCTATTTGGCTCTGCCCTGGATGAACTGTTAGAGAAAGCCGGGGATGATAAAAAGAAGTTTCCGAGCCTCCCGAATCCTTCTTATAGACGCCCCTTTACCAGGAAAGGATATTTCCATAGAAGGTCGTCCAGAGATCAGGGCAGATGGGATGACAAAAGAAGGAGAGGTACAGGTTTCATGTTCGGAGGAGGGGGGCGCCAGGAAGGTCCAGCACGGGACACTAAAAAGCCGCCCCAATGACTAGAGGCCCTGGTAGGGGGGTGACTAGCTGCCTTCTACCCAGCCTGGTCCATGATTTCGGATAGTAATTGGATACGGGGGGTGATAGCTACGGGTCTACAACTGGAATTCACCCGGGTTCCCCATGATCGATTTAGGGTCACCCCAATCAGGTCCTCCACATCAGAACAAGCTGCCCTGGAGGCCGAGGTTCATGATCTTTGCCTTAAGAAGGTCCTAACTGTGGTTCCAGAAGGTGAAAGGGGGAAAGGTTTCTACTCCCCTCTGTTCCTGGTCCGCAAGCCAGACAGTTCCTTTAGGACTATAATTAATCTTAAGTCCCTTAATGAATTCTTGGTTATACGCCCGTTTAAAATGGAAACAATTAATTCAACAATAAAATTATTGTTTCAAAACTGCTTTATGGTGGTGTTGGATTTGAAAGATGCTTACTACCATATACCCATTCATGCAGCTCATCAGCGCTTCCTCAGAGTGGCGGTTCAGTTAAATGGGTCAGTTGAACATTTCCAATACGCGGCCCTCCCCTTTGGGGTGGCAGTCGCTCCCCGGGTATTTACCAAAGTAGTAGCGGAAGTTATGGCCCATCTACGTGAATCTGACATTCTAGTAGTACCCTACTTAGATGACTTCCTGATTATAGGAAAAACGGCAAAACATTGTACGGAACAGCTACAGAGGGCAATGTCTGCCCTGGAGCGGTTAGGATGGCTGCTGAATATCAAAAAATCTCGGTTACAGCCGATGAAAAGCCAGCAGTTTTTAGGCCTGATTCTAGATTCTGAGAAACAGGAATGCCGTCTGCCTCCGGAGAAGCTTGTTCGTTTACACTATCAGGTCCTAAATGCTTCCAATAACCCCACCATGTCCCTTAGGAAAGCCATGTCCCTTCTGGGTTCCCTTTCCTCCTGTATCCCAGCGGTGCAGTGGGCCCAGTTTCATTCAAGAACACTTCAGGGTGAGGTTTTACTGCATCAAAGAATCCTCGGAGGTTACTTAGAGGGCCAGCTAACCTTGTCCCGAAACACAAGGGAGTCCCTAGAGTGGTGGCTGGACAAGGATAATTTATCCAGAGGAGTTCCCTGGGAATTCGACATATCCCGCATAGTCACTACGGATGCTAGCCCTTCCGGCTGGGGGGCTCATATGGGTGAGGTCGTGGTCCAGGGCCTATGGGACCAGCACCAGATAAATATGTCATCTAATTTGAAAGAATTGACAGCAGTAGAACAGGCAGCTAAGAAGCTACTTATGTATCTGCAGGGCCATCATGTGCGAGTGCTCTCCGACAATCAGGTCACCATGGCTTATATCAACCACCAAGGTGGGACTCGTTCCAAACCCCTGATGAATGTGACAGAACGGTTGTTCCAACTAGCAGAGCAGCATTTTCTATCTTTGACAGCGCTACACATAAAAGGGAAAGAAAACATTATGGCAGATTTCTTAAGCCGCAATCTGCTAAGGCAAGGAGAATGGTCCCTAAACATCTCGATCTTCCACCTGATTGTGCAAAGGTGGGGACAGCCAGAGGCAGACCTCTTCGCCACCAAAGAAAACAGAAAATTGAGACTATTCTGCTCCCTAAATCCCAGAGACAACCCCCTGGCAGTAGATGCCTTTCTGATAATGTGGGACTTCAGGCTAGCATATGCCTTCCCTCCCCTATCGCTACTACCCTTGGTGTTGAGAAAGATCAGGAAAGACAGAGCAAGGGTTATAGTCATCGCCCCATTTTGGCCCAGGAGGGCTTGGTTTTCTTGCCTCAGGACCATGTCGGTGTCCGATCCTTGGGTTCTTCCGGACATCCCGGATCTCCTATCCCAGGGCCCAGTCTTCCATCCTCAGGTGGCTGGCCTACATCTGACGGCGTGGAGTTTGAGCGGGCGCTCTTAAAAGATAAAGGCTTCTCCCCAGACTTAATTAATACCCTTCTTAAAAGTAGAAAGGCCATTACTACCAAGATCTATGTTAGAATTTGGAAGAAATTCCTTCACAGCTCGGGAATAGTCGCTGGGGGTTCAACACCTATAAATCAGATCTTAGAATTTCTTCAGAAAGGTCTGGACATGGGGCTTTCCACTAGTACCCTTAAAGTACAAGTAGCAGCCTTAGGGGCCCTCTTTAGCTGCAACATCACGAGTAATTACTGGATCAGTAGATTCATTAAAGCAGCAGGAAGATCCAGGCCGGTAGTGAAGGATAGATTCATGCCATGGGACTTGAATCTAGTCCTCACGGCCATGACGGAAGCTCCATTCGAACCTATTTCATCAGCTTCCATAAAAAACCTGTCCCTCAAAGTAGCGTTCCTGGTAGCTCTAACCTCTGCTCGCAGAGCTAGCGATATCCAGGCATTATCTAGGCGTCCTCCTTATATACAGATTAAAAATGAGCAATACTCACACCTGATCCAGCGTATTTACCTAAAGTGGTTTCTAACTTTCATAGGACTCAGGAAGTAGTCCTTCCATCCTTCCTCCCTAATCCGGCTAATAAGAAGGAAGAGAAACTACATACCCTGGATGTTAGGAAGTGCCTTATAGAATATGTGGCAGCTACCGATCCTTGGAAGAAAGAGGATGCCCTGTTTATTTCCCACCAAGGCCCTAGGAAAGGTTGTAGAGTATCAAAGAATACACTAGCCAGGTGGATTAGAGAAGCGATTGCCTTAGCATACACCTCAAAAGGCAGGTCGCCACCCGGGAAGCTGAGGGCACATTCCACCAGAGCCATGGCGACCTCGTGGGCCGAGAGATCAGAAGTCTCCATTGACCAGATATGTAAGGCGGCTACTTGGTCCTCTCCGAGCACCTTTTATAGTCATTATAGGCTAGACTTGGGTGCTTCCACAGACCTCTCTTTTGGGATAAGGGTGCTGCAGGCTGTAGTCCCTCCCTAAAGTAGTTATTACTCTCTGTAATTCTCTCAGGTGGTGCTGTCATGGACGACCGAATAAAGTCTTAGTTACTCACCGGTTAACGGTATTTTTCGGAGTCCATGACAGCACCCGTATATTCCCTCCCTTTAGTTTAATTTGGGTGTGCACTTCTTCTTATACGTACACGGGTAATTTAAATAGTTGTGTATAGTATTGTATATAAGTTATGCTATTAACCATTGTGGTCCTCTGTGCTCTGTAATCCAACTGATGCGTGGGAGAGGTGCCGCCCTTTTTGTATCTGTAAGTTTCCTGTTCCTAAAGGGCGGATCCCCTCTCTCAGGTGGTGCTGTCATGGACTCCGAAAAATACCGTTAACCGGTGAGTAACTAAGACTTTTCAAGCTAAATAATTTATTTAGAATAATTAACAGAGCATAAATGCTAAATGCAAGTTACAGCAGACATAAACACAATATAGCAGTTAATAAAGTTTTTATCTGTATAAAACATGTAGTTTCTTTGCTTTCCTTTCACAAATAGAATGCATAGTAAACAGCAAACTCTCCATATACATAATATGTATGCCCAGATAAGGTTTTGCATACAATAAGTGCCCAGAGTAAACTGCTGAATATAAAGTGCATAAGTGCCTTGTATCAAATAAGCCTGGTAGGCATTAAGTGTACACAGAGTAAAAACTGTCTATGCAAATTCCAGAGTAAGATACAAGGACTGCATTAGAAAGTAACAACTTACATGTGCTGTGTATGTCGCTGTAAAACCTGCCGCCCCTACGCGCGTTACGCCGCAGCTTCCTCAGGAGGCGTGGTTTACAAGTGCCCCGGATCTAGTTTATATAGTGCGGTCAACCAATAAACCGCTTTCCCTAATAAAGCTTGTAAAATTCAGGACCTGCGCTGTAGTGTCCACAATGACGTCAATAGTATCCAGTTCTAAACGTCCACAGCATTATCGGCGCATGCGCTGTTGAGTCCCCACTATGTACAGCGAGTCTATCATCAGCATGAAAGCGGCTCAAGCTGCAAAACAGCCAGAGACAGCCACATACCAGACTGAGCACGTCAGAAGGCTCCTAGGGAGGACTGAACTGGGCATGCGCTCAAGTGAGGACAAGAAAATAAAATAATTATGAAGAATAATAATCACAATTTAAAGTGATAGCAAGTGTTGAAAGTGAGGGGATAAAACATAATGATGCTGAAATAATTATAGCAGTGTGTATGAACCATTAAAGTGAATATGCCTGACATAGAGTGCAAAGGCACACACATATGTGTCAATTATAAGCACACTATGCAAGCAATAAAAATTTTTTAACAATTAGCATAATGTGTATGCAGGCTATATGAAAGTGTATGTGCATCATATAACTATAACAACTATATATCATGTCTCTGTTAAAAAACAAATGTACATAAAAATAACACATGGCATTCAATACATACATCAAATGTCATATATCATAAAGTAATTATACACACAATTATGTATAATGAATAATACATAGCACAAATATACAAAGAAAATTGTGAAAAAAATAAAAAATGAGTGAAAAATATATATATAAAAATAAAACAAAAATGTAAATGAAATAAACAAAAAAAGAAAAAATGAATAAAAATGTGAACAAATAACATGAAATATTGAAGACCCAATGGGTACGAAAAGAGCCGTAGATTTCTTGTGAGAGGAGTGTTTCTTCAAAAAATCTTGAAATGCCCTCAACAATGAATTCCATGCCAGATCATATATTGCGATGCGAAGATAGAGAACTGGAGTATAAGCACAGGAAAAAATAATTAAAAACAGAAAACTAAAACCAAGACTAAAAAGATACCCATACGATTTTTACAGAAAGGACCCAAAACCATTACTCTCATTCAATCATGTTTTTTTTGCTACTGTATATAGGAGGCTATGTGCAGGCTCATACTGTATATAGGAGGTAAACACTGCATTCAGGAGGCTATATGTGGGTGCTCATACTGTATATAGGAGGCTATATGCGGCCTCATACTGTATATAGGAAGCGATGTGCAGGCTCATACTGTATATAGGAGGCAATATGCGGCCTCCTACTGTATGTAGGAGACTATGTGCAGACTCATACTGTATATAGGAAGCGCTGTGCAGGCTCATACTGTATATAGGAGGCTATATGCGGCCTCATACTGTATATAGGAAGCAATGTGCAGGCTCATACTGTATATAGGAGACTATGTGCAGACTCATACTGTAAATAGGCTATATGTGGCCTCATACTGTATATGGGAAGCGATGTGCAGGCTCATACTGTATATAGGAGGCTATACGCGACCTCATACTGTATATAGGAGGCTATATGCGGCCTCATACTGTATATAGGAAGCGATGTGCAGGCTCATACTGTATATAGGAGGCAATTCAAAAGCAGGAAATATCCAGCTACAGATCCAGGGAAAAATTGTTAAAAACAAAAAATGAAGGAGAGCGATAGTGGCACCTGTGTAAAAGGTTTTGTAACTGCTGCGACTCTAGACCAGACCAGGTCTAGCCGACCAGAGTATAAGCCGAGGCACCTACTTTTGCCACGAAAACCTGGGTGAACTTATTGACTTGAGTATAAGCCGGGTGTGCATTGACCACTCATCCCTACCGTGGTATGCATGGTTCCCCCGTCCCTGTCATTGTCTGCATGGCTCCTTATCCCCTATCTTTGTATGTATGATTCCTGTTAAGAAAAAAAACCATCCTATTTACCTGCCTGCGCGCCGTCGGTGGCACTGCATCTTGTTCCGGCCGTATAACACGGATAATTCTTGGTAATGTCAGTGAATATTTAGAACAAATTCAAAACATTAATTATTCAATAGAGCCCAATAGCAAAAGCAGCATTTTGAATGAACAATCACATTTCTTGGTAGAATCATGCAGGATTTAAACTTTTGATGTTTTTTTACTCCTCTCAACAGCCCAAACAAGTTTCTAAGAGGATGAGTTTGCAACTATACTTTTTGAGAAAATTCAAAACATTCATTATTCAATAGGGCACAAAATAGCAAAAACCAGCGGTTTCAATAAACACTCACATTTCTTGGTAGAATCTTGTAGGATTGAAATTTTTGATGTTTTTCTATTCCTCTCATGAGCCCAAACAAGACTCTAAAAGGATGAGCTTGCAACTACTTTACTTTTGGAGAAAATTCAAAACATTCATTATTCAATAGAGCCCAATAGCAAAAAACAGCGTTTTGAATGAACAATCACATTTCTTTGTTTTTTTACTGCTCTCAACAGCCCAAACAAGTTTCTAAAAGGATGAGTTTGCAACTACTTTACTTTTGGAGAAAATTCAAAACATTCATTATTCAATATAGCCCAATAGCAAAAGCATCGTTTTGAATGAACAATCACATTTCTTGGTAGAATCGTGCAGGATTGAAATTTTTGATGTTTTTCTACTCCTCTCAAGAGCCCAAACAAGTTTCTAAAAGGATGAGTTTACAACTACTTTACTTTTTGAGAAAATTCAAAACATTCATTATTCAATAGGGCACAAAATAGCAAAAACCAGCGGTTTGAATAAACACTCACATTTCTTGGTAGAATCTTGTAGGATTGAAATTTTTAATGTTTTTCTATTCATCTCATGAGCCCAAACAAGACTCTAAAAGGATGAGCTTGCAACTACTTTACTTTTGGAGAAAATTCAAAACATTCATTATTCAATAGGGCCCAAAATAGCAGCGGTTTGAATGAACAAATCACATTTCTTGGTAGAATCATGCAGGATTGAAATTTTTGATGTTTTTATTACTCCTCTCAACAGCCCAAACAAGTTTCTTAAAAGGATGAGTTTGCAACTACTTTACTTTTGGAGAAAATTCAAAACATTGGGGGGCGTGGCCAGCGTCTGAGCTGTATGGAAGTCTGAGCTCTGTGCTCCTCTCCAGGGCAGCCTGCCAAGCGGTGACAGAAAGCGTTAATTAAACCAGGACTGGCGTGGAGGGGTTGCGGAAGCTCCACTGACACCAACGGTACCCTCAGAATATGGATCCGCTCAGTAAAATAGCAGAAAAAGCAAGAAAACTGGAGCGCTCTCCCCTTATGCTGAGGAGCCAAGATGGCGCCCGCCTCACAGCAGCCACAGCCTGCAGCCCCAGCCTGAGCGGCGCACAGCAGGAGAGAACGCCACAGAGGCTGAAACATGCGGCATACAAGTCAGGGGTTAAGTCTGCCCCCACCCCCGCTAAAACCGCCGCTCCATTTGATAAAGAAAGCGGTAATTTTAATATCAAAGATAGCGCTGTGAAGAAACCAGCGAAATATCGCGAGACTGACCGGGGGACAAGCGGGATTACGCAACAGGTACGCAAATTGCGTACCTTAAGCCAGAATCTAGCGCAGCCCATGAAATCTAGTGCAGCAGCAACGCTCACCGCTGCAATAAATGAAACAAACACAATGAGAAATGCCTCTTCTTGCCCAGATATATCTAATATATCAGACACCCCTCTAACGCCGCCGCAGAGGAAATCATCCCCTGAATCACAAAATAGCCGCAGATTAAGCACTAGCTCTGCTGAGCTGCAACATGAATCACAGTTGGAGGACTCGCTCTCCTCAGACAAACCTGTATCTGAGAGCATTCTACAAGTACTAATGGAGGTAGAGGCCACTAGCAATGCAGCCTCAGAATTATTCATAAAGAACATGATATGCCTGCTAGCAAAGACATTCCAAAAACAAATAGAGGGATATAATACAAACCTCCAAAATAATATAGACAGTCTGGGCCAGAGAGTGGATCACCTAGAATCCAAAATGGAGGAAATGGTTAAGTCTCATAAAACCTTAATAGATGAACACTATGCCTTAGAAAAAGAGGTTACCTTTCTAAAATCAAAGTAAATAGAGCAAGAGGACAGAAGTAGAAGAAATAACCTTAAATTCAGAGGAATACCTGAAAATGTTTTGAATTTTCTCCAAAAGTAAAGTAGTTGCAAACTCATCCTTTTAGAAACTTGTTTGGGCTGTTGAGAGGAGTAAAAAAAACATCAAAAATTTAAATCCTGCATGATTCTACCAAGAAATGTGATTGTTCATTCAAAACGCTGCTTTTGCTATTGGGCTCTATTGAATTATGAATGTTTTGAATTTTTTCCAAAAATAAAGTAGTTGCAAGCTCATCCTTTTAGAGTCTTGTTTGGGCTCATGACAGGAGTAGAAAAACATCAAAAATTTCAATCCTGCACGATTCTACCAAGAAATGTGAGTTGTTGTGAGCTCATTTTCCTCTTCACTACTGAGGCCTGATGAACTCCCTCTTCTGTTAAGGAAAGGTAGTGAGCCTGATTATCAGGCACCTGAGCCTAATGATGATGACTGGCTGAGTGGAGTTACGGACTGGATATAAGGCTGCCGACGCCCTCCTGCCCTGCGGGTGATTTCTCTGTGGGATCCTTGGAGACCAGTCTGAATTCCTGCTCTTCTAAAGCTAAGTTTTTCTGCGCTGCTTTTTGCATTTGTGCTTTGACTTTGTTTGCTTTGTTTTTCTGGATTTCTGCCATTCCCTGCTGGGGTGAACTGAATTCCTTTAGCTCTGTCTTCTGAAAATACCGGAGTGCTGATATAGTTTTTGAAGCCTAGCTGCTTCAGGGTCTTTTTCCATATCAGCTGTTGGCTTATTTCTTTGATAGGGTTTTTGGCAGATTGCAGACAGCAACCGTCCTTTCCTGTCCTGTTTAGTTTAGCTTGGGCCCCATCGTTTGCTCAGCCTATCTTTCTATCTGTGTGAGTGTTTTTTCATCTTGCTTCACCGTCATTATATGTTGGGGGCTGCCTTTTACTTTGGGGTCTGCTCTGGGGCAGTTTAGATTTCCTTTTCTGTCTTTAGGCTATTTAGCTCTCCGGCTGTGATCGAGGGGTCTAGGGCACCGTAGGAACCCCTTACGGCTACTGCTAGTTGTGTTGATAGGTTCAGGGGTCTGCAATCTGATAGTTGCCAACGTCTCTGGACGTAGCTTCTATTTTTGTGTCTGCCTCCTACGGTGACTCTTCATAACAGAATCACCCGCCATACCGCAGATCCTAGGGTACTCAATAGCAGGAAAGAATTGTAAAAAAAAAAAAAAAAAAAAAAGGTGCGTATATTTTTTCCTCTATATCTGAGGCCGTAGGTGGAATTTTTTTTTTTCTCTCAATGGAGATAAAGCAATTGTCTAATCGTGTGGAGCAGCTCGCTGCGGAAGTGCGGGGAATTTCCGCCTACCTTGCTCATTCACATACTGCTGAACCAAAGATTCCTACACCTGATGTATTTTTTGGGGATCGGTCTAAATTTTTGAATTTCAAAAATAATTGTAAATTATTTTTTGCCTTGAAGCCTAACTCGTCAGGGAGCTCCGCGCAGCAGGTTAAAATTGTCATCTCTTTGCTGCGTGGCGATCCCCTGGATTGGGCATTTTCTTTGAAACCAGATGATCCTATTCTGACTAATGTGAACGCATTTTTTCAAGCCTTGGGGTTGTATGACGAACCTAATGCCATTGATCAGGCTGAAAAGACCCTGCTGGCATTGAACCAGGGTCGGGATTCTGCAGAATTGTACGGTCAAAAATTCCGAAAGTGGCGGTACTTACTACCTGGAATGATAATGCCTTGGCTGCTCTCTTTCGGAAGTGTTTGTCAGAAGCCGTAAAAGATACTATGGTGGGATTTCCTGTTCCCTCTGGTCTTGACGATTCTATGTCATTAGCCATTCAGGTTGATCGGCGTTTGCGCGAACGCAAAACTGCACGAGAGGTGTTGTCACCTGTTGAACAAATGTCTGAACCTATGCAATGTGATAGAGTTTTCTCCAGAGAGCAGCGTCAGGAGTTCAGAAGGCGTAATAAGTTGTGTTTTTTCTGTGGGGATGCCTCGCATATTATTTCTGTCTGTCCTAAACGAGAGAAACGCTTTGCACACACGTTTTCTGTTGGTGGTGTTCAACCTAAGTTTCTTTTGGCTATTACTCTGATCTGCTCCCTGTCCACATTTTCCGCCAAGGCTTTTGTGGATTCGGGAGCAGCCCTAAACCTAATGACCTTGGATTTTGCTAAACGTTGTGGATTTCCAATGACACCTCTGCAGACGCCTATCCCTTTGAGGGGGATTGATGCTACTCCTTTGGCTAAAAATAAACCTCAGTTTTGGACCCAGGTGGTAATGCGGGTTGCCCCAGACCATCAAGAAAATTGCAGATTTTTGGTGTTGCATAATCTGCATGATACCATTGTTCTGGGGTTTCCCTGGTTACAAATTCATAATCCAGTTTTGGATTGAAAATCTGTGTCTGTGGTGAGTTGGGGTTGTCGGTGTGCCTTTAGTGAGGCTCCGGTGTTTTCCACCTCTCCTCAGTCGCATGATGTTCCTGATTATTTGGCGGACTTTTATGATGTATTTAGTGAAAATGAGTCTGCATCTCTGCCTCCTCATAGGAGTTATGACTGTGCAATTGAACTGAGCCCGGGGTGTAAATTTCCCAAGGGTCGGCTCTTCAATTTATCTGTACCCGAGCACGAGGCTATGCGATCCTATATTAAGGAGGCGTTGGAGAAGGGTCATATTAGACCATCCTCGTCACCCTTAGGTGCCGGTTTTTTTTTTGTAGCCAAAAAGGATGGATCATTAAGACCTTGTATTGATTATCATGCCCTCAACAAAATTACTGTTAAATATCAGTATCTGTTACCCCTGATTTCGGATCTATTCTCTAGAGTTAAAGGTGCTTACTGGTTTACCAAGCTTGACCTCAGGGGGCGTATAATCTTATTCGCATTAAGCATGGGGATGAATGGAAGACGGCGTTTAATACTCCGGAGGGACATTTTGAGTACCTGGTGATGCCTTTTGGGCTCACTAATGCCCCTTCTGTCTTCCAGTGCTTCATGAACGATATTTTCCGAGATTTTGTCGATAAATTTTTGATTATCTATCTGGATGATATTTTGATATTCTCCAAGGATTGGGATTCTCATGTGGAACATATACGGATTGTGTTCCGGATCTTGAGGGAGAATTCCCTGTATGTCAAAGGATCTAAATGCCTTTTTGGAGTACAGAGGATTTCTTTTTTGGGATTTATTTTGTCTCCGTCAACTATCGAAATGGACCCGGCCAAGGTACAGGCCATTTACGATTGGGTTCAGCCCACTTCTTTGAAGGCTCTCCAGAAGTTTTTGGGTTTTGCTAATTTTTATCGGAAATTTATAGCACAATTTTCTAGTATTTCCAAGCCATTGACTGATTTGACTAAGAAGGGTGCTGATGTGTTAAATTGGTCTCCGGAGGCTGTTTCTTCCGTTCAGGAGCTGAAGCGAAGATTCACCTCCGCCCCGGTTTTGCGGCAACCTGATGTCTCACTTCCGTTCCAGGTAGAGGTGGATGCTTCTGAGATTGGTGCAGGAGCTGTTTTGTCCCAAAAGGATCCTGTAACATCTAAAATGAATCCCTGTGCTTTCTTTTCCCGAAAGTTCTCTCCATCTGAACGTAACTATGATGTGGGGAATCGGGAACTGTTGGCCATGAAATGGGCATTTGAGGAGTGGAGACATTGGTTGGAGGGAGCTAAGCATCAAGTTGTGGTCCTCACTGACCACAAGAATTTGATTTACCTAGAGTCGGCTAAGCACTTGAACCCTAGACAGGCTAGGTGGGCCTTGTTTTTTACACGTTTGGATTTTGTGGTTTCTTTCCTTCCTGGAACTAAGAATGTCAAGGCTGACGCCCTCTCTTGGAGCTTCTTTGCGGATTCTCCTGTGGTGACCAAGCCTGCTACCATCTTAGGCGAAGGGGTAGTTCTTTCTGCCATCTCGCCCGATTTGAGACGTGCTCTGGAAGAGTTGCAGGAGGACAAACCTGAGCGTTGTCCCAGTGGAAAGTTGTATGTTCCTGACCAGTGGAAGAAGAGAGTGATGTCTGAAGTTCATTGCTCTGCTTTGGCTGGTCATCCAGGTATTTTTGGTACTAGAGATCTTGTGAGTCGGTCCTTTTGGTGGCCCTCCTTGTCTCGTGATGTCAGGAATTTTGTGCAGTCCTGTGGGACGTGCTCCCGGTCTAAATCGTGTTCTCGCTCTAGTGGGTTGTTGATGCCTTTGCCTGTCCCCAAGAGGCCATGGACCCATATTTCAATGGATTTCATCTCTGATATGCCTGTCTCTCAAAGGATGACTGTTATTTGGGTGATTTGTGATAGGTTCTCTAAGATGGTTCATCTTGTACCACTCCCTAAGTTGCCGTCTTCCTCTGAGTTGGTGCCCCTGTTTTTTCAACAGGTGGTTCGCTTGCACGGGATTCCTGAGAACATTGTATCTGACAGAGGAGTTCAGTTTGTGTCTAGATTTTGGAGAACTTTCTGTTCCAAGCTGGGAATTCAGTTGTCCTACTCCTCTGCTTTTCACCCTCAGACCAATGGGCAGACAGAGAGAACAAACCAGACCTTGGAGTCATATTTGAGATGATTTATTTCCGCTGATCAGGATGATTGGGTTTCATTTTTGCCCTTGGCCGAATTTGCTTTAAATAATAGAGCTAGTTCTGCCACTTTGATGTCACCTTTTTTTTGTAACTTTGGGTTTCATCCTCGATTCTCTTCAGGGCAGGTGGAGCCCTCTGCCTGTCCAGGTGTTGACACTGTGGTGCAGAGAATGCACCGGATCTGGGACCAAGTGGTAGATAAGTTATCTCTCTCCCAGGAAAAGGCCCAGCGGTTTTCCAACCGACATAGGACCATTGGTCCTCAGTTTAAAGTTGGTGATATGGTGTGGTTATCATCAAAAAATATTGCTATGAAGGTGGCTTCTCCTAAGTTTAAGCCTAGATTTATTGGACCTTACAAGATTTTGGAGATTATTAATCCGGTCTCTTTTCATTTGGCTCTTCCTGTCACATTTAAAATCCATAATGTGTTTCATAAGTCTCTGTTGAAGAGGTTTGTTGAACCTTTTGTTCCAGGGGTGGCACCTCCAGACCCTGTATTGGTTGAAGGTAACATGGAATATGAGGTAGAAAAAGTATTGGATTCTCGTCTGGCGAGACGGAGACTCCAGTATTTGGTTAAGTGGAAGGGTTATGGTCAGGAGGATAATTCCTGGGTCTCTGCCTCTGATATTCATGCCAAAAGATTGGTGCGTGCCTTCCATCGGGCTCACCATGATCACCCTGGTGGCGTGGTTGAGGGTTCGGTGACCCCTCCTCAAGGGGGAGGTACTGTTGTGAGTTCATTTTCCCCTTCACTACTGAGGCCCGATGAACTTCCTCTTCTTGTAAGGAAAGGTAGTGAGCCTGATTATCAGGCACCTGAGCCTAATGATGATGACTGGCTGAGTGGAGTTATGGACTGGATATAAGGCTGCCGACGCCCTCCTGCCCTGCGGGTGATTTCTCTGTGGGATTCTTGGAGACCAGTCTGAATTCCTGCTCTTCTAAAGCTAAGTTTTTCTGCGCTGCTTTTTGCATTTGTGCTTTGACTTTGTTTGCTTTGTTTTTCTGGATTTCTGCCATTTCCTGCTGGGGTGAGCTGAATTCCTTTAGCTCTGTCTTCTGAAAATACCGGAGTGCTGATATAGTTTTTGAAGCCTAGCTGCTTCAGGGTCTTTTTCCATATCAGCTGATGGCTTATTTCTTTGATAGGGTTTTTGGCAGATTGCAGACAGAAACCGTCCTTTCCTGTCCTGTTTAGTTTAGCTTGGGCCCCATCGTTTGCTCAGCCTATCTTTCTATCTGTGTGAGTGTTTTTTCATCTTGCTTCACCGTCATTATATGTTGGGGGCTGCCTTTTACTTTGGGGTCTGCTCTGGGGCAGTTTAGATTTCCTTTTCTGTCTTTAGGCTATTTAGCTCTCCGGCTGTGATCGAGGGGTCTAGGGCACCGTAGGAACCCCCCACGGCTACTACTAGTTGTGTTGATAGGTTCAGGGGTCTGCAATCTGATAGTTGCCAACTTCTCTGGACGTAGCTTCTATTTTTGTGTCTGCCTCCTATGGTGATTCTTCATAACAGTGAGTGTTCATTCAAACCGCTGCTTTTTGCTATTTTGGGCCCTATTGAATAATGAATGTTTTGAATTTTCTCCAAAAGTAAAGTAGTTGCAAACTCATCCTTTTAGAAACTTGTTTGGGCTGTTGAGAGGAGTAAAAAAACATCAAAAATTTCAATCCTGCATGATTCTACCAAGAAATGTGATTGTTCATTCAAAACGCTGCTTTTTGCTATTGAGCTCAATTGAATAATGAATGTTTTGAATTTTCTCCAAAAGTAAAGTAGTTGCAAGCTCATCCTTTTAGAAACTTGTTTGGGCTCATGAGAGGAGTTGAAAAGCATCAAAAATTTCAATCCTGCACGATTCTACCAAGAACTGTGATTGTTCATTCAAAACGCTGCTTTTTGCTATTAGACCCTGTTGATTAAGGAATGTTTTGAATTTTCTCCAAAAGTAAAGTAGTTGCAAACTCATTCTTCTACAGTCTTGTTTAGGCTCATGAGAGGAGTAGAAAAGCATCAAAAATTTTAAACATGCACGATTCTACCAAGAAATGTGAGTGTTCATTCAAACCACTGCTTTTTGCTATTGGTACCTATTGAATAATGAATGTTTTGAATTTTCTCCAAAAGTAAAGTAGTTGCAAACTCATCCTTTTAGAAACTTGTTTGGGCTGTTGAGAGGAGTTGAAAAGCATCAAAAATTTCAATCCTGCACGATTCTACCAAGAACTGTGATTGTTCATTCAAAACGCTGCTTTTTGCTATTAGACCCTGTTGAATAAGGAATGTTTTGAATTTTCTCCAAAAGTAAAGTAGTTGCAAACTCATTCTTCTACAGTCTTGTTTAGGCTCATGAGAGGAGTAGAAAAGCATCAAAAATTTTAAACATGCACGATTCTACCAAGAAATGTGAGTGTTCATTCAAACCACTGCTTTTTGCTATTGGTACCTATTGAATAATGAATGTTTTGAATTTTCTCCAAAAGTAAAGTAGTTGCAAACTCATCCTTTTAGAAACTTGTTTGGGCTGTTGTGAGGAGTAGAAAAACATCAAAAATTTCAATCCTGCATGATTCTATTAAGAAATGTGAATTCATTCAAACCGCTGGTTTTTGCTATTGGGCCCTATTGAATAATAAATAATTTTCTCCAAAAGTAAAGTAGTTGCAAACTCATCCTTTTAGAAACTTGTTTGGGCTGTTGAGAGTAGTAGAAAAGCATCAAAAATTTAAATCCTGCATGATTCTACCAAGAACTGTGATTGTTCACTCAAAACGCTTCTTTTTGCTATTAGACCCTATTGAATAATGAATGTTTTGAATTTTCTCCAAAAGTAAAGTAGTTGCAAGCTCATCCTTTTATAGTCTTGTTTGGGCTGTTGAGAGGAGTAGAAAAACATCAAAAATTTCAACCCTCTGGCTTCAGTGTCTCTAGTATTTACCTTGGCCTCCAACACAGCCAGTTGCTGCTCAAAAGTGCGGTCTGCACAATCAACACTTGTTCCTGTGTTACTGGTGTTCTGTAATGTCAGTTGATCCCCTGATGTGTGTCCGGCAATGTCTTCTGCTCTGTCCACATTCCCACTACTAGTCCCTCCACCATTACCAAGCAGCAGCTTACCACCTCTGCACGATGGACCCCGGGCTACGAACGCACCTTACCATCATCTTTATTACTTGGTGCGTTCTGCCAGCCCTAACATTATGCTAGCGCCAGGGTTTGGCTCGTAATGGCGGATGAACAGCAACTACAGCGGTACATTCAGCAGCTGGAGGGTAGGTTGGCGGCTTTTGAGTGCACAACCACAGCCGTGGATGTTACCACAGTAGCTGCTCAGGCTGCTAGCATCGCTGTAGCCACTTTGTCCAATGCCCCACCTGTTCCGACATTATCCTGTCTCCCGTTGCCAGATAAGTTTTCTGGTGATAGCCAGTAATGTAGGGGATTCGTGAGCCAGTGTACTATACACCTTGTGCTTCTGGCTGCACGTTTCCCCTCAGAGTGGGCCAAGGTGGGATTCATAATACCTCTCTCATTGGACAGGGCGTTGGAGTGGGCCACGACATTGTGGGAGTGTGACGATCATGCAGTGCAGAGTGCTTCACAGTTTCTGAACACTCTGAAACAGGTCTTTTTGGGACCTCGAGTCACCCACGAAACAGCGCTCCAATTGGCATCTACACAGGGTTCGTCCACGGTCAGCCAATTTGCTACCCATTTCCGGACCCAGGCTTCCAAGCTGGAGTGGCCGGATAAAGTCCTCATTCCCGTGTTTTGGAGGGGGCTGGCTGACCATGTAAGAATGCTCTGGCCACTAGGGAGATTCCTGCCACACTGGAGGAGCTAATAGCGGTCTCTACTCGAATCGACCTTCATTTTAATGAGCGAAGGTTGGAATGAGCCCAGTGCAGGCAGAGGTTTCAGATGGCTCCCAGCTTCGCCAAACCCCTGGAATCCCCGGCCCAGACATCCGAGCCACTTGAGGCCATGGAGGTGACGCGGGCGGGATCTAAGTCCCGGACCGCTCGTACATGCATGGTCTGTCGGATATGCCAGCAGTGAGGAAATATCGCCTCTAGGTGTCCTCAGCGAGCGATGGAACGTCCACGCTTAGTGTCATTAGGAGCTGGTTCACTAGACGCAGCAATGCCATCCTCTAAGCTCAACTTTAGGGGGACTATCGGTATTGGCCCATCCACCCAGGTGGTAGAGCTTTGCGTGAATTCCGGGATGGAGGGCAAATTTATGTCTTCTGCCTTCTCCCGATGGCACGCAATTCCACTGGTGATGCTCGCCAAGCCAGTGACCATACGGGTGATAAATGGGTCGACATTACCCTCACAGATAACACATCAGACCATCCTATTTACTCTATCCATGTCTCCATGCCATCTGGAGATCATCTGCTAGTCATGCCTGAGGGCATTGATGAGGTTCTCTTAGGGATGCCATGGCTAAGCTATCACACCCCTCATATAAAGTGTTCTTCTGGGAGAATTCTGGGATGGAGTAAATCCTGTGAGGGTAGATGTCAGGAGTGCCTTCAAGTTGCTTCTACAGAGGTAACCGCAGATCTTTCCTCTCTCCCCAACCACTTTTGGTCCAATGCGGACATGTTCACCAAGAAGGCAGCGGAGATTCTTCCGCCTCACCATCCCTACAACAGTTCTATTGACCTCTTGCCTGGTGCTGAGCCTCCCCGCGGTCAGGTTTATCCTCTCTCTCCCGTTGACAGTCAATGTCTCAGTACATCCAGGAGAATCTGGCAAGAGGATTCATTAGAAAGTCAGTGTCACCTGCAGGGGCGGGGTTCTTCTTTGAACAAAAGAAGAACGGGGTGCTACATCTGTGCATAGACTACAGGGGTCTTAACGCCATTACCATTAAGAACAAGTACCCTCTGCCCCTGATATTGGAGCTTTTAGATAGGTTGCGGGGAGCGAGGGTTTTTACTAAGCTTGATCTGCAGGGTGCCTACAACCTGATACGCATCCGTGAGGGGGATGAATGGAAGACCGCATTTAACATCAGGGATGGGCACTATGAATACCTGGTGATGCTATTCGGGCTTTGTAATGCTCTGGCTGTCTTCCAATACTTTGTGAACGACATCTTCCGGGATATGCTCACCACCTCAGTTGTAGTCTATCTGGATAATATTTTCGTCTACTCTCCAGATATTGACTCCCACCGGAGAGATGTTTGCAAAGTCTTCGACCTCCTACGGGCAAACTCCCTCTACGCTAAGTTGAAGTAGTGTGTGTTTGAGCAGGAGTCCTTTCCTGGGCTATATCATCAACCCCCAAGGATTGGCCATGGATCCTGCCAAGCTACAGGCGGTCATGGATTGGCAGGAGCCTCATTCCCTTAAGACGGTGCATCATTTTTTTGGATTTATCAACTAATACCGCCAATTCATCTCCCACTTCTCAACTTTGGTAGCACAGCTGGTAGACAGTCTGGGCCACCCATTGTGACACGTGTTCCAATTGTTCCATTGTGACACACCTGGCTGTTGTAAGTCAATAGGACACTCAGGTGAAGGTAGGTATTTAGGTAGGCCACAAGAGGGAGACAATGGAACACGTGTCACAATGGGCGGTACAGACTGTCTTCCAGCTGTGCGGAAGCAGCCAGCTTCAGTCTGCTGAGAGAGCCTCAGTAGACAGGTAGGGAGGTGGGTATGCACACTCATTGGTTACGATACCCAGCATCAGGAGAGATAAGGTTTCCAAAAACAGACTGATTTGAATTGAAACCACAGAAAGTTGCCTATTCAAAGCAATATTTGAATGCTTTTTTCAACTTTGGTTCCTCTGCATTAGTTTTTTCTTGGTCCAAGTTGCACATTTCAAATGCCAAATGCATTTGGCTTGATTTAACTTGACCAACTCTGCTACATCAATTACTCACCTATACAGTATATGGAAGGCATTGTATTGTATTCAGTCTGCAGTTTAAATCATCTATCTTGGCTTTTGCTGCTTGGTAGGTACAGGTGTGAAGCTGCTGCAATGTGTGATACATTTCTGCACACCCACCGTCTTAGGCCGGTTTCACATTAGCGCTTTTTCATCGCGCGCACGGCCGGGGGTAGCTCCGCCCCCGAGCCGGCTCTCTGCCCGGCGTGCCCGCCCCTTGCTTGTAGCGCCGCCTACTAGCGGACAGCGGCGCCTGCGATCGACGCACCCTATCTTTAGCATAGGGTGCGCAGATCGTGCGCAGGCCGTGCGCTAGTTGCGCTTTGACCTGCGCTGCGCACTTTTGACGGTGCGCCGTGCGCGCCAAAATCCGAAAAGTTTGATTTTGGCGCGCACGGCGCACCGTCAAAAGTGCGCAGCGCAGGTCAAGGCGCAACTAGCGCACGGCCTGCGCACGATCTGCGCACCCTATGCTAAAGATAGGGTGCGCCGATCGCAGGCGCCGCTGTCCGCTAGTAGGCGGCGCTACAAGCAAGGGGCGGGCACGCCGGGCAGAGAGCCGGCTCGGGGGCGGAGCTACCCCCGGCCGTGCGCACGCTGAAAAAGCGCTAATGTGAAACCGGCCTTAGTAAGGGAAAAGCGCCCCCACAACAAGTTGGAGTTTCGGTGAGAAAAGAGCCCGTACAGGGTGAAGCGACTACTCAGCAGACGGGGACCCGTCTATGAGATTCAACCTGAAACAGGTGAAGAGCTTCCCACCCGTACACTACATCGGAATAAGCTGCAACCCTGCTTGTCTCGGGACCCTCGAGTGGTACCAGCTGCCCCGATGCCCACGGCAGCTGAACCAGTGATGCCTGAGACTACAGAAATAACCGAGGAAACTTCGACTTCCACTTTCCTAGTGGCTGATTCTTCAACCTCTACTGATCTAAGACGCTCTGAACGTTCAATGGCAGGTGTACCCCCCATACGCTACAATCAGGACTAATTCATCTGGCAAATTGTACAAGGTCTGGAAGATTGCTAGCAGGAGCTCCAGAAACTCTCTCCTATGGAATGGCGAGCTCACAGGGAGGGAGAATGTAAGGGAGTGAAGTGTTGTGAGTTCATTTTCCCCTTCACTACTGAGGCCCGATGAACTCCCTCTTCTGGTAAAGAAAGGTAGTGAGCCTGATTATCAAACATCTGAGCCTAATGATGATGACTGGCTGAGTGGAGTTACTGACTGGATATAAGGCCGCCGACGCCCTTCTGCCCTGCGGGTGATTTCTCTGTGGGATCCTTGGAGACCAATCTGAATTCCTGCTCATCTAAAGCTAAGTTTTCTGCTCTGCCTTTTGCATTTTTGCTTTGCCTTGTTTTGCTTTGTTTTTCTGGATTTCTGCCATTCCCTGCTGGGGTGAGCTGAATTCCTTTAGCTCTGTCTTCTGAAAATACCTGAGTGCTGATTTAGTTTTGAAGCCTAGCTGCTTCAGGGTCTTTTTCCATATCAGCTTGCTGGCTAATGTCTTTGATAGGGTTTTTGCAGATTGCAGACAGCAACCTTCCTTTCCTGTCCTGTTTAGTTAGTTTTGGGCCCCATTGCTTGCTCAGCCTATCTTTCTGTCTGTGTGAGTGTTTTTTCATCTTGCTTCACCGTCATTATATGTTGGGGGCTGCCTTTTGCTTTGGGGTCTGCTCTGGGGCAGTTTAGATTTCCTTTTCTGTCTTTAGGCTATTTAGCTCTCTGGCTGTGATCGAGGGGTCTAGGGCACCGTAGGAACCCCCCACGGCTACTGCTAGTTGTGTTGATAGGTTCAGGGGTCTGCAACCTGATAGTTGCCAACTTCTCTGGTTTTCTGGACGTACAGTCATGGCCAAAAGTATTGACACTCCTGCCATTCTATCAGATAATACTCAGTTTCTTCCTGAAAATGATTGCAAACACAAATTCTTTGTTATTATTATCTTCATTTAATTTGTCTTAAATGAAAAAACACAAAAAGAATTGTCCTAAAGCCAAATTGGATATAATTCCACACCAAACATAAAAAAGAGGGTGGACAAAAGTATTGGCACTGTTCAAAAAATCATGTGATGCTTCTCTAATTTGTGTAATTAACAGCACCTGTAACTTACCTGTGGCACCTAACAGGTGTTGGCAATAACTAAATCACACTTGCAGCCAGTTGACATGGATTAAAGTTGACTCAACCTCTGTCCTGTGTCCTTGTGTGTACCACATTGAGCATGGAGAAAAGAAAGAAGACCAAAGAACTGTCTGAGGACTTGAGAAACCAAATTGTGAGGAAGCATGAGCAATCTCCAGGTTACAAGTCCATCTCCAAAGACCAGAATGTTCCTGTGTCTACCGTGTGCAGTGTCATCAAGAATTTAAAGCCCATGGCACTGTGGCTAACCTCCCTAGATGTGGACGGAAAAGAAAAATTGACAAGAGATTTCAACTCAAGATTGTGCGGATGTTGGATAAAGAACCTCGACTAACATCCGAACAAGTTCAAGCTGCCCTGCAGTCCGAGGGTACAACAGTGTCAACCCGTACTATCCGTCGGTGTCTGAATGAAAAGGGACTGTATGGTAGGAGACCCAGGAAGATCCCACTTCTTACCCCGAGACATAAAAAAGCCAGGCTGGAGTTTGCCAAAACTTACCTGAAAAAGCCTAAAACATTTTGGAAGAATGTTCTCTGGTCAGATGAGACAAAAGTAGAGCTTTTTGGGCAAAGGCATCAACATAGAGTTTACAGGAGAAAAAAAGAGGCATTCAAAGAAAAGAACACGGTCCCTAAAGTCAAACATGGCGGAGGTTCCCTGATGTTTTGGGGTTGCTTTGCTGCCTCTGACACTGGACTGCTTAACCGTGTGCATGGCATAATGAAGTCTGAAGACTACCAACAAATTTTGCAGCTTAATGTAGGGCCCACTGTGAGAAAGCTGGGTATCCCTCAGAGGTCATGGGTCTTCCAGCAGGACAATGATCCAAAATACACTTCAAAAAGCACTAGAAAATGGTTTGAGAGAAAGCACTGGAGACTTCTAAGGTGGCCAGCAATGAGTCCAGACCTGAATCCCATAGAACACTTGTGGAGAGATCTAAAAATTGCAGTTTGGAGAAGGCACCCTTCAAATATCAGGGACCTGGAGCAGTTTGCCAAAGAAGAATGGTCTAAAATTCCAGCAGATCATTGTAAGAAACTCATTGATGGTTACCGGAAGCGGTTGGTCGCAGTTATTTTGGCTAAAGGTTGTGCAACCAAGTATTAGACTGAGGGTGCCAATACTTTTGTCTGGCCCATTTTGGGAGTTTTGTGTGAAATGATCAATGTTTTGCTTTTTCCTTCATTCTCTTTTGTGTTTTTTCATTTAAGACAAATTAAATGAAGATAATAATACCAAAGAATTTGTGTTTGCAATCATTTTCAGGAAGAAACTGAGTATTATCTGACAGAATTGCAGGGGTGTCAATACTTTTGGCCATGACTGTAGCTTCTATTTTTGTGTCTGCCTCCTACGGTGACTCATTCATAACAGTGAAGTACAGGAAGAGCCGAGGGAGAGTTCCCTCCTCTCCTTCGTGCCCTGAACCATTGACAAGGGCAGCAGGTTCCCCGGGGGACACTCTAGCACCCAGAAACAGGAAGGTAGGACAGCTGAGAGCGATTTAGATGAAGGAATTGAGGGTAAACTGATTAAATTTGCTGATGACACAAAGCTAGGAGGGATAGCTAATACTAGAGAAGAGAGAGAGAGGATTCAAAAAGATTTAAATAAACTGGAGAAGTGGGCAGCAACTAACAGAATGGTTTTTAACAGGGAGAAATGCAAAGTACTACATCTGGGCAATAAAAATGAAAAAAGCATATACAGAATGGGAGGAATAGGGCTAAGTGACAGCACATGTGAAAAAGACTTGGGTATACTAATAGATCACAGACTGAATATGAGTCAACAGTGTGATGCAGCTGCAAAAAAGGCAAATGCAATTCTAGGATGTATTAACAGAAGCATACAGTCTAGATCACGTGAGGTCATTATTTCCCGCTACTCCTCTTTGGTCAGACCTCATCTGGAATATTGTGTCCAGTTTTGGGCACCACATTTTAAAAAAGACATCAACAAACTGGAGCAAGTTCAAAAAAGAGCGACCAGAATGGTGACTGGTCTGCAAACCCTGTCTTATGCGGAAAGGTTGCAGGATTTGGGAATGTTTAGTTTGCAAAAGAGAAGACTGAGAGGAGACTTAATAGCTGTCTACAAATATCTAAAGGGCTGTCACATTGTAGAAGGATCAACTTTATTCTCATTTGCACAAGGAAAGACTAGAAGCAATGGGATGAAACTGAATGGGAGGAGACACAGATTAGATATTAGAAAAAAACTTTTTGACAGTTAGAGTGATCAATGAGTGGAATAGGCTGCCACAAGAAGTGGTGAGTTCTCCTTCAATGGAAGTCTTCAAACAGAGGCTGGACAGACATCTGACTGGGATGATTTAGCGAATCCTGCTTTGAGCAGGGGGTTGGACCAGATGGCCCAGGAGGTCCCTTCCAACTCTACGATTCTATGATTCTATACTTGGAGCAAAAAGGATATCATCAGTCTCATACCCCCCTGGCTCCCGCAGTAACCCCTCGTACCCCAACTAGACATCGTTAAAGTCTCAGGATCCAGAGTACTACGGACTACAAGCGCTGCTGGTGACTCGGCGCCAACATTGGAGAAGAGTGACACCTTCAAACAAGACCCCAGCAGACTGATAAGTTATTTTCTTAAGGTAAAACTTATTACTGTTAAATACTGTTTATGCTTTTTGACCGTTTGCTAAACCCATTCACATTATATTCATTTCCACACTGTTAATTTCACCAGTGTCATTCCCTGTAAATAAACTTCCCTATAACTGTTGGTCCGTCTGTTCCATGGTGACATACCTACTATTTCTGCATGTTATTATAGCCTCAGCAGACAGGTAGGGAGGGGGGTATGCATGCTCGTTCATTACAATACCCAACGTCAGGAGAGATAAGGTTTCAAAAAACAGACTGAATTGAAACCAAAGCAAGTTGTCTTTTCAAAGCAATATTTGAATGCTTTTTTCAACTTTGGTTGCTCTGCATTAGCTTTTTCTTGGTCCAAGTTGCACATTTCAAATGCCAAATACATATGGCTTGATTTAACTTGACCAACTCTGCTACATCATCTCCACCTATATATGGAAGGCATTGTATTGTATTCAGTCTGCAATTGAAATCATCTATCTTGGCTTTTGCTGCTTGGTAGGTACAGGTGTGATCTGGGCCTGACTGGGACTAAAATTCAGCCCTGGCATTTGAAGGAGCACAGGCCCACTTGTTGCATCGTGAAAATGCAATCTGTGTGAACCTGTAGATTACAAGACGTGAGGCGAGCGTAACACGACTATATAACATACAGTCTCAGAAGGCCAAGTATAACAGTTCAGTCCTATTTATTGCTCTAAGGCCGAGGTCATACAAGCATATAACATGGCTGAGTGCTATGTGATAAAACATCCCATAGCACTCGGCCCAGTGTTACTCTATGGTGCAGCTCAAATCTGTGATTATTTTCTCATGTCGATTGGACATGAGAACAATAGCTGCATGCTGCGACAGGCAGTGAGTCTATGGATGCATGTGAAACATTGGACTGCATTCTGATGTCATCCCAGTGCAGTCCGATATACGCCGAGACAGGTAATAGAGGAGATGGAGAAATTACTTTTTCCATCCACTCTGCACCTGAGCTGCGATTCTGTCATGCGAGAGCATGGGAGCAGACAACACTGATACTAGGTTCCCGCTTGCAGCAAAGATGGAGCACAGGGTTATTGGCATATCGCATCCGATGCTCTCGCATCAGATTTTATGCACTCTTGTGATTACAGCCTTAGTTGCAGTACCAATAAAAGTTGCTACTTTACACAGAGCGGGGTCTCGTAGATAATGAAGATGATGCTGTGCTCTCCATAGTGCTACGGCCTCTTCATATAGCTGATGGGCAGGGAGTCAGATACCCACTGAACTATTATTGATGACCTATATCTATAACTTTGATAAACAAAAACAACTGAGTGTAAATCCAATAAAATACAAATTTTATTAAGTATTCAATATACAAAAGTTCATATAGATGTACATAAAAGCATAAAAGGGTTCACATACGGGGAATGAGCAGACAAAGTATATAGAAACCGGGCCTTAGATAAACATCAAGAGGTGGGAAGAAGGTTTAAAGTCATATAGGTTATATATGTGTACCATAATGCACGGCTTTAAAGTGCATGTGCCAGAATGTAAACCATAAAAAAAGAGTAGATTCAATAGACGTGCCGGGTGCAGGGTCTCCTGTGAGATCCCTAGCAGTTTCTCATATATCAAAAATGCATATTGTAGCAAATGTCACTCTTACCCATAATTCCGCGCTAAGAGTTCCTGGAGCACACAGCCCCAATGCGCGTTTCCCCCGAGGAAGCCCACGCCAAAGCACTTACTCTCCGGCGGTACACAACTGACACGATGACATGATGTCATCATGTCAGCTGTTTCACATGCTGATTGGTGGAGGAAGTGGCCGGAGGTCATTTATATTTCACAGTCAGCTTGAAGACTTACACTTGTTCCTCTTCAGCAGTTTATTGTAAAATAATTCACACTGCTGCTGCGCCCGGCGTCTATCATTATTTGCATCTCTGACGGTCACGTCAATAGCGCTCCAGAGAATGAGCTGCTGAGCTCCTGATTGGCTGCAGCACTACTGACGAGACAACAGAACTGTAGACGCTGCATCTGCACAGTGTGAATAAAGCACAGGTTGTTATTTTTAAAACAAACAACGTGGGGGGTAGTGCCATGTGATGTTTTATCGGATAGCACTCGGCCCAGTGTTATTCTATGGGGCAGAGGAGATCAGTAATTATTTTCTCATGTCAAATCGTCATGAGAGAACAATGGCAGCATGCTGTGATTGGCAGCGAGACTCGGCTCACTCGAATCCATATAAGCCTATGGGTCTTAGTGAAACTTCACACTGCACTCGGATGTCATCCCAGTGCAGTCCGATATACACAAAGTCAGGCCATGGAGGAGATGGAGAAATTACTTTCTCCGTCTCCTTCGCTTCTGTGCTGTGATTCTCTCATGAGAGAGGATTGGAGCACAGAGCACGGACACTCAGATCACGCTTGCAGCACAGCTGGAGCCGAGTATCATTAGTATATCGCATCCGATGTGACTCCACTCCAGCCTTAGGCTCTGTGTCCACAATGAGATTATGGTGCGTTTTTGACACTACATATTTTTGTTCCATCAAAAATGCAGCTTCTTACAGATCAGCAATGTGGATGGGATTTATAAAAACCTCCTACCCGCTGGGCTTTTTTTATGCAGTGTAAACTGACCGGGAGTGTGTGCTTCAAATTCACAACCTGTCACTTTTTCTTGCAGATATGCTAAGTTTTCTGTGTACATTTTTCCCATAGACACTTTGGACCAATTGCCCAGGATCAATAACTCTGTAGCAAGAGATATCATAAAACTTAACTTTTAGGCTATGTGCACACGTAGCGGATCTCTTGCGGAAATTACCGTGAGAATTCCGGATTCCATTCCGCGGGAGAATCGCATTTAAAATCAGGCTGGGCTCCTGAGCGCTGGGCGTCGGGATGGAGGAAGCGCCGTCCGCGGGTCCTCCGGGGCTCAGCGTCCGAGCGGGCGCAGGAACAGCACGGCGGGGGTCCTGGGGCTCTGCCGTGGCTGCCGCACCGCCCTCTCCCCCTCTGCTGGTGATTCCCTACTCTGGAGCAGCTCAGGAGCCTTGAGGGAGCGGCCGCTTCCGGGTCGCGCTCCTCTGACGTCACGCGCAGGGCACGCTGGGGAAGGGGCGTGACTTCGGGAGGCGGCGCCGACAATTCAAGATGGCGGCGCCCATGGTGAAGACCGCCGATCGGTGAAGAGAGATCCCGGCGGTATGGCGGGGGGGAGGGGCTGTGGGGGTAACCGGAGGAGGCGGAGAGTGCAGTGGATCCCCCTTACATAAGGGGGATGACCACAGAAGACGCACTCATGCCCAAGGCTTCAGAATGGAAGTGGGGCAAGACGAGCAGTGTCAGCAGCGACAGCAGCAGCGACAGCAGCAGCGTCAGCAGCAAGACCTCTCGCCAGATGCCAGGCCGAGCCACCAACATACCAGGAGCAGTCGTTCAAGTGGTAGGAGCAGCAGTCATAAACGCAATCTGCATGACTCTGGGACGTCCAGGAGAAACGTCACGAGTGCATCTGAGGAGACTCCGAGATCGGTACCCTGATTGACAGCGGTGGTGAGTGATCTACGTGAATGTCACCCTTATGGTAATGGGGTTCCATTTTCTCTGTTTGATCACTAGGGGGCGAGGAAGGCCAGCAGCAAAACCAAAAATAGAGAATGCGCCCTATGTAAAAACCCGCTGGCAGATCAGTGGCAGAAAGATCTCTGCGCTGACTGTATTAACAGGACTATACAGGAGGAGACCCCTGATTTGGTGACTAGTCTGAAGGAGTTAATACATCAGGAGGTGAAAGGTTCCCTAAAGGCAGCCCTTAAAAAGAAAAGAAACCGTAGAAGGAGCTCCGATTCAGAGGCCTCGCCAAAGCAGAAGGGGCGGGATAGATCTTTGTCCCCCTCCACCTCCTCTTCCTCTACGCAGTCCTCAGAATCCTCCTCGGACAGCGATACAGGCGGCCGTCCATGTTTCCCAACGGAGGACGTAGAAAAACTGGTCAAGGCCATTAGAGCTACAATGGGCCTTTAAAGAAGAAAAAACTCCCAAATCATTAGAGGATGTAATGTTTGGAGGACTGGAGGAAAAGCGAAAGCGTACCTTCCCTGTAAATGATAAAATAAAAGCGCTAATTGACAGGGAATGGAAAAAGACAGAGCGGTCAGGGGGCTTACCTTCCACATCAAAGAGGAGGTACCCCTTTCACCAGAAGGACTCAGAAACCTGGGAAAAAGTCCCAAAAATTGATGGGGCTGTAGCCAGATCCTCAAAAAAGGTATCCCTACCATTAGAAGATTCTGGCGTGTTGAAAGACCCGCTTGATAAGAAAGCAGATGGGTTTCTGAAGCACATCTGGGAAGCTTCAGCAGGGGGATTGAAGCCAGCAATAGCCGGTACCTGTACCGCTCGTGCCCTCATGGTCTGGCTGCAACAAATAGAGGACCAGATCAAGGATAGAGTTCCTAGAGACGAAATTCTAGCTAATCTAACATTGGTGCACGGAGCAGCGGCTTTCCTGGCCGATTCCTCTGCAGACTCTGCAAGATTGACAGCTAGAGCAGCAAGCCTGTCAAATGCGGCAAGACGAGCCCTGTGGCTTAAAGGGTGTCCCGGAGATTTACCCTCTAAGCACAAGTTATGTTCCATTCCATGCGATGGCCAATTCCTCTTCGGGAAAAAACTAGAAGAGATTTTGGAGCATGCGGGGGATAGGAAGAAAAGCTTTCCCCGATTTCCAGGAGAACCTAAGAAGCAGCCCTTTCGGAGGAGGAGATTTAACAGGGGTCGTCCCCCGGGAGATAGAAAAAGCTGGGACTTTAAAGAAAAAAGAGGATCGGGCTATATGTTTAAAGGGCCCTCCACTTCCTCCAAAAAATCTCCCCAATGACATTGGGCCGGAGGTAGGGGGAAGGCTTTCTCTCTTCCTTTCCGCATGGGCAAATATCTCCCCCAGTACATGGATCCTAAATATAATCAAGTACGGCTTAAAATTAAAATTCATCTTTCCGCCCAGGCATACCTTCATAATAACACCCAGAAGGAAAGCCCAAGAGCAACAGCTGGCCCTGGAGACGGAAGTCTTGGGACTAGTGAAAAAACAAGTCCTACAGGAAGTCCCAGCGCAAGAAGAAGGAAGGGGGTTCTACTCCCCCCTCTTCTTAATACAAAAACCAGATGGCTCTTGGAGAACCATTGTCAACCTGAGGAGACTCAATCAGTGGATAGACAATTGCTCCTTCAAAATGGAGTCAATCAACACGGCCACAAAGATCCTGTTCCAGCATTGCCTCATGGCAGTGATAGACTTAAAAGATGCCTACTATCACATCCCAATCCATCGGGAGTATCAGAGATGTCTTTTCTGCGATCCAGGGACATAGTGATCGTCCCATACTTAGACGACTTTCTGGTAATAGGGAGGTCGGAATCCCACTGCACACTTCAAGTGAAGGAAGTAATAGCAACACTAGTAGGACTAGGATGGATAGTAAACATCCCCAAGTCAAGGATAACCCCAGTAAAAGAGAAATCCTTCCTAGGGTTGATATTGGACTCCGAGCAACAACGCTGCCTCCTACCAGAGGAAAGTGACCAAGATAAGAGGCCTAGCTCGCACAGCAATACAAAGGCCAAATATGACACTGAGGAACGCAATGTCCCTTTTAGGCTCACTGACATCATGTATACCCGCAGTAACATGGGCGCAGGACCACTTAAGGCAACTACAGTGGGAAGTCCTGTCAGTGCAGAAACAATTAAAAGGGCATTTAGAAGGCAAACTATGTCTCTCAGTGGCTGTAAGAGATTCCCTGCTCTGGTGGACTGTAGAAAAGAATCTAACAGCTGGTGTCCCGTGGCAAAAACCAGTTGAGGACATCATTACGACAGACGCGAGTGCCACAGGGTGGGGAGCACACCTGAGATCCCATACAATACAGGGGACCTGGTCCTCACTAGAAAGCGATCAGAATTCAAATGTAAAAGAACTATGGGCAGTGGAAAAAGCCGTGAAACATTTCCTTCCCTTACTTCAGGGCCGCCACACCCGGGTCATGACGGACAATCAGGCAGTAGTAGCCTACATCAATCATCGGGGGGAACGAGATCTCGGGGCCTCGTGCAAATATCAGATCTACTCTTCCAGCTAGCAGAACAACATTTCTTATCCATCACAGCATTGCACATAAAGGGGGCAGAAAATATACAAGCAGACTTCCTGAGTCGCAGGCATCTAAGACAAGGGGAATGGTCCCTAAACTCTCGAGTCTTCCAACAAATAGTTCAGGCCTGGGGCAGACCAGAAATAGACCTATTCGCTACCGCACACAACCGGAAGGTCAGGAAGTTCTGCCCGCTAAATCCAAGGGAAAACCCCTTCGCAGTAGATGCCCTACAAATACCCTGGAAGTTCATCCTGGCCTATGCATTTCCCCTGATAACAATGATCCCAGTAGTAGTCAGGAAAATCAGGGAGGATCGGGCAAGAATAATTCTTATAGCTCCTTTTTGGCCAAGAAGGCCTTGGTTCTCCCTTCTGAGGCTCATGTCAGTGACAGATCCATGGATACTACCAGAGATTCCAGACCTGCTTTCCCAGGGACCAGTGGTCCACTCTCAGGTGAAGGGCTTCCATCTAGCAGCCTGGAATTTGAGAGGGCGCTACTGAGTCGCCAGGGATTCTCTCCAGGGTTAGTCTCCACCCTGTTGAAAAGTAGGAAACCAATAACATCCCAAATCTACGGTAGAACGTGGAAAAAGTTCCTAGACTTCCTGGGGGAACCTTTAGGGGATGTAGCTCCAGTGGGACCTATCCTAGAGTTCTTACAGTCGGGGCTGCAACTGGGGTTAGCCACTAACACACTCAAAGTTCAAGTCTCAGCTTTGGGGGCCCTATATAACTGCAATTTAGCAGCCAATAGGTGGGTGTCCCGGTTCATTAAGTCCTGTGGCAGGTCAAGGCCGGTCATTATCCCAAAGATACCACCCTGGGACCTGAACCTAGTTTTGGAGGCTTTAACCAAAGATCCCTTCGAACCACTACTAGAGCTGTCACCAAAGCTACTTACACTTAAAACGGTCTTACTGGTAGCCTTAACGTCAGCCCGAAGAGTCAGCGACCTACAAGCTCTGTCTATATGTCCTCCTTATACACAGATCTTGGATGACCGAGTGGTTCTAAGACCAGACCCGGCCTATCTCCCCAAGGTAGTCCAAAAGTTTCATAGGACTCAGGAGATCTCCTTGCCATCGTTCTGTAACAATCCCAGAAACCCGGGGGAGCAAAAGTTCCATACATTAGATGTAAAAAGAGCCATAATACAATATATGTCAATAACTAGTCAGTGGAGGAAAGATCAGTCCCTTTTTGTAGCCTTTCAGGGTAGTAGAAAGGGACACGGGGTAGCTAAAAGTACCATTGCCAGATGGATCAGGGAGGCCATTATGTTATCCTACTCCGCAAGTGGCGCTCCGGTTCCAGAAGGCATCAAGGCTCACTCCACCAGAGCCGTGGCTACCTCCTGGGCAGAGAAGGCTGAGGTATCGATTGAGCAAATTTGTAAAGCCGCTACTTGGTCCTCACCTTCCACCTTTGTTAAACACTACCGACTTGATCTGTCTTCCTCTACTGACCTAACCTTTGGTAGAAGGGTGCTGCAAGCGGTGGTCCCTCCCTAAGGTGTCTTATTCTACAAAAGTCTCTCATGTGTGCCGTCATGGGAGACGGGAAAACACCAAGGTTACTTACCGGTAGCCGGTTTTTCCGGAGCCCATGACGGCACCTGTATATTCACCCCCTTTTCACTCCTTTGGTGTGCACTATAGTTTGGGTGTTTTTTAGTTAGATAGATATAATGTGGTGATAGTTTTACCATTCGTACTAACCCGGGGGCCTCTCATGCTCTGTAAACCAACTGAAGCGAGGGAGAGGTACCGCCCTTTTATCTTCAGTAGGGTTCCTGTCCTGACTGGGCGGATCCCCTCTCTCATGTGTGCCGTCATGGGCTCCGGAAAAACTGGCTACCGGTAAGTAACCTTGGTGTTTCTCCTCCAGACGCAGAGAATGCCCCCTTGTGACCGTCACCTTCCTTGGTATAAACAGATCCTCGGAGAGATATTTGTATTGTCCCCTTTTCCCAAAATTTAGAAGTTGGAGGGCCTCAAGGGGGAGACAATGTTTCACTAAAGAATTCATAAGCGTCAGGAATCTGGTAGAAATTTAATAACTTAACTACACATTGAAGTAATGAGGGAAGGCGCTGATGGTCTTGTAGCAGGTGGGTGTGCAGAAATGTATCCATCCAAACCTAAACACATTACTGCAGCTAATGACACCTGTACCTACCAAATAGCAAAAGCCAAGACAGATGATTTATATTGCAGACTGAATACAATACAATGCCTTCCATATATAGGTGAGTACTTGATGTAGCAGAGTTGGTCAAGTTAAATCAAGCCACATGCATTTGGCATTTGAAATGTGCAACTTGGAAAATTAATGCAGAGCAACAAAAGTTGCAAAAAGCATTAAAATATTGCTTTGAAAAGACAACTTGCTTTGGTTTCAATTCAGTCTGTTTTTGGAAAACTTATCTCTCCTGATGCTGGGTATTGTAACCAACGAGTGTGCATACCATCCTCCCTACCTGTCTGCTGAGGCCCCCTCAGCAGACTGAAGCTGGCTGCTGCCGCACAGCTGGAAGACAGTCTGGACCGTCCATTGTGAAACTTGTTCTATTGTCTCCCTCTTGTGACCTACCTAACTACCTTCACCTGTCTGAGTATCCTCTTGGCTTACAGCAGCCAGGTGTCACAATGGAACAATTGGAACACATGTCACAATGGGCGGCCCAGACTGTCTTCCAGCTGTGCGACAGCAGCCAGCTTCAGTCTGCTGAGGGAGCCTCAGCAGACGGGTAGGGAGGTTGGTATGCATGCTTGTTGGTTACAATACCCAGCATCAGGAGAGATAAGGTTTCCAAAAGCAGACTGAATTGAATTGAAACCAAAATCTGGTCTTAAACTCTGGAATAAGAGGCATCTGGTAAGCAGCGGATACTGAAGGTAATAAACTTGTTTTCAGTTGAGGAACACTGGATTTCAAAATTGGGACTGACAAAGGTCCTGGTAAAATGATCTGATTTAATTAGAGGATATGCCACATGTTGTGCATAGCAGGCTTGTGTCCCTGATATGGGACTGGTACTGTTTGAGGACGTATGTCCTGCCCAGGTATGTGTGCCACGGGAGGAGAGGACGCGCTGGTTAGAAAGGCACTTGAGTGCAGGGGAATAGCGATGCATCTGTGTCCGGGCGTGTGTACAGCTGCTGAAGGAGACGCTCCTTCAGTCCCAATTTTGAAATCCAGTGCTCCTCAACTGAAAACAAGGTTATTACGTTCAGTATCTGCTGCTTACCAGACGCCTCTTACTCCAGACGTTTAGACCAGATATTCAGTACTGAATAATACCACACAGGCCAGCTGTCAATTTAATGATATATTAAAAAGACAACTTGCTTTGGATTCAATTCAGTCTGTTTTTGGAAACCTTATCTCTCCTGTTGCTGGGTTTTGAAACCAACACGTGTGCATACCCCCATCCCTACCTGTCTGCTGAGGCTCCCTCAACAGACTGAAGCTGGCTTCTGCCGCACTGCTGGAAGACAGTCTGGGACGCCCATTGTGACACGTGTTTCAATGTTCCATTGTGACACACCTCGGTGCTGTAAGCCGATAGAAAGCTCAGACAGGTGAAGGTAGGTAGGTAGTTAGGTAGGCCTCTAATTCAAACAACACACCAGGGGACTGAACAATCTGCCACAAGCTGTAACGTATGAGCGGTGCCCAGCGCTGCCCCCAGCAGGGAGTACTCTGAACCTTAGCAACAAAGCAGAAAGCAAAAAAAGGCACAACCAAATTAGATGCAAAGGATTAGCAAAGGGTCTTAGTGAAACTTCACACTGCACTCGGATGTCATCCCAGTGCAGTCCGATATACACCAAGTCAGGCCATGGAGGAGACGGAGAACTTACTTGTATCGCATCCGATGTGACTCCACTCCAGCCTTAGGCTCTGTGTCCACAATGAGATTTTGTTGCGTTTTTGACACGACATATTTTTGTTCCATCAAAAACACAGCTTCTTACAGTTCAGCAATGTGGATGGGATTTATAAAAACCTCCTGCCCGCTGGGCTTTTTTTATGCAGTGTAAACTGACCTGGGGTGTGTGCTTCAAACACAACCTGTCACTTTTTCTTGCAGATATGCTAAGTTTTCTGTGCACATATTTCCCATAGACACTTTGGACCAATTGCCCAGGATCAATAACTCTGTAGCATGAGATACCATAAAGCTTAACTTTTAATATATAACAGGTAAACTAATTCAAACACCAATAGAATATATATGTGACACAGACTATTACAAAGTGCTCACGAAAAAAATCAGTGTAGGTAATAAAAAATTGGGGGGGGTTCATCCCTGTTTCTCTGAAGATCACCCTCAGAAGGCAGCATAGGAGGATGGGTGGAATAGTTCAGTCCTTAATATCCCCTGTCGTGCCCCAAATGCAGGACTCCCATCCTGAGGCCGGAGTAACTCCAGCGATGAATACGGACGAGTGCTATGCAATAAACCATCACATAGCACTCGGACCAGTATTCATCTACGGGACAGCTCCCATCACGGTTTTTTCCCCAGCCGTTTTCAGTGTCCGAGTGAAATGGTAGCATACAGAGATTGCCACTGACACATGGCAGAGTCTCAGCTCACTCGCACCCATATAAGCCTATGGATGCGGATGAATTAGAAAAAACACAGCACTCGATGACAGAGGGAGGTGCAGAAGTACGGTATCCAATCCACTATAGATTATAGTAAAGACTTGGCACTCAAGAGGGAAAATTGAATTTAACAGTTCCTTTATTGTACAAAGCATCCAGTTCCAAAATTCTTGAATGTTTTCAGTCGTACATTCGACCTTAGTAACATAGTAACAGTTAGTAAGGCCGAAAAAAGACATTAGTCCATCCAGTCCAGCCTATAAAATTCGGTCGGAATAAATCCCCAGATCTATGTCCTTCTAAAAAACCTAACAATAACTGTAAGATACAATATTGTTACGCTCCAGGAAGACATCCAGGCCCCTCTTGAACCCTTCGACTGAGTTTGCCATCACCACCTCCTCAGGAAGGGAATTCCAGATTCTCTCTACCCTAACTGTAAAGAATCCTCTTCTATGTTGGTGGAAAACCCTTTTTCCCGTCTCCCATGATGGCACACATGAGAGAGGGGATCCGCCCAGTCAGGACAGGAACCCTACTGAAGATAAAAGGGCGGTACCTTTCCCTCGCTTCAGTTGGGTTTCGTGTCCTGACAGGGACCCGTGCTGAAGACAGCAGGTCACACTTATAAATGGATGGGGGAACTACAATACCCAGAGAGATTAGCAAAATTAGGATTATTTAGTCTAGAAAAAAGACGACTGAGGGGTGAAATAATAACCATGTATAAATAAATGTAATAAATGTAAAGTCAAATGGCGCTCCTTCGCTTCCGGACCCTGCCATGCGCCTAAACAGTGGTTTATGACCACATATGAGGTATCGGTGTACTCAGGAGAAATTGCTTAACAAATTTTAGGATCCATTTTATCCTGTTGCCCATGTGAAAATGAAAAAATAGGCTAAAAGAAAATTTTTGTGAAAAAAAAGTACCTTTTTTATTTACTGATCAATTGTGAAGCACCTGGAGGTTCAAAGTGAGCACTCTGCATCTAGATAAGTTCCTTGGGGCGTCTAGTTTCCAAAATGGGGTCACTTGTGGGAGAGCTCCAATGTTTAAGCACACAGGGGCTCTCCAAACGCGACATGGCAACCGCTAAATATTCCAGCATATTTTCCATTCAAAAAGTTTTCGAAGGGAGTGACAATAAAATCTCTTGAGGAGTAAGATCTGTTGGTGTCAAACCCATACAACGAAGTGAGCCATTAATATCTTTCCAGAAAGTTGAAATACCCGGGCAAAACCAGAAAATATGCACAAGAGATCCTATTGCACCAGAACATCTCCAACACAATGGTGTATTGCTTAAACCTAGGTGGACCAAGCGTTCCAGAGTTTTGTACCAGAATCTTGAATGCATTCTCCTGTAATAGAATACACCTGGAAAAACCGTGAGAGTTGGCAAGCACTTGACTCACTTCTTGGTGAGATAGGGTTATCTTTAGCTCCGATTCCCAAGAGGTTATATAAAGAGGCTCGAAGTTCTCTGGTGGCTTGATAAGATTAGCATATAGTTTAGACACTAGTTTGGAGATAGAATGGAGCTTAACCATGAGCTCCAGCCATAACAGATCCAAGGAATGCTTCAGGTCTGCTTTAAATTTTAAGATGAAATGGACATGCTGTTTCTGCAAGAAGTCCTTAGGACGTTTTGTAGCATCTCTCGGCCAACCCTCCACACATGGTATATCACCCCACAGGAGATGGGAGATAGGAATGTTTGGGAGACCATCCCACAGATCATAAACATCCACGTATTTGGGGTTAGTCAACCAAGGGAGGACTCTGAGTGGGATATCCTCCAGAAAAAAACAGTGAGGTATGATATTTGGGATTAGTTTGAGCATTCCGATACCGCAAGTATCGGGTATCGGCCGATATTCACTGTATCGGAATTCCGATACTGAGTTTCCGATACTTTTAGCATATCGAATACCGGAATCGGAAGTTCCCATAATGCTATGAGCCAGCTTTCTTTTGCCTTGCAGCAGCGCTAGTCACAGCTGTCTGCAAGGTCTGTGTGAGTGTAGCTCACACTGTGTAGTGTGTCCTGCAGACACGTCTGCTTGTAGGACGTTCAGCGTGTCACTGCCTCATACAAATTTTTTCTTTTTCTTGCTGCAAATTTTTCATTCTCCTATTAGTGTGAATCCATCCGTATCCATATACGTTGGTTGCAAACACTATAGGAGTAGACAGCGGAGCCTTTCTGCAGCCTTTCAAGCCAAAGCGGGCGCTCCCAAGACTTGCAGTGCGTGGTCCTTTTTTGACACAGTTGCAGATGACATTTGCTTTGTCAAATGCAAGCTGTGTCATCAGAAAGTCAAAAGAGGGAAAAATGTCAGCAACCTCAGTTTGCTGCACTGTTCACGGTTGTCTGAGAGGTCCCTGTGTGTGAGTGCAGCTCACGCTGAGTAGTGTGTCCTTCAGCTACATCTGGTTGTAGGCCGCTCAGTGTGCGTCACTGCCTCACACATTTTTCTTTTATTGCAGCTCATTTTTTATTCTCCTATTAGTGTGCATCCATCCGTATCCATCTACATTGGTTGGTTGCAAACACTATATAGGAGTAGATGGAGGAGCCTTTTTTCTGGCTTGTGCCCTTCAGCTGCAGCCAGATTAGTATTACCCTATTTTTTGGAGCCTCATCTTTTGCATTGTAGGTTACCTTCCTGCATTGTAATAGCTCCAAAAAGTTTGTGATACTATCGCGTTCAAATCTTTGGTCACATCCTTTTAGTTTTTACAAAAAAACAAAACAAAATAAAGTTCACCAAACACTCCATTTGACAGTTGTATAGGCCACTTTAGCTCCTATTAAAGTGTAGTCCACACACACACTTCATAAAATTAGTGTTTCTTATACCTGTTACCAGCTGTTCAGGAATAAGCACACTAAGCCCCCCCTTTGTACTTTTCTGCCTATCTTTATCAGTATACCAAGATGAAGAAGGCAGGAAGTAAGGCCCGTGGGCGTGGAGTTTCAGCAGGGAGAGGACGTGGGGATTCTGTGCCTGCTGCGGGCACCAATTAGTCAGCATCCCCCAGTTTTAGTAGGCAACAGTCCTTTATGTGCAGCTTTGTAGGACCTCGCCATACCCCACTGCTGCGGGAGGAACAAATTGAAGCCGTTGTCGGATGGATGGCAGATAACGCATCGACTTCAATGACTTCCACGTCCTCTCAGGGCCAGAGCACTGAAGAGCAACCATCTGTCTCTTCACCACCTGCCAAAGTGCCCAGGCAGTCAGAGAGCCCTGGACAGGAGCCATCAGTCTCTACTTCTGTTCTCTGAATCTGTTGGCTTGGAAAGAGGGGGCCAGCCAAGCAGCATTCAAGAATGTGAAGAAGAGAGAGTATGCAGTGATGCGCAACTTCTTTGTCCCTCGGAATCTGAAGAGGCGGGTGGGCCAGTGCCTATGGTCAGCACACCTCGGTACGCATCAGATGATGAGACTCAGGTGCCACTTTCTGGTGTGTACGGTGCTGGCGAGACAACCCAGGAGAAGCAGGTGTTTCAAGAGGGGAGTGTAGATGATGAGGTCCTTGACCCATCATGGCGTGAGGTCAAGGACCTCTCCCAGGAGGGAGAGGGAGGGGGCAGACTTGGTTGCCTGTAGCCTCCACTTCGGCACCCGTTAGGAGCATTCCTCTTTCAAAAGCCAAAGCGGGCGCTCCCAAGACTTGCAGTGCGTGGTCCTTTTTTGACACAGTTGCAGATGACATTTGCTTTGTCAAATGCAAGCTGTGTCATCAGAAAGTCAAAAGAGGGAAAAATGTCAGCAACCTCAATACCACAAATATGTGGAAACATGTGCGGACCAAGCACGAGGTGGAGTTACACAGACACACTGAAGACGTAGGCCAGCGTACCGCACCACCTACCACCTCTTCAGCTCGTGTTGGCGCCTCTTCCTCCAGCTCACACACAGCTGGTTCGGCTTCCTCACAGGATCGCCAAGGAAGAACCTCTGGCACTGTTGTCCGAAGACCCAGTGACATTCCACCCACAGCACCACTTTCCCAGTCATCCTCACACTCCCAGGCCACTCTACAGCCATCGGTAGCACAGGCATGGGATAAAACCCGGCCATACTCGGCAAATCATCCCCGAGCACAGGCTCTGAATGCTGGCATTGCCAAACTACTGGCCCTTGAAATGCTCTCATTCAGACTGGTGGAGACTGACACCTTCCGGAACTTCATGGCATTGGCAGTCCCACAATACACCATGCCCAGCCGCTTTTATTTCAGCAGGCAAGCCGTCCCTGCCCTGCAAAAACATGTGGAGGGAAAAATAAAACATGCACTACTTAATGCCGTCAGTAGCAAGGTCCACCTGACCACCGATGCGTGGACCAGTAACCATGGACAGGGACGATACCTTTCCCTCACTGCCCATTGGGTCAATGTTGTGGAGCCGGGTACAGATCTGGAGAGTGGCGCTGTACGTGTTCTGCCAACCCCAAGCCCAGGATCAAGCATGGAGCAGGCAGAGGCCTGATGGTTTTTGAATGTGGAGGCAGCAGGAGACATTGCCGTCCACACAGCAGGGGAACAGCAGAAGTTACTTAACCCCACTAAAGGGGGTTTTACACTAAGCGATATCGCTAGCAATATCGCTAAAACGTCACTGGTTTTGTGACGTCATAGCGATATTGCTAGCGATATCGCTATGTGTGATACTTACCAGTGACCGGCTCCCCCGCTGTCCATCGCTGATCGCGCTTGAATGTCCGGCTCCATTTCTCGTCGGGCGCTTCCTGCTGAGACTTTCTGCTGTGACGACGAGCGACGCGTGGAGGCGGGCGGGAGGACGCCAGGATCGCTGTGTGTGAATGGTAAGTATCGTGCACTGCGTCGCTGCTGCATCGCTGTGAGATCTTTCTGTATGAAAGCTCACTAGCGATCATTTAGCGATGCACCAGCGATCCTGACCGGGTCGGATCGCTGGTCGGATCGCTGGTGCATCGCTAAATGTAAAAGGGCCTTAACACAGGAGCTAGTGTGTTTTTCTCTGTGAAGATGGCACTTCTGAACACGAACTGGCATTGTTGGAGCCCAGGATCAAGCATGGAGCAGGCAGAGGTCTGATGGTTTTTGAATGTGGAGGCGGCAGGAGACATTGCAATCCACACAGCAGGGTACCAGCAGACGTTACTGAACCCCACTAACACAGGAGCTAGTGTTTTTCTCTGTGCGGACAGCACTTCCGAGCGACAACTGGCTGTGTTGAAGCCCAGGATCAATCATGCAGCAGGCGGAGGCCAACTTGCAGCAAGTTTTATATAGCAACCGCTGCTTTTTGCTATTGGTCCCTATTGAATAATGAACGTTTTGAATTTTCTCCAAAAGTAAAGTAGTTGCAAACTCCTCCTTTTAGAAACTTGTTTGGGCTGTTGAGAGGAGTAGAAAAACATCAAAAATTTAAATCCTGCACGATTCTACCAAGAAATGTGAGTGTTCATTCAAACCGCTGGTTTTTGCTATTTTGGGCCCTATTGAATAATGAATGTTTTGAATTTTCTCCAAAAGTAAAGTAGTTGCAAACTCATCCTTTTAGAAACTTGTTTGGGCTGTTGAGAGGAGTAAAAAAACATCAAAAATTTCAATCCTTTCAGTCTGCTGAAGGACCCTGGGAAGGACCAATCAGATCCGACACAGGACCTGAACACGTGACCCCTGCTCTCCACTGAGAGGTAAACTTGCGGGCATGCCCAGTAGCACGGCATGAGGACTTAGCCTCTGAAGCTGTTCCCTGCAGAGCAGGTTGCGCTACCATTGCTGCACCAGAGGTGGCAGCAACATCCAGGCTGTCAGAGTAAGTCTGAGCAGCACCCGGAGCGGTCAGAGAAAAATGGGAGACCGCTGGATGTCTGGCTCTGGATCCCCGCTGTGCAGAGTCAGGAATCCGACGCCTAACAGATTCATGGCATCTGTGGAAAATGGCTCCCTCTCCCATAGCCCCAGGAACAGGTTTGTATAGGATGGCGCACAGGCTGCAACCATGGCTGTCCCCTGGAGCTGTAGGAAGAAGGAACCATTAAAAGTAAAAAAGAATTGTGGGTTAAAAATTTTTTAAAGGTGTTTGAATAAAATTAACCTCATCAACATTCAAATTGGACATGCTTAAAAACTGAAAACAAGGTTATTGCCTTCAGTATCCGCTGCTTATCAGACGCCTCTTATTCCAGACTTTTAGGCGAGATATTCAGTACTGAATATTACCACACAGGCCAGCTGTCTCTTTAATGATATATGGAATTCTCCATTACAGCTCCTTTCAGTTAAATCAACTGTGAATTTCCTTTCCTGATGGAGAGGAGGAGGGGTTTGTCTTTATGTAAAATCTTGTCTAAAGTCCATTTTAAGGAAAGATATTAGCGAAGGGAATGAGGATGTCGAGTCCATATGGGTCGAAATACATGGAGGGAAAAAATAGTAACAAAATTCTCTTTGGGGTCTGTTACAAACCCCCAAATATAACAGAAATCATGGCAAGTTTACTACTAAGGCAGATAGATGAAGCTGCAACCCATAATGAGGTCCTTGTTATGGGGGACTTTAACTACCCAGATATTAACTGGGAAACAGAGACCTGCGAAACCCACAAAGGCAACAGGTTTCTGCTAATAGCCAAGAATAATTATCTTTCACAATTTGTGCAGAATCCAACCAGAGGATCAGCACTTTTAGACCTAATACTATCTAACAGACCTGACAGAATAACAAATCTGCAGGTTGTTGGGTATCTAGGAAATAGCGACCACAATATTGTACAGTTTCACTTGTCTTTCGCTAGGGGGACATGTCAGGGGGTCACAAAAACACTGAACTTTAGGAAGGCAAAGTTTGACCAGCTTAGAGATGTCCTTAATCTGGTTGACTGGGACAATGTCCTCAGAAATAAGAATACAGAAAATAAATGGGAAATGTTTAAGAACATCCTTAATAGGCACTGTAAGCAGTTTATACCTTGTGGGAATAAAAGAACAAGAAACAGGAAAAACCCAATGTGGCTAAACAAAAAAGTAAGAGGGGCAATTAACAGTAAAAATAAAGCATTTAAACTACTAAAGCAGGATGGCACCGTTGAAGCTCTAAAAAACTATAAGCAGAAAATTTATCTAAAAAAATAATTAAAGCTGCCAAAAAGGAAACAGAGAAGCACATTGCTAAGGTGAGTAAAACTAATCCGAAGCAGTTCAACTATATCAATAGTAAAAGAATCAAAAGTGAAAGTGTAGGCCCATTAAAAAATTGTGAGGAAAGTATGGATGTAGATGATGAGGAAAAAGCTAATATATTAAACACCTTCTTCTCCACAGTATTCACGGTGGAAAATGAAATGCTAGGTGAAATGCCAAGAGACAAAGAAAACCCTATATTAATGGTCACCAATCTAACCCAAGAAGAGGTGCAAATCCGGCAAAATAAGAATAAAATAGATAAATCTCCGGGTCCGGATGGCATACACCCACGAGTACTAAGAGAACTAAGTAATGTAATAGACAAACCATTATTTCTTATATTTAGAGACTCTACTGCGACGGGGTCTGTTCCACAGGACTGGCGCATAGCAAATGTGGTACCAATATTCAAAAAGGGCTCTAAAAGTGAACCTGGAAATTATAGGCCAGTAAAGTCTAACCTCTATTGTTGGTAAAATATTTGAAGGGTTTCTGAGGGATGTTATTCTGGATTATCTCAATGAGAATAACTGTTTAACGCCATATCAGCATGGGTTTATGAGGAATCGCTCCTGTCAAACCAATCTAATCAGTTTTTATGAAGAGGTAAGCTATAGACTGGACCAAGGTGAGTCATTGGATGTGGTATATCTGCCACACAAGAGGCTGGTACACAAAATGAGAATGCTGGGACTGGGGGAAAATGAATGTAAATGGGTAAGTAACTGGCTTAGTGATAGAAAGCAGAGGGTGGTTATAAATGGTATATTCTCTAACAGGGTCGCTGTGACCAGTGGGGTACCGCAGGGGTCGGTGTTGGGACCTATTCTCTTCAACATATTTATTAACGATCTGGTAGAAGGTTTGCACAGTAAAATATCGATATTTGCAGATGATACATAACTATGTAAAGCAGTCAATACAAGAGAAGATAGTATTCTGCTACAGATGGATCTGGATAAGTTGGGAACTTGGGCCGAAAGGTGGCAGATGCAGTTTAACAATGATGATAAATGTAAGGTTATTCACATGGGAAGAAGGAATCAATATCACCATTACACACTGAACGGTAAACCACTGGGTAAATCTGACATGGAGAAGGACATGGGGATCATAGTTAATGATAAACTTACCTGGAGCAGTCAGTGCCAGGCAGCGGCTGCCAAGGCAAACAGGATCATGGGGTGCATTAAAAGAGGTCTGGATAAACATGATGAGAGCATTATACTGCCTCTGTACAAATTTTTTGTTAGACCGCACATGGAGTACTGTGTACAGTTTTGGGCACCGGTGAACAGGAAAGATATAATGGAACTAGAGCGGGTACAAAGGAGGGCAAAAAAATTAATAAAGGGGATGGGGGAACTACAATACCCAGAGAGATTAGCAAAATTAGGATTATTTAGTCTAGAAAAAAGACGACTGAGGGGTGAAATAATAACCATGTATAAGTATAAAAGGGGACAATACAAATATCTCTCCGAGGATCTGTTTATACCAAGGAAGGTGACGGTCACAAGGGGGCATTCTCTGCGTCTGGAGGAGAAACACCAAGGTTACTTACCGGTAGCCAGTTTTTCCGGAGCCCATGACGGCACACATGAGAGAGGGGATCCGCCCAGTCAGGACAGGAACCCTACTGAAGATAAAAGGGCGGTACCTCTCCCTCGCTTCAGTTGGTTTACAGAGCATGAGAGGCCCCCGGGTTAGTACACATGGTAAAACTATCACCACATTATATCTAACTAACTAAAAAACACCCAAACTATAGTGCACACCAAAGGAGTGAAAAGGGGGGGAATATACAGGTGCCCTCATGGGCTCCGGAAAAACCGGCTACCGGTAAGTAACCTTGGTGTTTTCCCGTCTCCCATGACGGCACACATGAGAGACTTTTGTAGAATAAGACACCTTAGGGAGGGACCACCGCTTGCAGCACCCTTCTACCAAAGGTTAGGTCAGTAGAGGAAGACAGATCAAGTCGGTAGTGTTTAACAAAGGTGGAAGGTGAGGACCAAGTAGCGGCTTTACAAATTTGCTCAATCGATACCTCAGCCTTCTCTGCCCAGGAGGTAGCCACGGCTCTGGTGGAGTGAGCCTTGATGCCTTCTGGAACCGGAGCGCCACTTGCGGAGTAGGATAACATAATGGCCTCCCTGATCCATCTGGCAATGGTACTTTTAGCTACCCCGTGCCCCTTTCTACTACCCTGAAAGGCTACAAAAAGGGACTGATCTTTCCTCCACTGACTAGTTATTGACATATATTGTATTATGGCTCTTTTTACATCTAATGTATGGAACTTTTGCTCCCCCGGGTTTCTGGGATTGTTACAGAACGATGGCAAGGAGATCTCCTGAGTCCTATGAAACTTTTGGACTACCTTGGGGAGATAGGCCGGGTCTGGTCTTAGAACCACTCGGTCATCCAAGATCTGTGTATAAGGAGGACATATAGACAGAGCTTGTAGGTCGCTGACTCTTCGGGCTGACGTTAAGGCTACCAGTAAGACCGTTTTAAGTGTAAGTAGCTTTGGTGACAGCTCTAGTAGTGGTTCGAAGGGATCTTTGGTTAAAGCCTCCAAAACTAGGTTCAGGTCCCAGGGTGGTATCTTTGGGATAATGACCGGCCTTGACCTGCCACAGGACTTAATGAACTGGGACACCCATCTATTGGCTGCTAAATTGCAGTTATATAGGGCCCCCAAAGCTGAGACTTGAACTTTGAGTGTGTTAGTGGCTAACCCCAGTTGCAGCCCCGACTGTAAGAACTCTAGGATAGGTCCCACTGGAGCTACATCCCCTAAAGGTTCCCCCAGGAAGTCTAGGAACTTTTTCCACGTTCTACCGTAGATTTGGGATGTTATTGGTTTCCTACTTTTCAACAGGGTGGAGACTAACCCTGGAGAGAATCCCTGGCGACTCAGTAGCGCCCTCTCAAATTCCAGGCTGCTAGATGGAAGCCCTTCACCTGAGAGTGGACCACTGGTCCCTGGGAAAGCAGGTCTGGAATCTCTGGTAGTATCCATGGATCTGTCACTGACATGAGCCTCAGAAGGGAGAACCAAGGCCTTCTTGGCCAAAAAGGAGCTATAAGAATTATTCTTGCCCGATCCTCCCTGATTTTCCTGACTACTACTGGGATCATTGTTATCAGGGGAAATGCATAGGCCAGGATGAACTTCCAGGGTATTTGTAGGGCATCTACTGCGAAGGTGTTTTCCCTTGGATTTAGCGGGCAGAACTGCCTGACCTTCCGGTTGTGTGCGGTAGCGAATAGGTCTATTTCTGGTCTGCCCCAGGCCTGAACTATTTGTTGGAAGACTCGGGAGTTTAGGGACCATTCCCCTTGTCTTAGATGCCTGCGACTCAGGAAGTCTGCTTGTATATTTTCTGCCCCCTTTATGTGCAATGCTGTGATGGATAAGAGATGTTGTTCTGCTAGCTGGAAGAGTAGATCTGATATTTGCATGAGGCCCCGAGATCTCGTTCCCCCCGATGATTGATGTAGGCTACTACTGCCTGATTGTCCGTCATGACCCGGGTGTGGCGGCCCTGAAGTAAGGGAAGGAAATGTTTCACGGCTTTTTCCACTGCCCATAGTTCTTTTACATTTGAATTCTGATCGCTTTCTAGTGAGGACCAGGTCCCCTGTATTGTATGGGATCTCAGGTGTGCTCCCCACCCTGTGGCACTCGCGTCTGTCGTAATGATGTCCTCAACTGGTTTTTGCCACGGGACACCAGCTGTTAGATTCTTTTCTACAGTCCACCAGAGCAGGGAATCTCTTACAGCCACTGAGAGACATAGTTTGCCTTCTAAATGCCCTTTTAATTGTTTCTGCGCTGACAGGACTTCCCACTGTAGTTGCCTTAAGTGGTACTGCGCCCATGTTACTGCGGGTATACATGATGTCAGTGAGCCTAAAAGGGACATTGCGTTCCTCAGTGTCATATTTGGCCTTTGTATTGCTGTGCGAGCTAGGCCTCTTATCTTGGTCATTTTCCTCTGGTAGGAGGCAGCGTTGTTGCTCGGAGTCCAATATCAACCCTAGGAAGGATTGCTCTTTTACTGGGGTTATCCTTGACTTGGGGATGTTTACTATCCATCCTAGTCCTACTAGAGTCGCTATTACTTCCTTCACTTGAAGTGTGCAGTGGGATTCCGACCTCCCTATTACCAGAAAGTCGTCTAAGTATGGGACGATCACTATGTCCCTGGATCGCAGAAAAGACATCTCTGATACTCCCGATGGATTGGGATGTGATAGTAGGCATCTTTTAAGTCTATCACTGCCATGAGGCAATGCTGGAACAGGATCTTTGTGGCCGTGTTGATTGACTCCATTTTGAAGGAGCAATTGTCTATCCACTGATTGAGTCTGCTCAGGTTGACAATGGTTCTCCAAGAGCCATCTGGTTTTTGTATTAAGAAGAGGGGGGAGTAGAACCCCCTTCCTTCTTCTTGCGCTGGGACTTCCTGTAGGACTTGTTTTTTCACTAGTCCCAAGACTTCCGTCTCCAGGGCCAGCTGTTGCTCTTGGGCTTTCCTTCTGGGTGTTATTATGAAGGTATGCCTGGGCGGACGGATGAATTTTATTTTTAAGCCGTCCTTGATTATATTTAGGATCCATGTACTGGGGGAGATATTTGCCCAGGCGGAAAGGAAGAGAGAAAGCCTTCCCCCTACCTCCGGCCCAATGTCATTGGGGAGATTTTTTGGAGGAAGTGGAGGGCCCTTTAAACATATAGCCCCATCCTCTTTTTTCTTTAAAGTCCCAGCTTTTTCTATCTCCCGGGGGACGACCCCTGTTAAATCTCCTCCTCCGAAAGGGCTGCTTCTTAGGTTCTCCCGGAAATCGGGGAAAGCTTTTCTTCCTATCCCCCGCATGCTCCAAAATCTCCTAGTTTTTTCCCGAAGAGGAATTGGCCATCGCATGGAATGGAACATAACTTGTGCTTAGAGGGTAAATCTCCGGGACACCCTTTAAGCCACAGGGCTCGTCTTGCCGCATTTGACAGGCTTGCTGCTCTAGCTGTCAATCTTGCAGAGTCTGCAGAGGAATCGGCCAAGAAAGCCGCTGCTCCGTGCACCAATGTTAGATTAGCTAGAATTTCGTCTCTAGGAACTCTATCCTTGATCTAGTCCTCTATTTGTTGCAGCCAGACCATGAGGGCACGAGCGGTACAGGTACCGGCTATTGCTGGCTTCAATCCCCCTGCTGAAGCTTCCCAGATGTGCTTCAGAAACCCATCTGCTTTCTTATCAAGCGGGTCTTTCAACACGCCAGAATCTTCTAATGGTAGGGATACCTTTTTTGAGGATCTGGCTACAGCCCCATCAATTTTTGGGACTTTTTCCCAGGTTTCTGAGTCCTTCTGGTCAAAGGGGTACCTCCTCTTTGATGTGGAAGGTAAGCCCCCTGACCGCTCTGTCTTTTTCCATTCCCTGTCAATTAGCGCTTTTATTTTATCATTTACAGGGAAGGTACGCTTTCGCTTTTCCTCCAGTCCTCCAAACATTACATCCTCTAATGATTTGGGAGTTTTTTCTTCTTTAAAGGCCCATTGTAGCTCTAATGGCCTTGACCAGTTTTTCTACGTCCTCCGTTGGGAAACATGGACGGCCGCCTGTATCGCTGTCCGAGGAGGATTCTGAGGACTGCGTAGAGGAAGAGGAGGTGGAGGGGGACAAAGATCTATCCCGCCCCTTCTGCTTTGGCGAGGCCTCTGAATCGGAGCTCCTTCTACGGTTTCTTTTCTTTTTAAGGGCTGCCTTTAGGGAACCTTTCACCTCCTGATGTATTAACTCCTTCAGACTAGTCACCAAATCAGGGGTCTCCTCCTGTATAGTCCTGTTAATACAGTCAGCGCAGAGATCTTTCTGCCACTGATCTGCCAGCGGGTTTTTACATAGGGCGCATTCTCTATTTTTGGTTTTGCTGCTGGCCTTCCTCGCCCCCTAGTGATCAAACAGAGAAAATGGAACCCCATTACCATAAGGGTGACATTCACGTAGATCACTCACCACCGCTGTCAATCAGGGGTACCGATCTCGGAGGCTCCTCAGATGCACTCGTGACGTTTCTCTTGGACGTCACAGAGTCATGCCGATTGCGTTTATGACTGCTGCTCCTACCACTTGAACGACTGCTCCTGGTATGTTGGTGGCTCGGCCTGGCATCTGGCGAGAGGTCTTGCTGCTGACGCTGCTGCTGTCGCTGCTGCTGTCGCTGCTGACGCTGCTCGTCTTGCCCCACTTCCATTCTGAAGCCTTGGGCATGAGTGCGTCTTCTGTGGTCATCCCCCTTATGTAAGGGGGATCCACTGCACTCTCCGCCTCCTCCGGTTACCCCCACAGCCCCTCCCCCCCCGCCATACCGCCGGGATCTCTCTTCACCGATCGGCGTTCTTCACCATGGGCGCCGCCATCTTGAATTGTCGGCGCCGCCTCCCGAAGTCACGCCCCTTCCCCAGCGTGCCCTGCGCGTGACGTCAGAGGAGCGCGACCCGGAAGCGGCCGCTCCCTCAAGGCTCCTGAGCTGCTCCAGAGTAGGGAATCACCGGCAGAGGGGGAGAGGGCGGTGCGGCAGCCACGGCAGAGCCCCAGGACCCCCGCCGTGCTGTTCCTGCGCCCGCTCGGACGCTGAGCCCCGGAGGACCCGCGGACGGCGCTTCCTCCATCCCGACGCCCAGCGCTCAGGAGCCCAGCCTGATCTTCTACGCCGGCACGGGAGAGGGGCAGGTAAGTGTGACCTGCTGTCTTCAGCACGGGTCCCTGTCAGGACAGGAAACCCAACTGAAGCGAGGGAAAGGTACCGCCCTTTTATCTTCAGTAGGGTTCCTGTCCTGACTGGGCGGATCCCCTCTCTCATGTGTGCCATCATGGGAGACGGGAAAAAGGGTTTTCCACCAACATAGAAGAGGATTCTTTACAGTTAGGGTAGAGAGAATCTGGAATTCCCTTCCTGAGGAGGTGGTGATGGCAAACTCAGTCGAAGGGTTCAAGAGGGGCCTGGATGTCTTCCTGGAGCGTAACAATATTGTATCTTACAGTTATTGTTAGGTTTTTTAGAAGGACATAGATCTGGGGATTTATTCTGACCGAATTTTATAGGCTGGACTGGATGGACTAATGTCTTTTTTCGGCCTTACTAACTGTTACTATGTTACTAAGGTCGAATGTACGACTGAAAACATTCAAGAATTTTGGAACTGGATGCTTTGTACAATAAAGGAACTGTTAAATTCAATTTTCCCTCTTGAGTGCCAAGTCTTTACTATAATCTATAGTGGATTGGATACCGTACTTCTGCACCTCCCTCTGTCATCGAGTGCTGTGTTTTTTCTAATTCATCCGCATCCATAGGCTTATATGGGTGCGAGTGAGCTGAGACTCTGCCATGTGTCAGTGGCAATCTCTGTATGCTACCATTTCACTCGGACACTGAAAACGGCTGGGGAAAAAAACCGTGATGGGAGCTGTCCCGTAGATGAATACTGGTCCGAGTGCTATGTGATGTTTTATTGCATAGCACTCGTCCGTATTCATCGCTGGAGTTACTCCGGCCTCAGGATGGGAGTCCTGCATTTGGGGCACGACAGGGGATATTAAGGACTGAACTATTCCACCCATCCTCCTATGCTGCCTTCTGAGGGTGATCTTCAGAGAAACAGGGAAGAACCCCCCTCAATTTTTTATTACCTACACTGATTTTTTTCGTGAGCACTTTGTAATAGTCTGTGTCACATATATATTCTATTGGTGTTTGAATTAGTTTACCTGTTATATATTAAAAGTTAAGCTTTATGGTATCTCATGCTACAGAGTTATTGATCCTGGGCAATTGGTCCAAAGTGTCTATGGGAAATATGTGCACAGAAAACTTAGCATATCTGCAAGAAAAAGTGACAGGTTGTGTTTGAAGCACACACCCCAGGTCAGTTTACACTGCATAAAAAAAGCCCAGCGGGCAGGAGGTTTTTATAAATCCCATCCACATTGCTGAACTGTAAGAAGCTGTGTTTTTGATGGAACAAAAATATGTCGTGTCAAAAACGCAACAAAATCTCATTGTGGACACAGAGCCTAAGGCTGGAGTGGAGTCACATCGGATGCGATACAAGTAAGTTCTCCGTCTCCTCCATGGCCTGACTTGGTGTATATCGGACTGCACTGGGATGACATCCGAGTGCAGTGTGAAGTTTCACTAAGACCCTTTGCTAATCCTTTGCATCTAATTTGGTTGTGCCTTTTTTTGCTTTCTGCTTTGTTGCTAAGGTTCAGAGTACTCCCTGCTGGGGGCAGCGCTGGGCACCGCTCATACGTTACAGCTTGTGGCAGATTGTTCAGTCCCCTGGTGTGTTGTTTGAATTAGAGGCCTACCTAACTACCTACCTACCTTCACCTGTCTGAGCTTTCTATCGGCTTACAGCACCGAGGTGTGTCACAATGGAACATTGAAACACGTGTCACAATGGGCGTCCCAGACTGTCTTCCAGCAGTGCGGCAGAAGCCAGCTTCAGTCTGTTGAGGGAGCCTCAGCAGACAGGTAGGGATGGGGGTATGCACACGTGTTGGTTTCAAAACCCAGCAACAGGAGAGATAAGGTTTCCAAAAACAGACTGAATTGAATCCAAAGCAAGTTGTCTTTTTAATATATCATTAAATTGACAGCTGGCCTGTGTGGTATTATTCAGTACTGAATATCTGGTCTAAACGTCTGGAGTAAGAGGCGTCTGGTAAGCAGCAGATACTGAACGTAATAACCTTGTTTTCAGTTGAGGAGCACTGGATTTCAAAATTGGGACTGAAGGAGCGTCTCCTTCAGCAGCTGTACACACGCCCGGACACAGATGCATCGCTATTCCCCTGCACTCAAGTGCCTTTCTAACCAGCGCGTCCTCTCCTCCCGTGGCACACATACCTGGGCAGGACATACGTCCTCAAACAGTACCAGTCCCATATCAGGGACACAAGCCTGCTATGCACAACATGTGGCATATCCTCTAATTAAATCAGATCATTTTACCAGGACCTTTGTCAGTCCCAATTTTGAAATCCAGTGTTCCTCAACTGAAAACAAGTTTATTACCTTCAGTATCCGCTGCTTACCAGATGCCTCTTATTCCAGAGTTTAAGACCAGATTTTGGTTTCAATTCAATTCAGTCTGCTTTTGGAAACCTTATCTCTCCTGATGCTGGGTATTGTAACCAACAAGCATGCATACCAACCTCCCTACCTGTCTGCTGAGGCTCCCTCAGCAGACTGAAGCTGGCTGCTGTCGCACAGCTGGAAGACAGTCTGGGCCGCCCATTGTGACATGTGTTCCAATTGTTCCATTGTGACACCTGGCTGCTGTAAGCCAAGAGGATACTCAGACAGGTGAAGGTAGTTAGGTAGGTCACAAGAGGGAGACAATAGAACAAGTTTCACAATGGACGGTCCAGACTGTCTTCCAGCTGTGCGGCAGCAGCCAGCTTCAGTCTGCTGAGGGGGCCTCAGCAGACAGGTAGGGAGGATGGTATGCACACTCGTTGGTTACAATACCCAGCATCAGGAGAGATAAGTTTTCCAAAAACAGACTGAATTGAAACCAAAGCAAGTTGTCTTTTCAAAGCAATATTTTAATGGTTTTTGCAACTTTTGTTGCTCTGCATTAATTTTCCAAGTTGCACATTTCAAATGCCAAATGCATGTGGCTTGATTTAACTTGACCAACTCTGCTACATCAAGTACTCACCTATATATGGAAGGCATTGTATTGTATTCAGTCTGCAATATAAATCATCTGTCTTGGCTTTTGCTATTTGGTAGGTACAGGTGTCATTAGCTGCAGTAATGTGTTTAGGTTTGGATGGATACATTTCTGCACACCCACCTGCTACAAGACCATCAGCGCCTTCCCTCATTACTTCAATGTGTAGTTAAGTTATTAAATTTCTACCAGATTCCTGACGCTTATGAATTCTTTAGTGAAACATTGTCTCCCCCTTGAGGCCCTCCAACTTCTAAATTTTGGGTATATGTATTCTATGACAAAGAATGAATTGGTCTGGTGTGTTTGCATCAGCGGCCTACCTAACCACCTACCTACCTTCACCTGTCTGAGTATCCTATTTACTTACAGCAGCCAGGTTTGTCACAATGGAACAATTGGAACCCGTGTCACATTGGGCGGCCCAGACGGTCTTCTAGCTGTGCGGCAGCAGCCAGTGTCAGTCTGCTGAGGGAGCCTCAGCAGACAGGTAGGGAGGGGGGTATGCACGCTTGTTTGTTACTATACCCAGCATCAGGAGAGATAAGGTTTCCAAAGACAGACTGAATTGAATTGAAACCAAAGCAAGTTGTCTTTTCAAAGCAATATTTGAATGCTTTTTGCAACTTTGGTTGCTCTGCATTAATTTTTTCTTTGGTAGGTACAGGTGTGAAAAGGTGCAGTGTACTCCCAGACGGCTCTTCCCCCTTCAAGTTTTGGGTCTCTAAGCTGGATACATGGCCAGAGCTTAGCCAGTATGCATTGGAGGTGCTGGCTTGCCCTGCTGCCAGTGTATTATCGAAACACGTCTTTAGTGCCGCAGGTGGTATACTAACAGACCGTCGCACGCGACTATCCTCCGATAACGTTGACCTGCTTACTTTTCTGAAAATGAACAAGGCCTGGATCTCGCCAGAATTTGCCAGTCCTCTTCCAGAATAAATAATTGGTTGGCAACAGTATCCAGGTCTCCTGCTGTGTTCATGTTTCTACCACCTGAACTGTAATCCCTGGGATTCAACACAGCCAGTTGTTGCTAAGAAGTGCCGTCTGCACAGAGAAAAATACTAGCTCCTGTGTTAGTGGGGTTCAGTAACGCCATCTGCTCCCCTGCTGTGTGGACGGCAAAGTCTCCTGCTGCCTCCACATGCAAACTAGATCATATTTTCTACTTGCACCAAGTAGGTCTCAGCATGCGCCATGATTGATCCTGGGCTCCAACGATGCCAGTTGTTGCTCAGAAGTGCCGTGCACACAGAGAAAAACACGAGCTCCTGTGTTTGTGGGGTGCAGTAACACCAGCTGCTCCCCTGCTGTGTGGATGGCAAAGTCTCCTGCTCCCTCCAAAATCACACTACATCAGCTTTTCAACTTGCTCCATGTAGGCCTCAGCATACACCATGATTCACACTGGGCTTCAACACAGCCAGTTGTTGCTCAGAAGAACCATCTACACAGAGAAAAACACATGCTCCAGTGTTAGTCGGGTGCAGTAATGCCAGCTGGTCCCTTGCTGTGTGTACGGCAATGTCTACTGCTGCTTCCACATTCAGACTACAACTGATTTTTAACCGTGCTCCAATTAGGCCTCTGGCTCCAGTGTCTCTAGTATTTACCCTGGCCTTCAACACCACCAGTTGCTGCTCAAAAGTGCAGTCTGCACAATCAACACTTGTTCCTGTGTTACTGGTGTTCTGTAACGTCAGTTAATCCCCTGATGTGTGCCCGGCAATGTCTTCTGCTCTGTCCACATTCCCACTACTAGTTGATTGTGCAGACTGCTTTTTTGAGCAGCAACTGGCAGTGTTGGAGGCCAGGGTAAATACTAGAGACACTGAAGCCAGAGGCTTAATGGGAGCACGGTTAAAATCAGTAGTAGTCTACAACCGATATTAAACTTGATGAAATTAGGCCTCAGCCTACACCCTGATTGACCCCCGAGCTCCAACATCGCCAGTTGCTGCTCAGAAGTGTCTTTGACATGGGTACTCTCTCCTGCCCATCCTGGTTCCAGCACGCCTGCTGTTTCCGGGTAGTGTCAACGTCACTTTGCCAACAAAACGTTGTCCTGTTGTGTTGCGGCCGGGTTAGTCGCGTCTATGGTGCCTGCAGTTTAGGTGCTTCCAATGTGGGCTGCGGGTTCTGGTAATAAAGGCTGGTTCCTTAGTGCCAATAGGACAAGCACCCCTGTAAGGACTATGGGTTTTGGTAGCTGTGGCCGGCTCGCGGCCTTGCAACTTTGTTTTTCATGGGTACCTTCTGCTACCCATCCGGCTTCCAGCACCGTCAGCTGGTTCCAGGCAGAGCCTTTGGCCTAGGTGCCTCCTTCTCGGTATCCGAGTTCCAGCAACGTCAGCTGGTCTTTGGTAGTGCTTTCTAGCACAGGTACCTCCAGCTTAGTAACCGGGTTCCAGCACCGTCAGCTGGTTCTCGGCTGTGTCTTTGGCACAGGTACTACCTCCTGCCCATCCTGGTTCCAGCACGCCTGCTGTTTCTGGGTAGTGTCAATGTCACTTTGCCAACAAAATGTTGTCCTGTTGTGTTGCGGCCGGGTTAGCCGAGCAACGTATGCTGGTCCTTGGTAGTGCTTTCTAGCACAGGTACCTCCTGCTTAGTAATCGTGCTCCAGCACCGTCAGCTGGTCCTCAGTAGTTCCATTAGCTCTTGTTCCTTCTGCTGCCCTTCCGGGTTCCAGCACCGTCAGCTGGTCCTCGCTAGTTCCATTGGCACTTGCAGCTTCGGCTACCCATCCGGATTCCAGCACCGTCAGCTGGTTCTCGGCAGTTCCTCAGCCTTCTTGTACATTCTGCTACATTTCCAAGTTCAAGCTTTTAGAAATGTTTTCTGTTTATTATCACTCTGGATCTCCCTGAAGATGACGACCCGGAAGACTATCCCGAAGAAGACCAAAAAGATGACCCTGAAGAAGATGACCAAGAGGACTAAGAGCATGAAGACAACCACCAAGATACAGAACAACTAGAGACAGAAGACCAAGAAGCAGAAGAAAAAGCAGAAGAACATTAAGCATAAGACTAAAAATCAGAGCAAAAGATATTATCTAAATTATAAGCAGAAGACGACTAAGCAGTGTATGGGGATGAGTCCGTTCCTCCTCGTGGTGCCTCTGGAAAATGCCTGCTACTGCAGGCCAAACTGAACGCGGACAAATCCTGTTGTAAATCTTTTGTGACAGGCAGAAAGGAAGGTGTAATCTTCAAACTTTTATACATAACAACTACAGGAATGACTGTCACAAATAAGAATATGATGAAGAAGAAGAATGGGAAGAAGATGAGGAAGTAGAATATGAAGAATAGTTGAATAAGAAGAATATGAAGAATGTAAAAAAAGAATAATAGGAAGATGGTGAAGAAGAAGTTGATTAAAAAGATGGTGCTGCTGCTGAGGATGATGAAGGAGAAAGTGTGGGAGAAGTAAAAAAAGGTGAAGAGCATGGAAGTAGTGAAACTTACATATCTGACAAAATATAGAAAAGGTTAACATAGTCAATATTTTTGTAACTCCGAACGTCTTTAAAAAAAAAAAATAATTCCTGCTATTCCATTTGATTGGGCTAAACCTCTATGCCTTTAATGTCTCGTCCACCTCCCCCAATACATTCTACATTATTCTTAGTTGTTTTTCTTCATGTAGAATTAACCTACAAGGAAAGAAAGGGTTTTTTTTAATTCCAATATTTCTGTCCCATTGACTTGAATTTGGCTTCCGGTATCGGAATCGGCGATACCCGATACTTTTGTGATATCGATCCGATATTTCACGATATCTGATGGTATCGCTCAACACTATTGACCAGCGATTTCTCATTTTTGCAACACCATTTTATTTTTACGGACCACATCACATTTGAAGTCACTTTGAGGGGTCTATATGATAGAAAATACCAAGAAAATACCAAAAAGTGACACAATTCTAAAAACTGCACCCCTCAAGATGCTCAAAACCACATTCAAGAAGTTTATTAACCCTTCAGGTGCTTCACAGGAATTTTTTGAATGTTTAAAAATAAAAAATGAACATTTAACTTTTTTTCACAAAAAAATTACTTCAGGTTCAATTTTTTTATTTTACCAAGGGTATCGGGAGAAATTGGACTGGAAATGTTTTTGTGCAATTTGTCCTGAGTACGCCGATACCTGAATTGTTGGAAGGAACCACTGTTTGGGCGCATGGCAGAGCTCGGAAGGGAAGGAGCGCCGTTTGACTTTTTCAATGCAAAATTGGCAGGAATTCAGATTGGACGCCATGCCACGTTTGTAGAGCCCCTGATGTGCCTAAACAGTGGAAACCCCCCACAAGTGACCCCATTTTGGAAACTAGACCCCCCAAGGAACTTATCTAGGATTTTCTTCTCCAATAATGAGGGAAGAAAAAAAGCTGGGGTAGCCATTGCCTTTCATAAGGATCTATCCGTGGTAATTTCAGACGTACATAAAGACAACAAAGGCAGACAGCTGGCCATTAACTTTTCTTTAGAGGGTATAGAATATACTGTGGTCAATGTGTACACCCCCAATATAAGACAAATTAATTTTCTTAAAGTTAAGAGAAAACTCTCTAGCTTTAGCAAAGGACAAATTATATGGGGAGGAGACTTCAACTGTATTGTAAACCCAGACACTGACTGTTCTTCCTCAGATTTACACTCCTATAGTATGAAGCAGAGGAAGTGGCTGGAAGACTCCAACCTACACGATAGCTGTAAAATATTAAACCCCACCTCAAAAGAATATACCAGATTCTGCCCTCACAACAAATCTTATACCAGAATAGACCACATATTTACCAGTTTCTCATTACTAGATCTATACGTAGATTTCCAAACTGGTCCTATCACATGGTCAGACCATGCTCCTATTCTGTTGACACTTTGTGTCTCCTCACTAGACCAAAGACATTACAACTGGAGATACAGCAAATTTGTTGTAGACTCCTCAGACAATATAACATTAATAAGAAATACTCTGATGGATTACTTTAGAGAGAACAAATCCCAGGAGATCACACCTGAGACTTTATGGCTGGCGCATAAGTGTGTCATCAGGGGACATTTGATCCAGATGGCCTCAAGACAAAAGAGAGCGCAAACAAAAAACATTACTAGAACACATCACAAAATTAGAGGGTCTAGCCAAAGCAGATAAAAATTTAACCAAATATAAAGAGTTATATTCTCTCAGACTGGAATTAAGAAACCTTCTTATAAATATCTATGAGAAAAAGACTCTGTTCAACAGAGCAGGGTTTTATATAAATAACAATAAAACTTCAAGAAGTATGGCCAACAGATTTAAACCTATAAATAAGAAGCACTTAATCAAAAAAATATCCCAGAATTCACTAACTATAGAAAAACCAAAAGAAATAGCCTTGGCCTTTGAGAAATTTTATTCTAATTTATACAACATAGGGGAAAATGGGGCTAATCCCCCTCCTACAGAAGAGACGATAAAAATTTTTCTAGATAATGTAAAACTAGGATCTCTATCTCCAGATCAGAGAGAACTCCTTGACACACCTTTCTCGGAAGACGAGGTCTCTCTTGTGATCAATAATCTGAAAAGTAACAAAGCTCCAGGCCCTGACTGTTTTCCAATAGAATATTACAAAACATTTCAAAAAGACCTTGTCCCATATCTAACAAATATTCTTAATTTCATAAGGTCAAGAGGTATATGTAGTGCAGACATGCTGAGGGCCACAATAGTGGTAATTCCTAAGCCGGACAAAGACTCTACAAAAATCAAAAACTATAGACCCATATCCCTTTTGAATGCAGATATTAAAATTTATGCAAAAATATTAGCGGAGAGGGTACAGAATGTTATTCCTTACCTTATACATCCCGATCAGGCGGGTTTTGTAAAACATAGACAAACCTCTGACAGCTCTAGAAGCATTCTGCACCATTTACATTTATGCAACAAGAAAAATATTCCCAGTCTGTTTATAGCCCTTGATGCCGAGAAGGCTTTTGACCGTGTCAATTGGGCTTACGCCTTCGCAGTACTTGAAAGGATGGGTTTTAGTGGGGAGATGATAAAGGGAATTCGAGCTCTTTATTCTCAGCCATCTGCCTCTGTACTGGTCAATAGCACTATGTCTGAAAAATTCTTTATAACAAATGGGACAAGACAGGGTTGCCCCCTGTCCCCAATTATTTTAATTTTGAGTCTGGAGCCACTGGCTCAAATGATAAGAGACTCGGGTAGGATACGGGGTGTCCGGCTGGGAGATTCAGAGCATAAAATAAATCTATATGCGGATGACATCATCCTCACATTGACAGACCCTGTTGCCTCTCTGAAGCAGACTTGGGACATCATAGACCTGTTTGGATCGGTTTCATATTACAAGCTTAACATAAAGAAAACTAATGTTTTGTCACTTTTTATTCCAGCACCCATTAAGCAGCAACTAAGAGACAGATACCCTTTCAATTGGGACTGTACTAAGATTCCATATCTTGGAATATGGCTCACAGGTAATCTCACACACATGGGTGAGGTGAACACTGAATGTCTTTTGCAGTCTCTCGAGATCAAGTTGGGAGAACTGTCAAAGACCCCGGCCACTTGGATGGGTAGAATAGTTCTGTACAAAATGTTCTGCCTCCCAAAGGTATTGTTTTTCTATAGAAATGTACCTTTACCTCTCTCAATGCAGTCTATACAGAAACTCACCTATCAAATGAATAAATTTATATGGAACAACCAAAAATCAAGAGTGAGGAAACATACTCTGCTCAAATCCAAAGAAAATGGTGGGATAGCCCTCCCAGACCTAGAGGCATACTACTTTGCTACCATGGCTGAGCTAACAAAAATGTGGTTTACGGGGTGGACCGAGATGGGGTGGCCAGAAATTGAGAGAAATCTGATGCCTAACAAAGAGCCACTACTATACATATCTTATTTTCTCCTCCACAGGAAAGAGATTACATATATAGAGAACCCAATACTTAGGGCTTCTATGATTTGCTGGTCACATTTGTGCAGGAGGAAGTTTAAGGCTTACCCTCATTCGACTAAACAGTTGAGAATTCCCTTTTTGTCGCCTGTCAGAGTCTCTTTGAGACCATTGTTTGACAGCTGGACAAAATTCTCCATCATGTTTGTTGATGATTTACTTGACAACAATAGAGTCATACCTTTTGAACTGGTTAAAACCAAGTTTGGAGTCCCCAATACTGAGTACATGACATATCTCCTGCTCAAAGAGGAGTATAGTAATTATAAGAAAAACTTCTGTGGAGTGATCATGATTAACCATACTATTTACAATTTTTTAATTAACACCTCCCAGCCACAAGAGTTTCTTGAAACCCTTATACACTATTCTAAATAACAAATACACCTTTTCCAATAAAGGATGTTTTGAAAAGTGGGAAACCACTCTACAGAAACAAATAAAAAATTCCCCAATGGACAACATTATCCAAAATAGCGGCAAAAGCCACAAAATGTATGAATATTCTTGAGACTCATTATAAGCTGGTCCATAGATACTATCTCACTCCGAATAGACTCAGATATTTTGGAGGAGGGGGGTCTGGACTATGCTGGTGCGGATGTGGATCACAAGCTGACTTGCTTCATGTGTTTTGGGGATGCCCTATCTTAAAAGTATATTGGCTCAAGGTTTTTCAATTAATCTCGATTATATGTAACTGTCGTGTCCACCCACACCCAGCTCTAGCCTTGTTACTCATTGGAATCTATAGGTTTAAAAAAGAAAAATTTCTGGTCGCTCATATTCTAATGTCTGCTGTGTATCTAATAGCGAAAGGTTGGAACAACATGCAACCACCTGATGTTGTTACATTGATTATGTTGGTCGACAAACATTACACATATGAAAAAATTCATTAATAATTTATCAATAAAACTATTTGGAGATAGATGGAATAAATGGTTTGAACTTAAATCTAAAATAGAAAATGTTTTCATATCTTGAACCCTTTTTTTTCTTCCTTTTCTCACTCATATCATGCTCAAAAACTTCATATTTCCAGATGCCCGCCGGTGTTTCTACATTTGCCTATTGGTTGATTTGTTTATTGTTGATTACATTCATCTTAAGTGTCTTTGATTTTGATACATGATGGAAAATAGTACCATATTGTATTGTTACACAATGTTTAAAATGCCATATGGAAATGACTCACACTATATGAATGTATGTTTTATATTTCTGTTATCTTGAAAAACCTTAATAAAAACATTGTTTAAGAAAATTCAAAACATTCATTATTCAATAGAGCCCAATAGGAAAAAGCAGCGTTTTGAATGAACAATCACATTTCTTGGTAGAATCATGCAGGATTGAAATTTTTGATGTTTTTTTACTCCTCTCAACAGCCCAAACAAGTTTCTAAAAGGATGAGTTTGCAACTACTTTACTTTTGGAGAAAATTCAAAACATTCATTATTCAATAGAGCCCAATATAGCAAAAAGCAGCGTTTTGAATGAACACTCACATTTCTTGGTAGAATCGTGCAGGATTGAAATTTTTGATGTTTTTCTACTCCTCTCAACAGCCCAAACAAGTTTCTAAGAGGATGAGTTTGCAACTACTTTCTTTTGGAGAAAATTCAAAACATTCATTATTCAATAGGGACCAATAGCAAAAAGCAGCGGTTTGAATGAACAATCACATTTCTTAGTTGTTATAGTTATATGATGCACATACACATTATGCGAATTGCTAAAAAAAAAATTTTATTACTTGCATAGTGTGCTTATAATTGACACATATGTGTGTGCCTTTGCACTCTATGTCAGGCATATTCACTTTAACGGTTCATACACACCGCTATAATTATTTCAGTATCATTATATTTTATCCCCTCACTTTCAACACTTGCTATCACTTTAAATAGTGATTATTATTCTTCATAATTATTTTATTTTCTTGTCCTCACTTGAGCGCATGCCCAGTTCTGTCCTCCCTAGGAGCCTTCTGACGTGCTCAGTCTGGTATGTGGCTGTCTCTGGCTGTTTTGCAGCTTGAGCCGCTTTCATGCTGATGAGCGCTGATCATAGTCTCCCTGTTCATAGTGGGGACTCAACAGCGCATGCGCCGATAATGATGTGGACGTTTAGAACTGAATACTATTAACGTCATTCTGGACACTACAGCGCAGGTCCTGAATTTTACAAGCTTTATTAGGGAAAGCGGTTTATTGGTTGACGGCACTATATAAACTAGATCCGGGGCAATTGTAAACCACGCCTCCTGAGGAAGCTGCGGCGTAACGCGCGTAGAGGTGGCAGGTTTTACAGCGACATACACAGCACATGTAATTTGTTACTTTCTAATGCAGTCCTTGTATCTTACTCTGGAATTTGTATAGACAGTTTTTACTCTGTGTACACTTAACGCCTACCAGGCTTATTTGATACAAGGCACTTATGCACTTTATATTCAGCAGTTTACTCTGGGCACTTATTGTACGCAAAACCTTATCTGGGCATACATATGTAAATGTGGAGTTTGCTGTTTACTATGCATTCTATTTGTGAAAGGAAAGCAAAGAAATTACATGTTTTATACAGATAAAAACTTTATTAACTGTCAAGGTGCTGGTTTATGTCTGCTGTAACTTGCATTTAGCATTTATGCTGCTCTGTGTGACGTCTGCCTGCGGTCTGGACTGCAGCCAGACAGCACCCCGAGAAACACTGATACCCTTTACCCCTATACAGGGATCTGGATTTATAGCAGAGCCCAGGAGGCGCTGTCTGAATAGGAGCAATGACCAGAGCAGGACGGTCGCCAGAAAGGTGTTCCAATACAGGACACAGAGGCAATGATATCCGAGACTAAACCAGTCAGGCAGAAATGGTATAAAAACAGTAGACAGTAGCAGAGTCAGATTCCAGGTCGAAGCCAGAGTCATAAACCGGGAGGGCAGCAGAGGTACAGAATCGTTAGGCAAAAGCAGAGTCAGAATCCAGGCCAAAGTAAGAGTCATAAACCAGGAGGGCAGCAGAGGTACAAAGTCGTTAGGCAGAAGCAGAGTCAGAATCCAGGCCGAAGTCAGTGTCATAAACCAGGAGAGTCGCAGAGGTACAGAATCGTTAGGCAGAAGAAAAGTCAGAAGTCCAGGCAAAAGTCAGAGTCAGTCAAACAGCAATTCACACAGTAACACGCAGGGGAACCAAGAATATATCCGGCGGCCTGCAAGAGCAGTCCCAAGGTATTTGAGGGATCAGGTCATCCCTTACAGGCCCGTGGCCCGATGATGTCATCCGGACTGCCCCCAGGACCAGGCTGGATGGTAATGCACCAGCCCCTTCATGACTGACCGAGGAGCGAAGCCTGCGTCCAGCGGACGCCTGCGCAGGAGCCTCATGACTATCGCCGCCACCACTCGGGGTTGAAGCACAACGCCTCCCAGAGACCAAGGCCGAGACTGCAGGCCACGGGTCAGGCGGTGATAGGACAGTCCGGCGCCTCCTAGTGGTCGAGGCCGGAACAGCAGGCCCTGAGTCTGACGGTGATGTGATAGTCCGGCGCCTCCTACTGGCCGAGGCCGGGACAGCAGGCCCTGAGTCTGGCGGTGCCGTGACAGTACCCCCCCCTCTAAGAGGGGCCTCCGGACCCTCAAAACCCGGTTTGTCAGGGTGGAGGAGGTGAAACCTGCTAATCAACCGCTTTGCACGAATGTCACTAGCGGGGACCCAGGACCTCTCCTCTGGGCCATAGCCCTTCCAATGCACCAAGTATTGTACCGAGTTTCTCACTAGACGGGAATCAAATATGCCTTGGACCTCGTACTCTAAGGCGCCCTTGACCAAAACTGGAGGAGGAGGGGACCGGACGGGACGAATTGGGGAGCGGTATACCTTGAGGAGGGACTTATGAAAAACGTTAGGAATTTTAAAAGACTGCGGGAGTTTTAACCGAAACGCTACTGGGTTAATTACCGCTAATATTTCATATGGTCCGATGAACCTGGGACCCAGTTTGGCTGACGGTACCTTAAGTTTGATGTTTCTTGTAGAGAGCCAAACCTTGTCACCAACTCCCAGGTGCGGCCCCTGGGATCGTCGTCTATTGGCTGCCGAAGTCTGTCTAATTTGAGCCCCTTTTAAATTAGAGTTTACTTCGGACCAAATAGTCTTTAGATGATGTATACTTTGCTCAACCCCTGGGATTTCCGACATCTTGGCCGAAAATGATCCAAAGCGCGGATGTAGACCGAGGTTACAGAAGAAGGGGGTGGTTTTGATGGAGTCTTGGTATCTATTATTGAGAGCGAACTCTGCCAATGGCAAATGTTCCACCCAATCTGACTGATGTGCTGAGACATAGCAGCGGAGGTATTGCTCCAGCGTTTGGTTGGCACGCTCAGTTTGACCATTCGTCTCGGGATGGTATGCCGAGGAAAAAGACAACTCAACACCAATACGTCTACAGAACGCCCTCCAGAACTTCGAGACGAACTGGGTACCCCTGTCGGATACGATATTTGCCGGAACGCCGTGCAGACGTACAACGTGAAGAACAAACAACTTGCTTAAGGTTTCAGAGTTGGGTAAACCGGACAGGGGAACAAAGTGAGACTGTTTACTGAACCTGTCCACCACCACCCAAATACAAGTTTTCCCCTCGGAAGGTGGCAGGTCTGTAATGAAGTCCATGGACTTTCAGGGGTGGGCAAGGGCTGAAGCCAGCCGGCAGGACGGTTATGGGGGGACTTGGCGCGGGCACAGACTTCACACGCTGAGACGTACTCCTTGCAGTCCTTGGCCACCGTTGGCCACCAAAAGTTCCTGGTTACCAGCCTAGTGGTATTATTAAGACCAGGGTGGCCTGCCAGGACGGAGTCGTGAGATTCTTTTAACACTCGTAAGCGAAAAGTAGCTGGGACGAATAATTTTTTGGGGGCGTAGAGTCAGGAACTTGTTCTGATGACCTACGGATCTCCTCCAGAAGGTCCAGAGATACTGCCGACACAACAATGCCATTTGCCAATATGGGAGCTGGTTCATAGTCCTCGGTGTGTGTGTGACAAAAGCTGCGGGAGAGGGCATCTGCCCTCACATTTTTGGTTCCGGGGCGAAAGGTGATTAAAAAATCGAACCTGGAGAAAAACAAGGCCCACCTGGCCTGCCTAGGGTTTAGTCTTTTAGCCGACTCTAGGTAGGTTAGGTTTTTGTGATCGGTAATAACAGTAATTTTGTGTTTGGCGCCTTCGAGGAAGTGGCGCCATTCCTCGAAGGCCCACTTAATTGCCAATAATTCTCGGTTGCCGATGTCATAGTTTCTCTCCGTGGCAGAGAATTTGCGGGAGAAAAAGGCACATGGACGAAGCTGAGTGAGGGATGCAGAGCCTTGTGAGAGCACTGCTCCCACTCCGACTTCGGAGGCATCCACCTCCACAATAAACGGGTGGTCCAAGTTTGGTTGAATCAACACCGGGTTGGCCACGAAGCACCCTTTTAGTGTGGAAAAAGCCCTGGTTGCCTCAGGATTCCAATTAGTCACGTCCGCCCCTTTCCGGGTAAGGTCCGTGAGTGGCTTGGCAATCTCTGAGAATCCCCTGATGAATTTGCGATAATAATTCGCAAATCCCAAAAATCGCTGGAGTGCTTTCAGCGATTTGGGTTGTACCCAATCCTTAATGGGTTGAATCTTGGCGGGATCCATGCGGAACCCCTTGCCTGAGACCATGTATCCTAAGAACTGCACCTCTTCGGCAAAAAAACCACTTTTTTCAAATTTCGCGAACAAAGAGTTTTCGCGCAGTCTTTGCAGTACTGAACGGACGTGTTGAGCATGAGTCACAGGATCAGCAGAATAAATCAAAATGTCGTCCAGATATACGACGACATACACCCCACAAATATCTCTAAAAATATCATTGACGAAGTGCTGGAAGACTGCAGGAGCGTTACTGAGTCCGAAGGGCATTACCAGGTACTCAAAATGGCCAAGGGGTGTATTAAAGGCCGTTTTCCATTCGTCCCCATCTCTTATGCGGACCAGGTTATATGCCCCCCGGAGGTCAAGCTTAGTAAACCAGCGAGCTCCCAGTAACTGGTTAAACAGATCAGGAATGAGTGGCAGCGGGTATTGATTCTTTACCGTTATGGCGTTCAGCTCACGGTAGTCAATGCATGGTCTGAGTCCACCATCTTTTTTCTCTACAAAGAAAAACCCAGCTCCTACAGGTGAGGTGGAAGGTCTAATGAAGCCTTTTCGAAGGCTGTCTGCAATGTATTCCTTCATGGCTACACGCTCAGGACCAGAGAGGTTGAATATTCTCCCCTTAGGGAGACGGGCACCAGGGACCAATTCGATAGGACAATCGTATTCTCTGTGAGGAGGTAGTTTCTCCGACTCCACTATAGAGAAAACATCTTCATAATCCCTAAACGCATATGGAATAGAAGGTGTTTTAATTTTAATCTGGTTCACTGAAAAAGACATACAGTTACTCTGACACCATGGACTCCAGCGTACAACGTCACCTATGCGCCAGTCAATAATCGGATTATGTTGGTGCAACCATGGCATGCCTAACACCACTGGATCTGACAAATTGTATATAACAAAAAATGACATTTGTTCGTTATGTAACGTCCCCACTGACATAGAAATTTCGGCAGTAACGAATTCCACGCCTCCTTGGAATATAGATGTACCATTAATAGCAGTAGTCTGAATAGGCGCTTTAAGCCTTGACAGAGGTACACCAAGGCTCTTAGCAAATAAAAAATCCATAAGGTTGACGGCAGCACCACAATCCACATAAGCCTTCACACACAGACGTTTCTTAGCAAAAGAAAGGGAAACTGGTAACAACAGTTTGGCCGCATTTGCGGGCAATACCTGACCCCCAACGCTGTCCAGGGGGTGATGGTCCAGGAATGTGGATTTCCAACAGCCAGCATTTTCCTTGAAGCTTCCAGGCTGCAGCATGTTTGAGCCTGAGAGTGACTTCCCAGGCTGAGCAATGTAACAGGTGTTTGGGCCGGATATAATGTGACGTCTGCCTGCGGTCTGGACTGCAGCCAGACAGCACCCCGAGAAACACTGATACCCTTTACCCCTATACAGGGATCTGGATTTATAGCAGAGCCCAGGAGGCGCTGTCTGAATAGGAGCAATGACCAGAGCAGGACAGTCGCCAGAAAGGTGTTCCAATACAGGACACAGAGGCAATGATATCCGAGACTAAACCAGTCAGGCAGAAATGGTATAAAAACAGTAGACAGTAGCAGAGTCAGATTCCAGGTCGAAGCCAGAGTCATAAACCGGGAGGGCAGCAGAGGTACAGAATCGTTAGGCAAAAGCAGAGTCAGAATCCAGGCCAAAGTAAGAGTCATAAACCAGGAGGGCAGCAGAGGTACAAAGTCGTTAGGCAGAAGCAGAGTCAGAATCCAGGCCGAAGTCAGTGTCATAAACCAGGAGAGTCGCAGAGGTACAGAATCGTTAGGCAGAAGCAAAGTCAGAAGTCCAGGCAAAAGTCAGAGTCAGTCAAACAGCAATTCACACAGTAACACGCAGGGGAACCAAGAATATATCCGGCGGCCTGCAAGAGCAGTCCCAAGGTATTTGAGGGATCAGGTCATCCCTTACAGGCCCGTGGCCCGATGATGTCATCCGGACTGCCCCCAGGACCAGGCTGGATGGTAATGCACCAGCCGCTTCATGACTGACCGAGGAGCGAAGCCTGCGTCCAGCGGACGCCTGCGCAGGAGCCTCATGACTATCGCCGCCACCACTCGGGGTTGAAGCACAACGCCTCCCAGAGACCAAGGCCGAGACTGCAGGCCACGGGTCAGGCGGTGATAGGACAGTCCGGCGCCTCCTAGTGGTCGAGGCCGGAACAGCAGGCCCTCAGTCTGACGGTGATGTGATAGTCCGGCGCCTCCTACTGGCCGAGGCCAGGACAGCAGGCCCTGAGTCTGGCGGTGCCGTGACACTCTGTTAATTATTCTAAATAAATTAATTATTTAGCTTGAAAAACTCCAATTTTGCACATCGCTTCCTATAAACAGTATGAGCCTGCAAATCGCTTCCTATATACAGTATGAGCCCACATATAGCCTCCTGAATACAGTGTTTGCCTCCTATATACAATGAGTCCCCATATAGCCTCCTATATACAGTATGAGCCCCTATATAGCATCCCATATTTAACTGCATTTACCTTGGTATCATTAATTTTCTATGAGACTGCTCTGTTCTCATATTGTGCATTTATGCATTTAGTAGGGCTTAATGGAATGATTGCGCTTGTTACACATCAACTCTAGATGCGCTCACTTATTAGACTTTGGTTGGGGCAACTTTAAAATATAATAATGATAATGGTCCTGTCTAGTGACAAGTTTATTTTACAGGCTTCTGGAGAAAGGCACAATACCAGTCATTCAAGGGTTAAACATTTTTTTCTTCCTTTTTAGCATGTGCTTAAGTTCTGTGTTCATCCATCCTGGTTTCCTTAAATGCTTCCTATTCTTCCCTCTTTTCGGAATTGTTAACAACTGTGCTTTGAGAATTTCATTTTTCAAGATTTCCCATCCTTCCTGGACATTTTTGTCTTTAAGGATATCCAGCTATTGGATCCCTCCATCTATACTCAGTGCCCTGGTTTGCAACTCAAAATGTGAGTAAATCCATAAAGTCTGCACCCCGCTGTGTTCTCCTGTTTATTTGCTGCGTCACCTCAGCACTGCATTACATCCATCATCACTATCTTTTATAATATAATTGCCCTGGGACTTAGCTCCACCTGTGGAGAGCTGTACCAACTCTGCTGCATCACCATCAGCCTCAGCGGTCTTTTTAAGCAGCGTCGGCTATCCCTTGCCGAATACCACAGGTGGCGTCACAAACTATATCTTATATAGGGTCCAGGATCCAGCAGGATGATGAGGAGCTCTCCTAGCCAGCGTCCTCTCCCATTCACGGCATAGCCACGCCCCACCTTGAGATTGTTGATATCTTTCAACAATTTTAGTTCTCAAGTCCTCACAGTTCTCATTTTTTCTTTATGTCCTCCATGCTTAGTGTGGCACAGAGACAAATATTGCAAAGATTGAGTCAACTTCTCCCCTTTTTATCTGGTGTCAGGTGTTATTTTCATATTGCCCCCAATTGGTTTTAAATTCTGCCTGGAATCTGCCTTAAAAAGAGCCTCAAAACCACTGCAAAAAGTGGATATAATTCACAGCAATCCTACACAATGATCCCCCACTTATCGCGGGCATTACATTCTAAACCTCCAACACGATAGTTGAAAATCCGCCAAGTAAGAAACTTACATTTATTTTAGCATTTATATATTTTAAGGATTTACAAACCCCTCCCACACACTTATTTACCATTACTAGTCCCTTATTAGTCGGCCCCGTTCCTTATTAACCTTTTGCACCTTTTTATAAACACTACTTACTACACTACTACAAATTCTACATGATGAAGATGATGAATTAGCTGTGTAGTACTGATGATTGAAGGTGATGAAAATGGGATGAATGTACAGTACTGTACTGCACAGCATGGAAGAGCATTACAGCTCTCCTATTGGCACCACTTCATCAGGAGCTTCTTCAGGTGTGGCAGTAGTATCTTCAGCCTCATCCGTAACTTTTAATACCACTAAATGCGTAACCAACCTCTTGTTCGAGTGATGAACATAGTCATGGAGAGATGCTGGTTCTGCTTATTAAGAACCATACGGAGGTCCTATTCCTCTGCCAATCGATGAAGTACATTGCCCATTATGACCATGATTACAAGTCGATCAAGTGTTAGGCCAACCTCCTCCTCTTCTTAAACCCGTTGTTCAAACTGTTCCTCATCCTCTTCTTCACTTGCTGAAGGGTGTTTCCGTCTTCAGTAGTCATGTCACTGAAGCCCTCTCCTCCCGGTATTTTCACCAGCTTCACAGCCTAATCCACCGCAGAGTGATGCATTTCATCAAGAGAAAGTCTGACACATCATTTTCTTTATGGTTTTTTGAACATTTTTTCAATATATATTTTGTTTTTAAATATTTGATAGACTCAAAAAAACAAGAAGTGGGACAAAAGGTAGTCACCAGGGCCGGACTGGGACTAAAATTCAGCCCTGGCATTTGAAGTTACATAGGCCCACTAGTCACATGGTGACTATATAATATCTTTGTACAGTTGTAGTTTACAAGAAGTGAGAGGAGATTAACACAACTATATAACATGTAGTCACAGCTGTGCCCAGGATTTCAGCTCAGTCCTATTTATTGCTTTTAGGTACAGTACTCCTCCCAAAGCGCTGTCCCCTTTTGTATGCATGATTACAGAATTCCTGGCAGAACTGCTCTCTATTGGGCAACCAGACCCCCTGGTCATAGCCGCCCCTATCATACCTCCCAACTTTTGAAGAAGGGAAAGACGGACAAAGACTGCGGCGCGCGCAGCGAGCCGCTGTAAATTTTGGCCACGCCCAACCACACCCATTTCACAACTAGTCACACCCATGTCCACACCTAATCGCACCCATTTAGCACTGCTGATCACACTGACTGGTACTGAGGGCACAGTGGCTGGCATTATGGGCACACTGACTGGCACTAAGGAAGAGAGAAAACAGAGAGAGAGAGAAAAAAGAAAACAGAGAGAGCGAGAAAGAAAGGGGAAAGAAAGAAAGAACAGTGAGAGACAAAGAAAGAACAGTGAGAGACAGAGAAAGAACAGAGAGAGAAAGAAAGAGGGGAAAGAAAGAAAGAACAGAGAGAGACAGAGAAAGAACAGAGAGAGAAAGAAAGAAGTAAAGAAAAGAAAGAAAGAACAGAGAGAAAGAGAGGAAAGAAAAAGAAAGAAAGAGGGGAAGAAAGAACAGAGAGAGAAAAAAGAAAGATTAGAGAGAGAAAGAAAGAACAGAGAGAGAATGAAAGAACAGAGAAAGAAAGAAAAAGAGAGAAAGAAATAAAGAAAGATTCTACAAAGATACTATAGCAGCCCGGCTCCCATTTTAGTGCCCACCTGAGCCTCCCGGTGCAGGACCTATCATGATCCGCTCACATGGCCGGCATCCCCGATTCCAAGGCGATCCTGCTGTCTGCGCTGTCGGAGGAGAACACGGTGATGGATCTGAAGCATTCCTGGTTCCGTCACAATCTCCTCAAGAAATTATCTCATTTCCGGTCAGCTTCCAGCACATCACTTCAGGTGGAACGTCATGTGTGTGTTTTAAAATGCTCCTCGGGGCTCCGCCGTGTACTCCTGTGTCCGTGGGAAAAGCACGCTTCGTATGCTTTGTACACACTTGGCTCCGCTCCGTACATCCCGTACACATATGGCTCCACTCCATACACACACGGTTCCACTCCGTCCACCTTGTACACGCGTGGCTCCTCTCCGTACACCTCGTACACGCGCGGCTCCTCTCCGTACACCTCATGAAAATGCCCGGTTGGTTATATTGCCAATCCGGGCCTGGTAGTCACTTATTAAAGAGACAAATAGAAGAATATTTACTGTATACACTCGTGTATAAGCCGAGTTTTTCAGCACTTTTTTTGTGCTGAAAACACCCCCTTTGGCTTATACACGAGTCACGGTCCCAGAAAGCCGGCAGAGGAGGGGAGCAGCAGGTCACAGAGGTCACCAGCTTCCAGCACACCATATTCACATGCCTGCACGCCTCTCCGCTTCCTTAGGCATGGAGCGCATATTCATTACCTAAATGAGCAGTACCACGTGATCACTCGACAGGAAGAGCTGCAGGCTCCGGCAGCCAGAACGAGCTGCAAAGCCACCAGGGAGGTAAAAAGGATGGTTTTACCAGTTATAGGGCGTGCTGGGTCTGCTGGACAATTGTTTCTCCAAGGATCATTGTGGATACAGGGACCTCATTGCCTACTGATCAGGCACCAGGAAGCCCTGGATGAGATCTGGAGTTTCCGCTGTGGAGTCTCTGATACTTGCCTGGAGTTCATCCTGAGCCATCTGATTCATGAATACAATGCCAGTCCTGTAGTGAACATTGTCACCGGTGTATAATGAAGCTCTGCAGATTCCTGAGGGCTGGTTAACTCTTCAGCCACTGCGCAGGTCTCTGCTGATGTCAGGGGGTGGTCTAACGGGCCCCCTGACTATTGTGCTCAGTGTTATAATTGTGTCCCCTTTATGTTGAGGGCTGGTCCTGGCCTATGAATGGCTGATAACAGGGACCCATAGCTGCAGCACTGGAGTAGCGTGGGGGGGCAGTCCGCCCCAGGCGCACGTGTGTGGGGGAGGCGCGGCAGCATGACAGCTCCTCGGCTGCTTTTAGGAAAGGCCCCAGCAGCCGTGTTGCTATGGTAACACTGTAGGACTACATTACCCGTCATGCCTCGGGCGTGCATTCCTGGTATGACCCCGCTGCAGCGCTGTAGATTGGCAATCACATGACCGTGGGATCTGCCGAGGCTCCGGCTGTCACATGCCCAAACAGCGAGCATGGCCAATGTGGCCAACAGGGTGTCGTGGTCCGGCCGGGAGCAGCTGGAGGAGGCCGGGGAGAGCACGCCGCTGCTGAACGGAGCCGGCAACCGGCAGGTGAGGGCGAGAGGGATACTGGGAATTGGGGGGCTGTGCAGATAGGTGACCATGGCGAGGCTGTGCAGGGGAGGACATGGGGGGGCTCTGTAGGGGGCGGACGTGGTGGGCTGTGCAGGGGAGGACATGGGGGGCTCTGTAGAGGGAGGACATGGGGGGGCTGTGTATGGGAGAACATGGGGGCTCTGTAGGAGGGACATGGGGGCTCTGTAGGAGGGACATGGGGGGCTGTGCAGGGGGGGTACATGGGGAGGCTGTGTAGGGGAGAACATGGGAGGCTGTGCTGGGGGGTACATGGGTAGGCTGTGTAGGGGAGGACATGGGGGGCTGTACAAGGGGAGAACATGAGGGCTCTGTAGGGAGTGTACTGTGGGTCTGTGCAGGGGAAGGACACGTGGGTCTCCTTACACTGTTTTATGGTGCGGCTCTATGCAGGGCAGTGGTGGAGGTTCAGTAGGGTCATCAAGCTAATACATACATATATATATATATATATATATAGAGAACTGCAAGAAGATGAAAGTCTAGAAATTTAGAAATAACAGCAGAGTTAGTAGTAGACTAAAAATTAGATCTTTGAGTGTAGTGTGGGCTCTTCGGATGCTTGCGGAATATCAACGACCAAAGGGGCGGCAAATTTTTCGACCGCCCCGGGCGCCACAAACAGTTGCTACGCCACTGAGCTGCAGGAATGTATAATGTGTATAATGTGCACAGTAATTAATGTTCTAAATATTCACTGTCATTACCAAGAATTATCCGTGTTATATGGCCGGAACAAGATGCAGTGCCACCGACGGCGCGCAGGCAGGTAAATAGGATGTTTTTTTTCTTAACAGGAATCATACATACAAAGATAGGGGATAAGGAGCCATGCATACAATGACAGGGACGGGGGAACCATGCATACCACGGTAGGGATGAGTGGTCAATGCACACCCGGCTTATAATCAAGACAATAAGTTTACCCAGTTTTCCGTGGCAAAAGTAGGTGCCTCTGCTTATACTCTGGTTGGCTTATACTCGAGTATATACGGTAATAGGTAAAATCTGACAAGAATAAACAATAATTTGCAGTTAGCCCAATCGTGGGGATAAATAGCTGAGAAATAAATAGTGATTAGTATATCTTAATAAATATATTGCAATTCGCCCAGTACAAAGCTGTGAAAAAAAATGGTAGTTACTATTTCCATTAAGTATTGCACTCAAACAGTTGATTAACCAAGAGATGGCATGTACCAGAATAGAATTCTCCTAGAGGCTGCAAATAAAAGCGGCAGGAAGTAAAGGGTTAATAGGTACATAGAACACACAATTGGGTGAAAATATTAAATGGTCATGAGCAATATGTCCCGGCATAAAGAGTGTGATTATATCCTTAGTCCATAGTTAATGCTTGGTATAAACCTGCATTCATAAAATAGTCCAATGTCTATAGCCGTGGGGAGAGCTTCCCCGGCCGATGACGGATACACCAAGTACTTTCTCCAATGAGTGGAGGGCTCATGCCCTGTGAAATAGCGCGCTGAACAGTACATGGTGATTTCACCATATATACTGTAGTTGTATGTGAGTGTTGCTACTCACAATACCTCCGATGGTCTGTGTAGAATCCAGTGACTGCATTCTGGCTGGTGCAGTAAAGGTCGGACCTGGAAGATGCGGCGATATGCCGAGGTGCAGTGTGAGACCAGCGCTCCTGCGCTCCAGCTGTCGGCAGGGATCCGGTCACTCTGGTCAATAGCTAAGTCCTGGCAGATGTGCAGTAGGAGCAGGACCTGTGTGACGCGGTGGATCACGTGGTGCCGCATAACTGCTGCTAGATGGAGGTACGGGTGGCAAAAAGGGCCGAAACCAACGCGTTTCGGAAAACTCAGCTTCTTTCTTCAGGTCCGGGACATATTGTTTATGACCATTTAATATTTTCACCCAATTATGTTCTATGTACATATTAACCCTTTACTTCTAGGAGAATTCTATTCGGGTACATGCCATCTCTCCTTGGTTAATCAACTGAGTGCAATACTTACTATTTCCATTAACTACCATTTTTTTCACAGCTTTGTACTGGGCGAGTTGCAATATATTCATTAAGATATACTAATCACAATTTATTTCTCAGCTATTTATCCCCACGATTGGGTTAACTGCAGTTTATTGTTTATTCTTGTCAGGTTTTACCTATTAAATATTCTTCTATTTGTCTCATTAATAAGTGACTAGCTTTTCTCCCACATTTTGTTTTTTTCAGCGTGAGTCTATCACAAATATTTATAATCCTTTCGATTTCCTTGTGGTTGGTATCTAGAGTCGCAGCAGTTAAAAAACCTTTTACACAGGCGCCACTTTATCGCTCTCCTTCATTTTTTGTTTTTAACAATTTTTCCCTGGATCTGTAGCTGGATATTTCCTGCTTTTGAATTGCCTCCTACATACAGTATGAGGCCGCACATAGCCTCCTACATACAGTATGAGGCCGCATATAGCCTCCTACATACAGTATGAGGCCGCATATAGCCTCCTACATACAGTATGAGGCCGCATATAGCCTCCTACATACAGTATGAGGCCGCATATAGCCTCCTACATACAGTATGAGGCCGCATATAGCCTCCTACATACAGTATGAGCCTGCACAGCGCTTCCTATATAGAGTATGAGCCTGCACATAGCCTCCTATATACAGTATGAGCCTGTACATCGCCTCCTATATACAGTATGAGCCCACATAGCCTCCTGTATACAGTATGAGGCCGCATATAGCCTTCTATATACAATGAGGCCACATATAGTCTCCTATATACAGTATGAGCCTGCACATTGCTTCCTATATACAATATGAGCCCACGTAGCCTCCTATATACAGTATGAGCCTCCACATCGCTTCCTATATACAGTATGAGGACGCATATAGCCTCCTATATACAGTATGGGCACCCACATATAGCCTCCTGAATACAGTGTTTGCCACCATATTGCCTCCTATATACAGTGTGAGTCCCCATATAGCTCCTATATACAGTATGAGCCCCTATATAGCATCCCATATCTAACTGCATTTACCTTGGTATCATTAATTTTCTATGAGACTGCTCTGTTCTCATATTGTGCATTTATGCATTTAGTAGGGCTTAATGGAATGATTGCGCTTGTTACACATCAACTCTAGATGCGCTCACTTATTAAACTTTGGTTGGGGCAACTTTAAAATATAATAATGATAATGGTCCTGTCTAGTGACAAGTTTATTTTACAGGCTTCTGGAGAAAGGCACAATACCAGTCATTCAAGGGTTAATTCTTTGGAACACTGAGAGGGACTTTCTAGCCAATGAAACCACAGTATAAAACACCTGTGATAACTATGGCAACTGCGCTGATGTCATAAACACATGCATCTATGATGCAGGAGAAGATTCCAGAACCACAACTCATTCAGCCGTAGACGGAGCCATACTTGATGTGTATGGAGACCTGGAGCTTCATCACTCCACAATGGGAGGAAGGGGACACCGCCTAGCCAGCCAGATCAGCCATAGCGCCTAGCCAGCCAGATCAGCCATACCGCCTAGCCAGCCAGATCAATGGGGTGACAGATGTTGCAGCCAGATCTCCCTCACGTCCGGTACTGGCCGCCTTCACTTTATGTGTACGGCCTGGAGAGGTCGCATTAGGCTTCTCCAAAACAAATATGACACAATGTACAAATTCAGGTACAATTTGCTGTTACATGTTGGCACTAACCTTCTAAGCCCAAGGGAAGGGCAGTCCTGCAGCCATGGTTCCCTAGAGGTTTCCACCACAGGGGGTTTTCCCCTCCTGAGTGCTGAAGGACGATTCTTCGTGAGTCGGGGGTTCTGCCATTTTCAGTGTCTCTTTCATAGTAATTGGCTGATTCTAAATTTCAGACACTGAAAGAAATAATAATGATGAGATTTGGAATAAAATTCGGTCAATTTAACATCCAATAAAAGTGTTTTGTGTGTTTCTTTCACAATCTTCGGTTGGTGATATTTTGTTGGGGATCAGGATCCAGCATCTATGATCAAGCCATGAAGCCAGATATGAAGTCAGAGCAATTTAACCCTGCGCTGGAAGACAGGACGGAGCAGAGATGACAAAGTGTGACTGCACAATTAGCACAAGTTCACACTCTTCCTCCCATTCAGATACACGAGGGGATTCAGGGCCGAGTTGGGACTAAAAAGCAGCCCTGGCACACAAAATTCACCAGCCCACATACAATAAGTGTCCTCAACCCAAATCGTAGAACACTGATAGGTCATGTAGGATTTTGCTTTATCCGTTACCAGGGCCGAAACAAAGTATTTTGGGTGCCCAAGGCAGATGAAGCCGAAGGCGCCCATTTTGCATTTCTACCCAGCTAATTCTTCCCTTTTCCATTAGGTCTATGACATCATGTGATTAATAACTGATGAGCTGAATCCTTCTAAGTCAGGCCCATATACATTTGTATCTCATGAACCTACAACTCCCAGTATGTCCTTAACAATGGTAAGGAGATGCTGGGAGTTATCAGTCTTTATCAGACTGTGGACTATACAGGAACCATAGTACTGATGAGACGCAGTCAGTACCAATCGCTAAAAATGTACATCCTGGTACCTTATAGGTGACCTCTTCTCAGATTGAGTCTTTTCTTTCTCTTAGGCCTGTTTCACACTTCAGTTTTCTGGCGTTAGTCAAAATCCGCCAGTGTGCAAAAACGGATCCGTTTACGTTTTGTGGCAAACGGATGCAACTGGATCCGTTTTTTGTACGGATCCGCTTTAGACGCTAGTGCATGAAATTTAAAGTAAGGCCTGTTTCACGAGAGAGAGAGATTTAGCTGCCAGAATGGGATTTGGGGTTAAATATCATGAAAGGACATTCATTCGGGCATGCTCAGTATAAAAAGGAGGATCCGTTGGCGGATTCCTTCAATTAACGGTTGGCAACGGATCCACCGCCTTTTCTCATCCACATCTCGCTTCTTAAGGCCCCTTTCACACTCCAGTCTTTTGCAATCAGTCACAATCCGTCAAAGTGTTCAGGATCCGTCAAGTGGACGGATCCTGCGTATATTGCAAAAAACTGATGCACTGGATCCGTTTTTATGACTGATCCGTTGTAGCAGCCTTGCTGTAGGAATTAAAGAAACAGAATTCTGGAGCGAGAGAGAGAGGGATTTTGTGCCAGAATAGAAAAAGCAGCCGCAGGGGTTAAAATAAAAGAAGAAAAATGATTCCGGGCATGCTCAGTTTTAAAAGACGGAATCCGTCGCTATCCGACTTTTCAACGTACACAAAAAACGTTCATCTGTCCCTTGTCTCCGGCCGACGGACAGAGATTTTCTGACGGATCCGTTGAACGACGGATGAAACGTGTGGCCATCCGTCACAATCTGTCACTAATACAAGTCTGAGAAAAAACGGATCCAGCATGAAAAAATGATGGAAAGCCAAAATTATAAATATATATATTGTATACCAAATTATAATGTGATGACATAAAAATCTGAATAATAAATATATCAATACATCTTGCCAAAATTAGTATAATATAAACACAAAAAATAGAATAAAAAATATATATCAAAAAGTGCTAAGTGCTAAAATATAAAATCTGAATACATACAATAAATAAATCAATACATCTTGCCAAAATTTGTATAATATCAGCACCAAAAAAAAATAAATAAAAAATATGTAAAAAAAAATGCTAAGTGCTAAAATATATCGCTCAAAAAACTTTCTATTAATAATGTGTAAGTTATATATATAGTGTAGACAATAATATCGTGAAAAGTACTACCATAATATTCTAAAAATTGCACTAAAAAGTGCTATAGTGCTGTAAAACAAAAATTGTGCAAAAGTGAAAAGTATTGCAAGATATAGAATTAAATCCACTGTAAATGATTCAGTACTATAAAGTGCTAGAGGACAAAACATACAATGCACATTGAAAATAAATGAATATACAAGTATAACCAAGAAATAATGTTCTACAAAAAGTACTGCAGTGCTATGGATGAATTGCAGAGTACTGCAAAATATGAGGGATAAATACAAATGAAAGTTTACGTATACTAAAATATGCCAAGATATAAATGACTATAATATGACCCAGTAATATAAGGTGCTATAGTGCTACACCGCCATACACATCAAGTTTGGAGCTGTGACCAAGCTCACCCCAGCGAAGAGGGCTTGACACTGGACGCCAGAGTCCGTGGCTGCACGGGTACAACAGTTCCAGCAGCCAAATCCGGAGGGCAGGAGACTGCCGGCCTCCTGACCCCATCACACACCTGAACGCACAGCAGCATACCAGAGCCAGCGCCAGTGGCGGATTAAGTGGACTATGGGCCCGGGGCTGTTCATAAAACCTGGGCCCCTGTACCCCCCTTCCCACCTGAGCGCTGCGGTCCCCGTGCGGGAATTGACAGCCGTACGGACCGCAGCACTTGGTTTGCTGCGGGTCCATACGGAAAACCCGCCACCATTCCACCACGTGTGGACATGGCCTAAAAAGACGTTGCACATAAGCTGTAGACCTACGGCCAATACGCACAAAATCGCCCAACGTGATCCTGGCCATAGGGGATCCACTTTAATGTCCCCACTTTAATTTGAAGTCCCCTTACTTCATCCATTGCAGTCCCCTATCACCCACTCACTTCATCTGCAGTGCCGCTTCATCATTTGCAGCCCCTTATCCCCCCTTCCATTTTATCATGTGCAGTCCCCTTCCCCCCCAACTTCATGTGCAGCCCCACTCCCCCATCATCATGTGCAGTTAATTTTACCCCCACATCATGTGCAGTCCCCCTTGCCCCCACTTCATGTGCAGTGCCCCTTACCCCCAATTCATCATGTGCAGTCCCTCTTACCCCCAATTCATCATGTTCAGTCCCACTTACCCCTTAATTCATCATGTGCAGTTCCCCTTACCCCCAATTCATCATGTGCAGTCCCACTTACCCCTTAATTCATCATGTGCAGTCCCACTTACCCCTTAATTCATCATGTGCAGTCCCACTTACCCCTTAATTCATCATGTGCAGTCCCCCTTACCCCTTATTTCATCATGTGCAGTCCCCCTTATCCCCCACTTCATCATGTGCAGCCCCACTCACCCTCCCTTCATCATATGCAGCCCCACTCACCCCCCCTTCATCATGTGCAGCCCCACTCACCCCCCTTCATCATGTGAAGCCCCCACTCATCCCCCCTTCATCCTGTGAAGCCCCCACTCACCCCCTTCATCCTGTACAACCCCAGTCACCCCCCTTCATCATATACAGCCCCCAGTCACCCCCCCGTCATCATATACAGCCCCCAGTCACCCCCCTTCATCATAAACAGCCCCCAGTCACCCCCCTTCATATACAGCCCCCAGTCACCCCCCCTTCATCATATACAGCCCCCAGTCACCCCCCTTCATCATATACAGCCCCCAGTCACCCCCCTTCATTATATACAGCCCCCAGTCACCCCCCCTTCATCATATACAGGCCCCAGTCACCCCCCCTTCATCATATACAGGCCCCAGTCACCCCCCCTTCATCATATACAGGCCCCAGTCACCCCCCCTTCATTGTGTACTGCACCCACTCACCCCCTCCCCCATTTAATTCATTTTATAAATAAAAAAAAAATAAAAAAAGTTCCCCATACTTACCTCACAGCCGGCTCGCTCCCCAGCAGCGCCTCTGCTTTCAGCATCCTCCGGGACATGTCGGCGCGTGCACGATGATGTCATCGCGCACGCCCGACATCTGACCCGGAAGTACAGCCGGAGGGAGCCGGAGCTGAGCAGCCGTCAAGGATGGTTTTTTTTCTTAACAGGAATCATACATACAAAGATAGGGGATAAGGAGCCATGCAGACAATGACAGGGACGGGGGAACCATGCATACCACGGTAGGGATGAGTGGTCAATGCACACCCGGCTTATACTCAAGTCAATAAGTTCACCCAGGTTTTCGTGGCAAAAGTAGGTGCCTCGGCTTATACTCTGGTCGGCTAGACCTGGTCTGGTCTAGAGTCGCAGCAGTTACAAAACCTTTTACACAGGTGCCACTATCGCTCTCCTTCATTTTTTGTTTTTAACAATTTTTCCCTGGATCTGTAGCTGGATATTTCCTGCTTTTGAATTGCCTCCTATATACAGTATGAGCCTGCACATCGCTTCCTATATACAGTATGAGGCCGCATATAGCCTCCTATATACAGTATGAGGTCGCGTATAGCCTCCTATATACAGTATGAGCCTGCACATCGCTTACCATATACAGTATGAGGCCACATATAGCCTCCTATTTACAGTATGAGTCTGCACATAGTCTCCTATATACAGTATGAGCCTGCACATTGCTTCCTATATACAGTATGAGCCTGCACATTGCTTCCTATATACAGTATGAGGCCGCATATAGCCTCCTATATACAGTATGAGCCTGCACAGCGCTTCCTATATACAGTATGAGTCTGCACATATTCTCCTACATACAGTAGGAGGCCGCATATTGCCTCCTATATACAGTATGAGCCTGCACATCGCTTCCTATATACAGTATGAGGCCGCATATAGCCTCCTATATACAGTATGAGCACCCACATATAGCCTCCTGAATGCAGTGTTTACCTCCTATATACAGTATGAGCCTGCACATAGCCTCCTATATACAGTAGCAAAAAAAACATGATTGTATGAGAGTAATGGTTTTGGGTCCTTTCTGTAAAAATCGTATGGGTATCTTTTTAGTCTTGGTTTTAGTTTTCTGTTTTTAATTATTTTTTCCTGTGCTTATACTCCAGTTCTCTATCTTCGCATCGCAATATATGATCTGGCATGGAATTCATTGTTGAGGGCATTTCAAGATTTTATGAAGAAACACTCCTCTCACAAGAAATCTACGGCTCTTTTCGTACCCATTGGGTCTTCAATATTTCATGTTATTTGTTCACATTTTTATTCATTTTTTCTTTTTTTGTTTCTTTCATTTACATTTTTGTTTTATTTATATTTTTTTCACACATTTTTTATTTTTTTCACAATTTTCTTTGTATATTTGTGCTATGTATTATTCATTATACATAATTGTGTGTATAATTACTTTATGATATATGACATTTGATGTATGTATTGAATGCCATGTGTTATTTTTATGTACATTTGTTTTTTAACAGCGACATGATATATAGTTGTTATAGTTATATGATGCACATACACTTTCATATAGCCTGCATACACATTATGCTAATTGTTAAAAAAAATTTATTGCTTGCATAGTGTGCTTATAATTGACACATATGTGTGTGCCTTTGCACTCTATGTCAGGCATATTCACTTTAATGGTTCATACACACCGCTATAATTATTTCAGCATCATTATGTTTTATCCCCTCACTTTCAACACTTGCTATCACTTTAAATAGTGATTATTATTCTTCATAATTATTTTATTTTCTTGTCCTCACTTGAGCGCATGCCCAGTTCAGTCCTCCCTAGGAGCCTTCTGACGTGCTCAGTCTGGTATGTGGCTGTCTCTGGCTGTTTTGCAGCTTGAGCCGCTTTCATGCTGATGATAGACTCGCTGTACATAGTGGGGACTCAACAGCGCATGCGCCGATAATGCTGTGGACGTTTAGAACTGGATACTATTGACGTCATTGTGGACACTACAGCGCAGGTCCTGAATTTTACAAGCTTTATTAGGGAAAGCGGTTTATTGGTTGACCGCACTATATAAACTAGATCCGGGGCACTTGTAAACCACGCCTCCTGAGGAAGCTGCGGTGTAACGCGCGTAGGGGCGGCAGGTTTTACAGCGACATACACAGCACATGTAAGTTGTTACTTTCTAATGCAGTCCTTGTATCTTACTCTGGAATTTGCATAGACAGTTTTTACTCTGTGTACACTTAATGCCTACCAGGCTTATTTGATACAAGGCACTTATGCACTTTATATTCAGCAGTTTACTCTGGGCACTTATTGTATGCAAAACCTTATCTGGGCATACATATTATGTAAATGGAGAGTTTGCTGTTTACTATGCATTCTATTTGTGAAAGGAAAGCAAAGAAACTACATGTTTTATACAGATAAAAACTTTATTAACTGCTATATTGTGTTTATGTCTGCTGTAACTTGCATTTAGCATTTATGCTCTGTTAATTATTCTAAATAATTTATTTAGCTTGAAAAGTCTTAGTTACTCACCGGTTAACGGTATTTTTCGGAGTCCATGACAGCACCACCTGAGAGAGGGGATCCGCCCTTTAGGAACAGGAAACTTACAGATACAAAAAGGGCGGCACCTCTCCCACGCATCAGTTGGATTACAGAGCACAGAGGACCACAATGGTTAATAGCATAACTTATATACAATACTATACACAACTATTTAAATTACCCGTGTACGTATAAGAAGAAGTGCACACCCAAATTAAACTAAAGGGAGGGAATATACGGGTGCTGTCATGGACTCCGAAAAATACCGTTAACCGGTGAGTAACTAAGACTTTATTCGGTCGTCCATGACAGCACCACCTGAGAGAATTACAGAGAGTAATAACTACTTTAGGGAGGGACTACAGCCTGCAGCACCCTTATCCCAAAAGAGAGGTCTGTGGAAGCACCCAAGTCTAGCCTATAATGACTATAAAAGGTGCTCGGAGAGGACCAAGTAGCCGCCTTACATATCTGGTCGATGGAGACTTCTGATCTCTCGGCCCACGAGGTCGCCATGGCTCTGGTGGAATGTGCCCTCAGCTTCCCGGGTGGCGACCTGCCTTTTGAGGTGTATGCTAAGGCAATCGCTTCTCTAATCCACCTGGCTAGTGTATTCTTTGATATTCTACAACCTTTCCTAGGGCCTTGGTGGGAAATAAACAGGGCATCCTCTTTCTTCCAAGGATCGGTAGCTGCCACATATTCTATAAGGCACTTCCTAACATCCAGGGTATGTAGTTTCTCTTCCTTCTTATTAGCCGGATTAGGGAGGAAGGATGGAAGGACTACTTCCTGAGTCCTATGAAAGTTAGAAACCACTTTAGGTAAATACGCTGGATCAGGTGTGAGTATTGCTCTATCATTTTTAATCTGTATATAAGGAGGACGCCTAGATAATGCCTGGATATCGCTAGCTCTGCGAGCAGAGGTTAGAGCTACCAGGAACGCTACTTTGAGGGACAGGTTTTTTATGGAAGCTGATGAAATAGGTTCGAATGGAGCTTCCGTCATGGCCGTGAGGACTAGATTCAAGTCCCATGGCATGAATCTATCCTTCACTACCGGCCTGGATCTTCCTGCTGCTTTAATGAATCTACTGATCCAGTAATTACTCGCGATGTTGCAGCTAAAGAGGGCCCCTAAGGCTGCTACTTGTACTTTAAGGGTACTAGTGGAAAGCCCCATGTCCAGACCTTTCTGAAGAAATTCTAAGATCTGATTTATAGGTGTTGAACCCCCAGCGACTATTCCCGAGCTGTGAAGGAATTTCTTCCAAATTCTAACATAGATCTTGGTAGTAATGGCCTTTCTACTTTTAAGAAGGGTATTAATTAAGTCTGGGGAGAAGCCTTTATCTTTTAAGAGCGCCCGCTCAAACTCCACGCCGTCAGATGTAGGCCAGCCACCTGAGGATGGAAGACTGGGCCCTGGGATAAGAGATCCGGGATGTCCGGAAGAACCCAAGGATCGGACACCGACATGGTCCTGAGGCAAGAAAACCAAGCCCTCCTGGGCCAAAATGGGGCGATGACTATAACCCTTGCTCTGTCTTTCCTGATCTTTCTCAACACCAAGGGTAGTAGCGATAGGGAAGGGAAGGCATATGCTAGCCTGAAGTCCCACTTTATCAGAAAGGCATCTACTGCCAGGGGGTTGTCTCTGGGATTTAGGGAGCAGAATAGTCTCAATTTTCTGTTTTCTTTGGTGGCGAAGAGGTCTGCCTCTGGCTGTCCCCACCTTTGCACAATCAGGTGGAAGATCGAGATGTTTAGGGACCATTCTCCTTGCCTTAGCAGATTGCGGCTTAAGAAATCTGCCATAATGTTTTCTTTCCCTTTTATGTGTAGCGCTGTCAAAGATAGAAAATGCTGCTCTGCTAGTTGGAACAACCGTTCTGTCACATTCATCAGGGGTTTGGAACGAGTCCCACCTTGGTGGTTGATATAAGCCACGGTGACCTGATTGTCGGAGAGCACTCGCACATGATGGCCCTGCAGATACATAAGTAGCTTCTTAGCTGCCTGTTCTGCTGCTGTCAATTCTTTCAAATTAGATGACATATTTATCTGGTGCTGGTCCCATAGGCCCTGGACCACGACCTCACCCATATGAGCCCCCCAGCCGGAAGGGCTAGCATCCGTAGTGACTATGCGGGATATGTCGAATTCCCAGGGAACTCCTCTGGATAAATTATCCTTGTCCAGCCACCACTCTAGGGACTCCCTTGTGTTTCGGGACAAGGTTAGCTGGCCCTCTAAGTAACCTCCGAGGATTCTTTGATGCAGTAAAACCTCACCCTGAAGTGTTCTTGAATGAAACTGGGCCCACTGCACCGCTGGGATACAGGAGGAAAGGGAACCCAGAAGGGACATGGCTTTCCTAAGGGACATGGTGGGGTTATTGGAAGCATTTAGGACCTGATAGTGTAAACGAACAAGCTTCTCCGGAGGCAGACGGCATTCCTGTTTCTCAGAATCTAGAATCAGGCCTAAAAACTGCTGGCTTTTCATCGGCTGTAACCGAGATTTTTTGATATTCAGCAGACATCCTAACCGCTCCAGGGCAGACATTGCCCTCTGTAGCTGTTCCGTACAATGTTTTGCCGTTTTTCCTATAATCAGGAAGTCATCTAAGTAGGGTACTACTAGAATGTCAGATTCACGTAGATGGGCCATAACTTCCGCTACTACTTTGGTAAATACCCGGGGAGCGACTGCCACCCCAAAGGGGAGGGCCGCGTATTGGAAATGTTCAACTGACCCATTTAACTGAACCGCCACTCTGAGGAAGCGCTGATGAGCTGCATGAATGGGTATATGGTAGTAAGCATCTTTCAAATCCAACACCACCATAAAGCAGTTTTGAAACAATAATTTTATTGTTGAATTAATTGTTTCCATTTTAAACGGGCGTATAACCAAGAATTCATTAAGGGACTTAAGATTAATTATAGTCCTAAAGGAACTGTCTGGCTTGCAGACCAGGAACAGAGGGGAGTAGAAACCTTTCCCCCTTTCACCTTCTGGAACCACAGTTAGGACCTTCTTAAGGCAAAGATCATGAACCTCGGCCTCCAGGGCAGCTTGTTCTGATGTGGAGGACCTGATTGGGGTGACCCTAAATCGATCATGGGGAACCCGGGTGAATTCCAGTTGTAGACCCGTAGCTATCACCCCCCGTATCCAATTACTATCCAAAATCATGGACCAGGCTGGGTAGAAGGCAGCTAGTCACCCCCCTACCAGGGCCTCTAGTCATTGGGGCGGCTTTTTAGTGTCCCGTGCTGGACCTTCCTGGCGCCCCCCTCCTCCGAACATGAAACCTGTACCTCTCCTTCTTTTGTCATCCCATCTGCCCTGATCTCTGGACGACCTTCTACGGAAATATCCTTTCCTGGTAAAGGGGCGTCTATAAGAAGGATTCGGGAGGCTCGGAAACTTCTTTTTATCATCCCCGGCTTTCTCTAACAGTTCATCCAGGGCAGAGCCAAATAGATATTCCCCCTCGCAAGGAATGGAGCAGAGTCGTGACCTGGCCTGGATATCCCCTGGCCAGCATTTTAACCAGAGGGCCCTTCGAGCTGCGTTAGATAACCCTGCGGATCTAGCCGCCATCCTTGCAGAGTCTGCTGAGGCATCGGCCAGGAAAGCAGCGGCACTCTGGATAATTGGTAGGGTTTTCCGAATGGATGCTCTTGAGGCTCCATCTCTCAGATGGGAATCCAGTTGATCTAGCCAGACCATCATGGATCTGGCTGTACAAGTGGCAGCTATCGCTGGTCTTAGGGCAGCTAAGTCTGCTGACATCTCCCATGATCCCTTTAGAAAGGAATCCGCTTTTTTATCCAGCGGGTCTTTTAGGGAAGCCATGTCATCGAAAGGGATGGAAGATTTTCTGGAGGCTTTGGCTACTGCCGCATCCAGTTTAGGGGCCTTAACCCATCTGTTCACCACTGGGTCATCAAATGGGTACCTTCGTTTGAAGGCCGGTGGCAAGGAGCCTCTTTTTTCGGGTTTTTTCCACTCCCTATCTATTAAGCTCTGGACCTTATCATTTAAAGGGAAGGCCCTGCGCTTCCTGGGATCTAGACCTCCGAACATCACGTCTTGTGCCGAAATTTCTGGTTTTGAGTCTGTTACTCCCATGGTGGACCTTATTGTTTTAACTAGTTTGTCCATCTGGTCTAACGGGAAGCAGAAACGGCTCGAGTCTTCATCCGAAGAAGACGAAGTGGAGGCCGGGGAATCCGAGGAGTCATTGTTCCTAGGAGCAACCGAGGACTCCGAACCTGAGAAGCTAACTTCTCTCCCCCTAGAAGAATCCCTTTTTGACAGGGCTTTCATTTCTGTCCTGATTATTTCTCTCAGGCTTGTGGTGAAATCTGGCGTTTCTTCCGCTACCTGTAAGGACGGGGGAGAATGTAAGGGCCTGTCAGTCTATCCCTGGCCCTCATTCCCTTCCAACCCCTACCGTTTGTCGCACACATGGCTGACAATCTTTTGGGGTGGCCGTCTGGCAAGGGGCAACTACAGAGGGCACATTCCCTGTGCTTCTGTTTTCCCGTAGCTTTCCTCCCCTGCAAAAAATACATAAGGGAACACTGCATCAGGGTACATTCACGAATATCTCTTACCCATGCAGGTGAGGCAGGTACCGGATCACGGAGGGAGGCAGGAGGGTCCTTTAGTCTGGAGGAACTTCCGCGGCTCTGTTCACTCGATCGTTTTTTCTTCTGCTGGCCACTCGCATGAGGCTTCGCCACGGCCTCCTTCTGTGGCCGCTCCTGTATCTCGCCCTGCTGCTCTATGGGGGCTTCTGTCATATCCATCGCTGGGCCTTCAGAAGCACCCCCGCAGCGTTGCCTCCTGCCTTTTAAGGCCTCCCTGTACCCGGGTCAGCAGGGTTCTGGCGTGGCACCTCCCCAGCATCCGAGACCCCCCCTGCATGCTCCGCCTCCCCCCCACCCTTCGCCACGGGTACAGCGCGTCCCCCCGGACCGCCGCGCACACGCGGCGCACACTGGAAAGCCGGCCAGCACACGACTTCCGGTTTCGGCATCCCCGGCTCCGCCCCTTCCGCCGCGTCACTTCCACCGTGCGTCAGAGACCGCGGGAGCGCGCGGAACGGAGCCGGCAGGGCGCCCCCGGCTCCGGTGTGCCCGCCGCCCCCACATGCGCCCGCCTGCGCCCGACGACAGTGCGCGACCGCCGACCCGGACGCGGGAGGATGACCGGACCCCAGGGGGAGACTCAGGAGGGGCGTATACGTACCTGGTGCCCGCACTTTGGAGACGGCTGTCCACCGGACCCTATGCTCCACCTGCTCCAACCACAGCCGTGGCGACCTACCCGGCCCCACCGTGGTGCTTCCAGGGACCCCGAACTGGACCGAGGTAGGAGATCCCCCATAGTGGAGTTTGGAGTCAGACTGTTTGAGGGTGTGCACAGGTGTCATTTTATACTGATAACAAGTTTAAACAGGTGCCATTACTACAGGTAATGAGGGGAGGAAAGAGGAGACTCTTAAAGAAGAAGTTACAGGTCTGTGAGAGCCAGAAATCTTGATTGCTTGTTTCTGACCAAATACTTATTTTCCACCATAATATGCAAATAAAATGAAAAAAAAACAGACAATGTGATTTTCTGGATTTTTTTTTCTCAGTTTGTCTCCCATAGTTGAGGTCTACCTATGATGTAAATTACAGACGCCTCTCATCTTTTTAAGTGGTGGAACTTGCACTATTGCTGACTGACTAAATACTTTTTTTCCCCACTGTACCTCTTCATAAAAGCTTATCAGATTAGTCTGACAGGAAGGGTCTCTTGTAAACCCATGTTGATATTGGGTCATAAGGTTTTTCTTCTCCAGATACTCCAGTATAGTATCTCTTAGAAAACCCTCCAGGATTTTACCCACAGTTGAGGTTAAACTTACTGGCCTATAATTTCCAATTTCAGTTTTTGTCCCCTTTTTGAATATTGGCACCACATTTGCTATACGCCAGTCCTGTGGTACAGACCCTGTTATTATGGAATCTTTAAAGATTAAAAATAATGGTCTATCTATGACTGTGCTTAATTCCTGCAGTACTCGGGGGTGTATCCCATCCGGGCCCGGGGATTTGTCAATTTTAGTGATTTGTAGACTCCACCGTACTTCCTGCTGGGTTAAGCAGGTGACATTTAACTTCCTGCTGGGTTAAGCAGGTGACATTTATAGCCTCCTGAATACAGTTTTTGCCTCCTATATACATTATGAGCCTGCACATTGCTTCCTATATACAGTATGAGCCTGCACATAGCCTCCTATATACAGTATGAGCCTGTACATAGCCTCCTATATACAGTATGAGGCCGCATATAGCCTCCTATATACAGTATGAGCACCTACATATAGCCTCCTATGTACAGTATGAGCCTGCGCATTGCTTCCTATAAACAGTATGAGCATCCACATAGCCTCCTATGTACAGTATGAGCCTGCAAATCGCTTCCTATAAACAGTATGAGCCTGCACATCGCTTCCTATAAACAGTATGAGCCCACATATAGCCTCCTGAATACAGTATTTGCCTCCTATATACAGTGTGAGTCCCCATATAGCCTTCTATATACAGTATGAGCCTGCACATCGCTTCCTATATACAGTATGAGGCCACATATAGCCTCCTATATATAGTATGAGCACCCACATATAACCTCCTGTATACAATATGATGCTGCATATAGCCTCCTATATACAGTATGAGCCTGTACTTCGCTTCCTATATACAGTATGAGGCCGCATATAGCCTCCTATATACAGTATGAGCCTGCACATTGCTTCCTATATACAGTATGAGCCTGCACATAGCCTGTACATCGCTTCCTATATACAGTATGAGGCTGCATATAGCCTCCTATATACAGTATGAGCCCACATAGCCTCCTGTATACAGTATGAGGCCGCATATAGCCTCCTACATACAGTATGAGCCTGCACATTGCTTCCTATATACAATATGAGCCCACATAGCCTGCTATATACAGTATGAGCCTCCACATCGCTTCCTATATACAGTATGAGGCCACATATAGCCTCCTATGTAAGGTATGAGCCTGCACATCGCTTCCTATATACAGTATGAGGCCGCATATAGCCTCCTATATACAGTATGAGCACCCACATATAGCCTCCTGAATACAGTTTTTGCCTCCTATATACAGTATGAGCCTGCACATTGCTTCCTATATACAGTATGAGTCTGCACATAGTCTCCTATATACAGTATGAGCCTGTACATCACTTCCTATATACAGTATGAGGCCGCATATAGCCTCCTATATACAGTATGAGCCTGCACATCGCTTCCCATATACAGTATGAGGCCACATATAGCCTCCTGAATACAGTATTTGCCTCCTATATACAGTATGAGCACCCACATATTGCCTCCTGAATGCAGTGTTTACCTCCTATAAACAGTATGAGCCTGCACATTGCTTCCTATATACAGTATGAGCCTGCACATAGCCTCCTATATACAGTATGAGCCTGTACATCACTTCCTATATACAGTATGAGGCCGCATATAGCCTCCTATATACAGTATGAGCATCCACATATAGCCTCCTATGTACAGTATGAGCCTGCGCATTGCTTCCTATAAACAGTATGAGCATCCACATAGCCTCCTATGTACAGTATGAGCCTGCACATCGCTTCCTATAAACAGTATGAGCCTGCAAATCGCTTCCTATATACAGTATGAGCCCACATATAGCCTCCTGAATACAGTGTTTGCCTCCAATATACAGTGTGAGTCTCCATATAGCCTCCTATATACAGTATGAGCACTCACATATAGCCTCCTGAATACATTGTTTGCCATCATATTGCCTCCTATATATACAGTGTGAGTCCCCATATAGCTCCTATATACAGTATGAGCCCCTATATAGCATCCCATATCTAACTGCATTTACCTTGGTATCATTCATTTTCTATGAGACTGCTCTGTTTTCATATTGTGCATTTATGCATTTAGTAGGGCTTAATGGAATGATTGCGCTTGTTACACATCAACTCTTGATGCGCTCACTTAGACTTTGGTTGGGGCAACTTTAAAATATAATAATGATAATGGTCCTGTCTAGTGACAAGTTTATTTTACAGGCTTCTGGAGAAAGGCACAATACCAGTCATTCAAGGGTTAATTCTTTGGAACACTGAGAGGGACTTTCTAGCCAATGAAACCACAGTATAAAACACCTGTGATAACTATGGCAACTGCGCTGATGTCATAAACACATGCATCTATGATGCAGGAGAAGATTCCAGAACCACAAGTCATTCAGCCGTAGACGGAGCCATACTTGATGTGTCTGGAGACCTGGAGCTTCATCACTCCACAATGGGAGGAAGGGGACACCGCCTAGCCAGCCAGATCAGCCATAGCGCCTAGCCAGCCAGATCAATGGGGTGACAGATGTTGCAGCCAGATCTCCCTCACGTCCGGTACTCGCCGCCTTCACTTTATGTGTACGGCCTGGAGAGGTCGCATTAGGCTTCTCCAAAACAAATATGACACAATGTACAAATTCAGGTACAATTTGCTGTTACATGTTGGCACTAACCTTCTAAGCCCAAGGGAAGGGCAGTCCTGCAGCCATGGTTCCCTAGAGGTTTCCACCACAGGGGGTTTTTCCTCTCCTGAGTGCTGAAGGACGATTCTTCGTGAGTCGGGGGTTCTGCCATTTAAGGTGTCTCTTTCATAGTAATTGGCTGATTCTAAATTTCAGACACTGAAAGAAATAATAATGATGAGATTTGGAATAAAATTCGGTCAATTTAACATCCAATAAAAGTGTTTTGTGTGTTACTTTCACAATCTTCGGTTGGTGAGATTTTGTTGGGGGATGAGGATCCAGCATCTATGATCAAGCCATGAAGCCAGATATGAAGTCAGAGCAATTTAACCCTGCGCTGGAAGACAGGACGGAGCAGAGATGACAAAGTGTGACTGCACAATTAGCACAAGTTCACACTCTTCCTCCCATTCAGATACACGAGGGGATTCAGGGCAGAGTTGGGACTAAAAAGCAGCCCTGGCACACAAAATTCACCAGCCCACATGCAATAAGTGTCCTCAACCCAAATCGTAGAACACTGATAGGTCATGTAGGATTTTGCTTTATCCGTTACCAGGGCCAAAACAAAGTATTTTGGGTGCCCAAGGCAGATGAAGCCGAAGTCGCCCATTTTGCATTTCTACCCAGCTAATTCTTCCCTTTTCCTTTAGGTCTATGACATCATGTGATTAATAACTGATGAGCTGAATCCTTCTAAGTCAGGCCCATATACATTTGTATCTCATGAACCTACAACTCCCAGTATGTCCTTAACAATGGTAAGGAGATGCTGGGAGTTATCAGTCTTTATCAGACTGTGGACTATACAGGAACCATAGTACTGATGAGACACAGTCAGTACCAATCGCTAAAAATGTACATCCTGGTACCTTATAGGTGACCTCTTCTCAGATTGAGTCTTTTCTTTCTCTTAGGCCTGTTTCACACTTCAGTTTTCTGGCGTTAGTCAAAATCCGCCAGTGTGCAAAAGCGGATCCGTTTCCGTTTTGTGGCAAACGGATGCAACTGGATCCGTTTTTTGTACGGATCCGCTTTAGACGCTAGTGCATGAAATTTAAAGTAAGGCCTGTTTCACGAGAGAGAGAGAGATATAGCTGCCAGAATGGGATTTGGGGTTAAATATCATGAAAGGACATTCATTCGGGCATGCTCAGTATAAAAAGGAGGATCCGATGGCAGATTCCGTAAATTAACGGTTGGCAACGGATCCACCGCCTTTTCTCATCCACATCTCGCTTCTTAAGGCCCCTTTCACACTCCAGTCTTTTGCAATCAGTCACAATCCGTCAAAGTGTTCAGATCCGTCAAGTGGACGGATCCTGCGTATATTGCAAAAAACTAATGCACTGGATCTGTTTTTATGACTGATCCGTTGTAGCAGCCTTGCTGTAGGAATTAAAGAAACAGATTTCTGGAGTGAGAGAGAGAGAGAAGGATTTTGTGCCAGAATAGAAAAAGCAGCCGCAGGGAGTTAAAATAAAGGAAGAAAAATTATTCCGGGCATGCTCATTTTAAAAGACGGAATCCGTCGCTATCCGACTTTTCGACGTACACAAAAAACGTTCATCTGTCCGTTGTCTCCGGCCGACGGACAGAGATTTTCTGACGGATCCGTTGGACGACAGATGAAACGTGTGGCCATCCGTCACTAATACAAGTCTATGAGAAAAAAAACGGATCCAGCATGAAAAAATGATGGAAAGCCAAAACTATAAATATATATATATATATATATATATATATATATATTGTATACCAAATTATAATGTGATGACATAAAAATCTGAATAATAAATATATCAATACATCTTGCCAAAATTTGTATAATATCAGCACCAGAAAAAATAAATAAAAAATATGTAAAATAAAATGCTAAGTGCTAAAATATATCGCTCAAAAAACTTTTTTCTATTAATAATGTGTAAGTTAAATATATAGTGTAGACAATAATATCGTGAAAAGTACTACCATAATATTCTAAAAATTGCACTAAAAAGTGCTATAGTGCTGTAAAACAAAAATTGTGCAAAAGTGAAAAGTATTGCAAGATATAGAATTAAATCCACTGTAAATGATTCAGTACTATAAAGTGCTAGAGGACAAAACATACAATGCACATTGAAAATAAATGAATATACAAGTATAACCAAGAAATAATGTTCTCCAAAAAGTACTGCAATGCTATAGATGAATTGCAGAGTACTGCAAAATATGAGGGATAAATACAAATGAAAGTTTACGTATACTAAAATATGCCAAGATATAAATTACTATAATATGACCCAGTAATATAAGGTGTTATAGTGCTATACCGCCATACACATTAAGTTTGGAGCTGTGACCAAGCTCACCCCAGCGAAGAGCGCTTGACACTGGATGCCAGAGTCCGTGGCTGCACGGGTACAACAGTCCCAGCAGCCAAATCCGGAGGGCAGGAGACTGCAGGCCTCCTGACCCCATCACACACCTGAACACACAGCAGCATACCAGAGCCAGAGCCACCACGAAGGAGTGACACCTGTGAAAGGCTCAAGCTGCCTGCCATACAGGCAAGGACTAAAGAACCATAAGGAATTGAGGGTAAACTGATTAAATTTGCTGATGACACAAAGCTAGGAGGGATAGATAATACTAGAGAAGAGAGAGAGAGGATTCAAAAAGATTTAAATAAACTGGAGAAGTGGGCAGCAACTAACAGAATGGTTTTTAACAGGGAGAAATGCAAAGTACTACATCTGGGCAATAAAAATGAAAAAAGCATATATAGAATGGGAGGAATAGGGCTAAGTGACAGCACATGTGAAAAAGACTTGGGTATACTAATAGATCACAGACTGAATATGAGTCAACAGTGTGATGCAGCAGCAAAAAAGGCAAATGCAATTCTAGGATGTATTAACAGAAGCATACAGTCTAGATCACGTGAAGTCATTATTTCCCTCTACTCCTCTTTGGTCAGACCTCATCTGGAATATTGTGTCCAGTTTTGGGCACCACATTTTAAAAAAGACATCAACAAACTGGAGCAAGTTCAGAAAAGAGCGACCAGAATGGTGACCGGTCTGCAAACCCTGTCTTATGAGGAAAGGTTGCAGGATTTGGGAATGTTTAGCTTGCAAAAGAGAAGACTGAGAGGAGACTTAATAGCTGTCTACAAATATCTAAAGGGCTGTCACATTGTAGAAGGATCAACTTTATTCTCATTTGCACAAGGAAAGACTAGAAACAATGGGATGAAACTGAATGGGAGGAGTCACAGATTAGATATTAGAAAAAACTTTTTGACAGTTAGAGTGATCAATGAGTGGAACAGGCTGCCACGAGAAGTGGTGAGTTCTCCTTCAATGGAAGTCTTCAAACAGAGGCTGGACAGACATCTGACTGGGATGATTTAGCGAATCCTCCTTTGAGCAGGGGGTTGGACCAGATGGCTCAGGAGGTCCCTTCCAACTCTACGATTCTATGATTCTATGAACAGAGGACTGAGCATAGCTTTAGACCTCATGGGACAGCGTAGAAAGGAGGCCTCCAACCCATCTGGCTTAGTGGATCCTAAATTGCTTCCAGGCTGGCTGGATCTCCATTACCATCAGTACTCAGTGCCCTGGTTTGCAACTCAAAATGTGAGTAAAAGCGTAAAGACTGCACCCCGCTGTGTTCTCCTGTTTATTTGCTGCGTCACCTCAGCCCTGCATTACATCCATCATCACCATCTTTTATAATATAATTGCCCTGAGACTTAGCTCTACCTGTGGAGAGCTGTACCAACTCTGCTGCATCACCATCAGCCTCAGCGGTCTTTTTAAGCAGCGTCGGCTATCCCTTGCCGAATACCACAGGTGGCGTCACAAACTATATCTTATATAGGGTCCAGGATCCAGCAGGATGATGAGGAGCTCTACTAGCCAGCGTCCTCTCCCGATCACGGCATAGCCACGCCCCACCTTGAGATTGTTGATATCTTTCAACAATTTTGGTTCTCAAGTCCTCACAGTTCTCATCTTCTCTTTATGTCCTCCATGCTTAGTGTGGCACAGAGACATACATTGCAAAGATTGAGTCAACTTCTCCCCTTTTTATCTGGTGTCAGGTGTTATTTTCATATTGCCCCCAATTGGTTTTAAATTCTGCCTGGAAACTGCCTTAAAAAGAGCCTCAAAACCACTGCAAAAAGTGAATATAATCCCCAGCAATCCTACACAATGATCCCCCACTTATCGCGGGCATTACATTCTAAACCTCCAACACGATAGTTGAAAATCCCCCAAGTAAGAAACTTACATTTATTTTAGCATTTATATATTTTAAGGATTTACAAACCCCTCCCACACACTTATTTACCATTACCAGTCCCTTATTAATCGGCCCCAGTTCCTTATTAACCTTTTGCACCTTTTTATAAACACTACTTATGTTCATAAACAAATTCTACATGATGAAGATGATGAATTAGCTGTGTAGTACTGATGATTGAAGGTGATGAAAATGGGATGAATGTACAGTACTGTACTGCACAGCATGGAAGAGCATTACAGCTCTCCTATTGGCACCACTTCATCAGGAGCTTCTTCAGGTGAGGCAGTAGTATCTTCAGCCTCATCCGTAACTTTTACTACCACTAAATGCGTAACCAACCTCTTGTTCGAGTGATGAACATAGTCATGGAGAGATGCTGGTTCTGCTTCTTATGAACCATACGGAGGTCCTATTCCTCAGCCAATCGATGAAGTACATTGCCCATTATGACCATGGTTACAAGTCGATTAAGTGTTGGGCCAACCTCCTCCTCTTCTTAAACCCGTTGTTCAAACTGTTCCTCATCCTCTTCTTCACTTGCTGAAGGGTGTTTCCGTCTTCAGTAGTCATGTCACTGAAGCCCTCTCCTCCCGGTATTTTCACCAGCTTCACAGCCTAATCCACCGCAGAGTGATACATTTCATCAAGAGAAAGTCTGACACATCATTTTCTTTATGGTTTTTTGAACATTTTTTCAATATATTTTTTGTTTTTAACCCCTTCACCCCCAAGGGTGGTTTGCACGTTCATGACCGGGCCAATTTTTACAATTCTGACCACTGTACCTTTATGAGGTCATAACTCTGGAACGCTTCCATGGATCCCGGTGATTCTGACATTGTTTTGTCGTGACATATTGTACTTCATGTTAGTCATAAAATTTCATTCAAATAACTTGCGTTTATTTGTGAAAAAAATGGAAATTTGGTAAAAATTTTGAAAATTTCGCAATTTTCCAACTTTGAATTTTTATGCCCTTAAATCACGGAGATATGGCACACAAAAAACTTGATAACTAACATTTCCCACATGTTTACTTTACATCAGCACAATTTTGGAACCAAAATTTTTTTTTGTTAGGAAGTTATAAGGGTTAAAAGTTGACCAGCGATTTCTCATTTTTACAACACCATTTTATTTTTAGGACCACATTACATTTGAAGCCACTTTGAGGGGTCTTTTTGATAGAAAATACCCAAAAGTGACACCATTCTAAAAACTGCACCCCTTAAGGTGCTCAAAACCACATTCAAGAAGTTTATTAACCCTTTAGGTGCGTCACAGGAATTTTTTTGAATATTTAAAAAAAAAAAATGAACATCTAACTTTTTTTCACAAAAAAAGTACTTCAGGTTCAATTTTTTTTATTTTACCAAGGGTAACAGGAGAGATTGGACTGCAAAAGTTATTTTGCAATTTGTCCTGAGTACGCTGATACCCGATTTGTTGGGGGAAACGACTGTTTCGGCGCATGGCAGAGCTCAGAATGGAAGGAGCGCCGTTTGACTTTTTCAATGCAAAATTGGCTGGAATTCAGATCGGACGCCATGTCACGTTTGGAGAGTCCCTGATGTACCTAAACAGTGGAAACCCCCTACAAGTGACCCCATTTTGGAAACTAGACCCCCCAAGGAACTTATCTAGATATGTGGTGAGAGCTTTGAACCCACAAGGGCTTTACAGAAGTTTATAACGTACAGCGGTACAATTAAAAAAATCATATTTTTTCCACAAAAATTATCTTTTCACCCCAATTTTTATTTTCCCAAGGGTATCAAGACCCTAAAAGTTATTGTGCAATTTGTCCTGAGTATGCTGATACCCCACATGTTGGGGTAAACCACTATTTGGGCGCATGGCAGAGCTCGGAAGGGAAGCAGCGCCATTTGACGTTTTTGGCTGGAATTGAGATCGGACACCATGTTGGAAAACCCCTGATGTACCTAAACAGTGGAAACCCCCCCACAAATAACACCATTTTGGAAACTAGACCCCCTAAGGAACTTATCTAGATGTGAGGTGAGCACTTTGAACCCCCAAGGGCTTCACAGAAGTTTATAATGCCAGGGCATGAAAATAAAAAAATCGTTTTTTTTCCACAAACATGATCAATTAGTCCCCAATTGTTTTATTTTCCCAAGGGTAACAGGAGAAATTGAACCCCAAAAGTTGTTGTCCAATTTGTCCTGAGTACGCTGACACCCCATATGTGGGAGAAAACTACTGTATGGACACACGTCAGGGCTCGGAAGGGAAGTAGTGATGTTTTGGAATGCAGACTTTGATGGAATGGTCTGCGGGTGTCATGTTGCCTTTGGAGAGCCCCTAATGTACCTAAACAGTGGAAACACCGACAAATGACCCCATTTTGGAAACGAGAACCCCTAAGGAACTTATCTAGATGTGTGCTGAGCACTTTGAACCCAAAAGTGCTTCACAGAAGTTTATAACGCTCGGACGTGAAAATAAAAAAATCATTTTTTTCCACAAAAATGATATTTTTGCCCCCAATTTTTTATTTTCCTAAGGGTAACAGGAGAAATTGGACCCCAAAAATTGTTTTGCAATTTGTCCTGAGTAGGCTGATACCCTACATGTAGGGTAAAACACTGTTTGGGTGCATGGCAGAGCTTGGAAAGGAAGGAGCACCATATGACATTTTCAACTCAGAATTGGCCGGAATTGAGATCAGACGCAATGTTGCATTTGGAGAGCCCCTGATGTGCCCAAGCAGTGGAAACCCCCAATTCTAACTCCAACCCGAACCCCAACACACCCCTAACCCTAATCTCAGCCCTAACCCTAACCCTAACCCAAGCCCTAACCCTAACCCTAGCCCTAACGGAAAAATGGAAATAAATACATTTTTTTTATTTTATTATTTTTCCCTAACTAAGGGGGTGATAACGAGGGGTTTGATTTACTATTTATGGCGGTTTTTATATTTGGCAGCTGTCGCACGCTAAAAGACGCTTTTTATTGTAAAAATAGTTTTTGCATCACCACATATTGAGAGCTATAATTTTTCCGTATTTTGACCCACCGAGTCATGTGAGGTCTTATTTTTTGCGGGACGAGTTGACGTTTTTATCGGTACCATTTTCGGGCACGTGACATGTTTTGATCGCTTTTTATTCCGATTTTTGGGAGACGCAGAATGAACAAAAACCAGCGTTTCATGAATTTCTTTTGGGGGAGTGCGTTTACACCGTTCTGCGTGCAGTAAAATTGATAAAGCGGTTTTATTCTTCGGGTCAGTACGGTTACAGCGATACCTCATTTAGGTCGTTTTTTTAGGTTTTGTCGGTTTTATGCAATGAAAACTATTTTATATAAAAAATAATTATTTTTGCATCGCTTTATTCTGCGAGCTATAACTTTTTTATTTTTTCACTGATGATACTGTGTGGCGGCTCTTTTTTGTGGGACAAGATGCCATTTTCAGCGGTACCATGGATATTTATATGCGTCTTTTTGATCGCGCGTTATTACACTTTTTGTTTGGCGGTATGATAAATCATTTTTTGCTTCGTTTTTTATTTTTATTTTTTAAGGGGTTCGCTAAAGGGGTTAACTAACGGGACAGTTTTATAGGGCAGGTCGTTACGGACGCGCCGATACCTAATATGTGTACTTTTATTTTATTTATTTTTTTCAAAAAATGAATTTATTGGGGAATATTTTTTTTTTTTTTTACTAATTTATTTGGCGATTTTTTTTAAATTATTTTTACACTTTTTTTTAATTTTTTTTTACTTTATTACACAGTCCCAGGTGGGACATCACTGTCCTGTGACAGATCGCTGATCTGTCACATCACAGATCACTGTGACAGATCAGCGATCTGTCACAGGCATTGAAGCAGACTTCCTCTTGCCTGCGCTTTGCAGGCACTGAGGAAGCCAGCTTCCTGCAGGCCCCCGAAGGCCCCCGTCGCCATCTTGGATTCGGGGGCCTGGAGGAAAGGAGCCCCCCGCAGCAGCGCTGCACATTGCGCTGCTGTGGAGGGCTCAGGGAAGCACGGAGGGAGCCCCCTCCCTGCCGATGCTTCCCTTTAACTCCCGGTACACCGCGATCATGTTTGATCGCGGTGTGCAAGGGGTTAACGTGTCGGGGGCGGTCCGTGACCGTCCCTGACACATTGTGCCGGGTGTCAGCTGTGATAATCAGCTGACACCCGGCCGCGATCAGCGGTGCACACCACATGGGCGCCGCTGATCGCTGAGACGTACTATCCCGTCCATGGGCATAGGGGCCCAGGTCCCATGGACGGGATAGTACGTCGGATGGCAGGAAGGGGTTAAATATTTGATAGACTCGAAAAAAAACAAGAAGTGGGAGAAAAGGTAGTCACTTATTAATGAGACAAATAGAAGAATATTTACCGTATACACTCATGTATAAGCCGAGTTTTTCAGCACTTTTTTTGTGCTGAAAACACCCCCCTTGGCTTATACACGAGTCACGGTCCCAGAAAGCCGGCAGAGGAGGGGAGCAGCAGGTCACAGAGGCCACCAGCTTCCATCACACCATACTCACATGCCTGCATGCCTCTCCGCTCCCTTAGGCGTGGAGCGCATATTCATTACCTTAATGAGCAGTACCACATGATCACTCGACAGGAAGAGCTGCAGGCTCCGGCTGTAACGTCTGTCTGCGGTCTGGGCTGCAGCCAGACAACACCCCGAGAAACACTGATACCCTTTACCCCTATACAGGGATCTGGATTTATAGCAGAGCCCAGGAGGTGCTGTCTGAATAGGAGCAGTGGCCAGAGCAGGACGGTCGCCAGAGAGGGAGTTCCAATACAGGACAAAAACGTGGTAGTATCTGGGTCTAAACCAGTCGGGCAGCAGGGTACGTTAGGCAGAAGCAGAGTCAGAAGTCCAGGCCAAGGTCAGAGTTATTCAACTATAGCAATTCACACAGTAACACGCAGGGGAACCAAGAATATATCCGGCGGCTTGCAAGACCAGTCCCAAGGTATTTGAGGGATCAGGTCACCCCTCACAGGTTCCCGGACTGCTGATGTCATCAGTACCGCCCCCAGGACCAGGCCAGATGATGATGCAGTAACTTTCTGATGACTGACAGAGGGGCGGAGCCTGCGCCCACCAGATGCATGCACAGGTGCCCTTACTCTGTCAGCACCATAACTCACGGGCGAGTGACCGCGCCCAGAACAGCAGACCCCGAATTAAAAGGCAACGTGACAGACCGGCGCCTCCTAGAGGCTAAAGCCAGGACAGTAGGCCCTGAGTCTGATGCGACGGAACCACGGCCCCTCCCAGTGGCCGAGGCATTAACAGCCGTCCCTGAGTCTGACGACGAAGTGGCGGTCCGGCGCCTCCTAGTGGCCGCGACCGGAACAGCAGGCCCCAAGTCTGGCGGCGACGTGACAGTACCCCCCCTTCCAAGAGGGGCCTCCGGACCCTCAAAACCCGGTTTGTCCTGGTGAAGGAGGTGAAACCTTCTAATTAATGCCTTGGCATGGATGTTCCTTGCGGGGACCCAGGACCTCTCCTCCGGGCCGTAGCCCTTCCAGTGTACAAGATACTGTATGGAGCCTCTCACCAGGCGGGAGTCAAGGATACCCTGGACTTCATACTCTAAAGCTCCCCCGACCGAAACAGGAGGAGGGGGGGACTGGACAGGGTGAATGGGAGAACGATAAGGCTTGCGGAGAGACCTGTGGAATACGTTAGGTAATTTGAATGTGGAAACTGTGGAAGTTTTAAGCGGAAGGCTACTGGGTTAACCACCTCGATAATTTCGTATGGGCCGATGAACCTGGGACCCAGTTTGGCAGATGGTACCTTAAGCTTGATATTTTTTGTAGAGAGCCAAACCTTATCGCCACCTCCCAGGTGCGGCCCCTTAGATCGTCGTCTATTTGAGGCCGAAGCCTGTCTAACCTGAGCCCCTTACAAATTTGAATTAACCTCAGACCAAATCGTTTTCAGCCGATGTATATTTTGCTCAACCCCAGGGAGCTCAGACATCCTGGCCGAAAACGACTCAAAGCGCGGATGTAGTCCAAGGTTACAGAAAAAGGGGGTAGTTTTAATGGAGTCCTGATATCGATTATTGAGCGCGAACTCAGCCAATGGCAGATGTTCCACCCAATCGGACTGATGTCCTGACACATAACAGCGGAGGTATTGTTCCAGAGCTTGGTTAGTACGCTCAGTTTGACCATTGGTCTCGGGATGGTATGCCGAGGAGAAGGACAACTCCACACCGATGCGTCTACAGAACGCCCTCCAGAACTTCGAGACAAACTGGGTACCCCTGTCGGACACAATATTTGTCGGAACGCCGTATGTGCAGAATGAACAGCTTACTTAAAGTTTCAGAGTTAGGCAAGCCAGACAGGGGAATAACATGACACTGCTTGCTGAACCTGTCTACCACCACCCAGATACAAGTTTTCCCATCTGAGGGTGGCAAATCTGTAATGAAGTCCATGGAGATGTGGGTCCATGGACTCTCAGGGGTGGGCAAGGACTGAAGCCAGCCGGCAGGGCGGCTATGGAGGGATTTGGCACGGGCACAGACTTCACACGCAGAAACATAGTCTTTACAGTCCTTGTCGGCCACCAAAAGTTCCTGGTTACCAGCCTGGTGGTATTATTGAGACCGGGATGGCCTGCCAGGACAGAGTCATGTGATTCTTTTAGAACCTGCAAACGAAGGTTAGCTGGAACAAACAATTTTTTGGGGGGCGTAGCGTCAGGGGCTTGCTCTGAAGACCTACGGATCTCCTCCAGAAGGTCCAAAGACACTGCCGACACGACGATTCCATTAGCCAATATCGGTACTGGTTCACAGTCCTCGGTCTGTGTGGGGCAAAAACTGCGAGAGAGGGCATCTGCCCTCACATTTTTAGTACCGGGGCGAAAAGTAATTAAAAAATCAAACCTGGAGAAAAACAAGGCCCACCTGGCCTGCCTGGGATTTAGTCTCTTAGCTGACTCTAGGTAGGTTAAGTTTTTGTGGTCTGTAATAACAGTGACCTTGTGTTTGGCACCTTCGAGGAAGTGGCGCCATTCCTCGAAGGCCCATTTGATCGCCAATAATTCTCAATTACCAATGTCATAGTTTCTCTCCGTGGTAGAGAATTTGTGGGAGAAAAACGCACACAGGCGAAGCTGAGTGAGGGATGCATTGCCTTGCGATAGCACTGCTCCCACTCCGACCTCGGAGGCATCCACTTCCACAACAAATGGGCGGTCTAAGTCCGGTTGCACCAAAACCGGGTTGGCCACGAAGCACTCTTTCAGTGTGGAAAATGCCTGAATAGCCTCAGGATTCCAATTGGTCACGTCCGCCCCTTTTCGGGTAAGGTCCGTGAGTGGCTTGGCAATCTCCGAGAAACCCCTGATAAACTTGCGGTAGTAATTCGCGAATCCCAAAAAGTGCTGCAGCGTCTTCAGCGATTTGGGTTGCACCCAAGCCTTAATTGGTTGAATCTTGGCAGGATCCATGCGAAACCCCTTGCCTGAGACCATGTATCCTAAAAACTGTACCTCTTCGGCAAAGAAAACACATTTTTCCAGTTTCGCAAACAAAGAGTGTTCTCGCAGTCTCTGCTGCACCGACCTGACGTGTTGAGTATGTGTCACAGGGTCAGCAGAGTAAATCAAAATGTCATCAAGATACACGACGACATACACCCCACAAATGTCTCTGAAAACATCACTGACGAAGTGTTGAAATACTGCAGGCGCGTTACTGAGTCCGAACGGCATTACCAGGTATTCAAAGTGACCAAGAGGTGTATTAAAGGCCGTTTTCCATTCGTCACCGTTTCTTATGCGGACCAGATTATATGCCCCCCGGAGGTCAAGTTTAGTAAACCAGTGGGCTCCCAGTAGCTGATTAAACAGATCAGGAATGAGTGGAAGCGGATACTGGTTTTTTACAGTAATAGCGTTAAGCTCACGACAATCTATACATGGTCTGAGTCCACCATCTTTTTTTCCTACAAAGAAAAACCCAGCCCCTACAGGTGAAGTGGAGGGTCTAATAAAACCTTTTCGCAGGCTGTCTGCTATGTAGTCATTCATGGCTACACGCTCAGGACCAGAGAGGTTAAATATTCTCCCCTTAGGGAGGCGGGCACCTGGGACCAAGTCGATAGGACAGTGATACTCTCTATGAGGAGGTAGTTTCTCAGACTCCACTATGGAGAAGACATCTTCATAATCTCTGAGCGCATATGGAATAGAGGGGTTTTTAATTTTAACTTGGTTCACTGACAGTGACATACAGTTACTCTGACACCATGGACTCCAGCGCACGATATCACCTAAGCGCCAGTCAATAACCGGATTATGCTGGTGCAACCATGGCATGCCTAACATAACCGGATTAGATAAATTATGTAGAACAAAAAATGATATCTGTTCGTTGTGTAATGCCCCCACTGACATAGTAATGTCTGCAGTAACAAACTCCACTCCACCCTGGATAATGGATGTACCATTGATCGCAGTGGTCTGAATAGGGGCATTAAGTCTTAGCAGTGGTACACCGAGATTCCTTGCGAGCAAAAAATCCATGAAATAGCCCGCAGAACCACAATCCACATAAGCCTTCACATACAGGGATTTATTAGAAAATGAGTGTGAGACGGGTAACAAAAGTTTAGCCGCATTTGCGGGCAATACCTGAGCCTCTGGGCCAGCACGACCAGAGCTGCCCAGAGGCCGACGTCCCAGGAATGTGGATCTCTGACGCTCAGCATTTCCCTGGCCTCCAGCATGCTGGTGTAGGAAGATGGGAGTGTTCCTTCAGGCTGTGCTCTGGAGCAGGTGTTAGGCCAGGAAATCAGCTCAGACAGAAGAAAAAAAAAAATTCAGGAGACTGCTTTTATATATGGTGAACATATACACAAAAAGCAAGTTTTTTTTCCTTGTATTATTTTGGGCCGGATATAATGTAACGTCCGTCTGCGGTCTGGGCTGCAGCCAAACAACACCACGAGAAACACTGATACCCTTTACCCCTATACAGGGATCTGGATTTATAGCAGAGCCCAGGAGGTGCTGTCTGAATAGGAGCAGTGTCCAGAGCAGGACGGTCGCCAGAGAGGGAGTTCCAATACAGGACAAAAACGTGGTAGTATCCGGGTCTAAACCAGTCGGGCAGCAGGGTACAAAAACGTTAGACAGAAGCAGAGTCAGAAGTCCAGGCCAAGGTCTGAGTCATAACCAGGAGGGCAGCAGAGATACAGAATCGTTAGGCAAAAGCAGAGTCAGAAGTCCAGGCCAAGGTCAGAGTCATAAATCAGGAGGGCAGCAGAGGTACAGAATCGTTAGGCAGAAGCAGAGTCAGAAGTCCAGGCCAAGGTCATAGTTATTCAACTATAGCAAGTAACACACAGGGGAACCAAGAATATATCCGGCGGCTTGCAAGACCATTCCCAAGGTATTTGAGGGATCAGGTCACCCCTCACAGGTTCCCGGACTGCTGATGTCATCAGTACCGCCCCATGACCGCATATGGCGACTTCAGTTTTACCTTCTCCTCGATACCTCGCCGCCTCCTATCATCCCCCTCTTTCCCTTCTCCTGAGAATAAGACAAGGTACAATTTAAATTCTTTGGATAATTTTGGCCACAGCGGCCAATTTTATTAACAAACATTAACAATAAACATTAAATAATTCAAAATTATGAGGGGAGGGTTCTTGGAGCTAGAAAGATCTGGCTATAAACTTATTTCCACCATGTTACCCCCAGCCGTCCAGCCCAGCTCGAGGGCACCGTAACTCCCCTTCTGGGAGACCAACCACCATCGCTCCCGAGGTAAAACCCCGTCCAGAGCCCATACCCAAAAGCCAGATCCCCCATACCATTTTAAACTGTCGGGAATGTTACTTCCGAATCCTTCCCCGACCAATCACCGTCAACTCCAAGAACCCCACCCCCCGCCAACCACGAACAGCCCTGACCACCTCAGGCTCGTGAGTGCCCCAAAACCACCAAGGCCCTCTCGATCCCCTCCTGTATTGACAGTGCCCATAAATCAATACCAATAGAATTTAAATGAACCCCATCGGCCAACCAAAAATTACCGGCACCTGTCTCCAATTCAAAGTGACGAACACTAATGCCCCCATTCCTGGACATAAATGCCGACACCGCACGATTCAATTTTACCCTTGCCCTGTTAATCCCTTTCAACGATCTCGCTTGCCTCCACCTCTGTCTGGGTACTACATCCGACCATACCGTCACCACGTTCGGGAACGATGTCCACAACCTCAAAAAATCGGAACGTATGTCCCTAATTAATTCTCTCGCCGGCCTGACCCCTAAATCATTGCCCCCCACATGGAAAACAATAATGTCGGGGGTTCTATCCAAGCGAGCGGATTTGGTTAACTCCAGGAGCACCCTGCTCCATACCATTCCTCGGAAACCCAACCAACGGACCAGCACCTGCTCCCTCCCAAAGCCCAATTGCCTACCATCTGGCCTCGCGTCGGCTCGTAGCGCACCCCAATAAACGTAAGAGTGTCCGAATATCCAGGCAAGAAAGGGGTCGCCACCTGAAAAAACACAACAGAATATAGAAAAAACACATCCCAGGACATGCAAACCACACAGCTAACGCCGAACATACAGTAAATACCGATCCGACTGCCACCTGCCAATTCTCCTAATCGCATCAGCCCCCAACCCAAGGCTGTCCGCTTCGGTCGCAGCACCGATCCTAAATGAATGAGACCCATACATGTCCTGGGGAAGGCCCAACTCTACCAATCCCTTCTTCAAAACCGCAATGAACTGGAACCGAGACAAATAGGTGCCGTCCGCATGGCACAAGAGAGGACCCGTCCTACCCGCCCATACGCCCCAATACGTTTCCAAACAGCCACGTGGGCACATTAACGCCCCTTCAACTCGCCCCAAAACTACCCGTCTGCCCCTACCCTGTTGATCAGTTTTTGAACGCCGAATCCAAAAAACAATGCCCCCTGCCCAAAATTCCACATCTTCTGCCAACACCCCTCCCGCCGAAACCCTGCTGCCTGACACCACCTCGCGAATGCGCATTGCCCCAAAAAAGGCCAAAGAAAAAGCCAGCCGAAACAGGGCCAACTCAAAAACTGACGTGCAAATACCCCCAAGGACTCTGCCTAAGCCTTCCAACGTACTAAACGAAATAGGCCTTCGTTTGTCGCCGGCTTTTTTACCCCTACGAAACCCTTTTAACGCCTGACTCACTAAGAAGCTCTTCGTAACGTCCCCCACCCCTTGCAACTTGAAACCGAAAGCTAAACCCGCTACAAACTTGTTTACCTTAGCAGCAGACCAACCGCTGTCAGCTGCCTTCCCAATTAAAAACAATACCGCCAACATCCTATCCTCATCACTTTCGACCCCACCCCACTCTGCCAACCAACTCTGCCATACTCGCCACGAAGAATCGTAGGCTGACCATGTCTGCTGCGATAAGGATTCCCGAATCAGTCTTCCTGCTCTTCCGTAATCACCTTCCACAGAAAGGAAGGGCATTCCACGCCCGTGGCATCCGCTCCTGGCGCCAATTCTCTAAAACGCCCCCACTGAAAACGAGACAAAGAGTCTGCTATTGAATTCGTAACCCCGGGCACATGCACTGCAGAAATCCCTGCGTTCAAATCCAGACATCGAAGAACCAAAACCCTAACCAATCTAACTACGGGGGGAGAGGAGGCCGACAAACTGTTAATGACCGCTACAACACTCGCGTTGTCGCAATGAAAGCGCACTCTCCTATTTTCGAACATGGGACCCCACACCAAAACAGCTACCATGATAGGAAACAGCTCCAATAGTGCCAAGTTTTTGGTAAGGCCCAACAACTTCCACGCCTGAGGCCACCGCCCCACACTCCACCTTCCCTTACAGTAGGCGCCGTAACCAGAGCTGCCTGCTGCATCCGTAAATATTTCAAAATCAAAATTGCTCAATGTCTCCTCCTGCATCAGCGACCGCCCATTGTAATTCCGCAAAAACCGCTGCCAAACCATCAAATCATCCCTATGCTCCTTCGTCAAGCGAACATAATGGTGCGGAGCCTTCACTCCTGCCGTCGCGCTAGCCAAACGACGAGAAAAAATTCGACCCATAGGCATGATCCTGCAGGCAAAGTTCAATCTCCCCAATAGGGATTGTAATTCCTTGAGGGTCACTTTGCGCAACTTCGAAATCCTGTCCACCTCCTGTTTCAACAATGCCAACTTGTCCTCTGGTAACCGACACTCCATCCTTTCCGAATCGACAACTATGCCCAAAAAACTTATAACGGCCTTAGGGCCTTCCGTCTTCTCAGATGCCAGCGGCACCCCAAAATGCTCCGCCACCCAAACCATGCCTGCCAACGCGTTCCTACACAACGGTGAATCCGGGGGGCCAATAAAAAGAAAATCATCCAGATAATGAATGATCGACTGCATTCCTGTAACATCCCTTACCACCCACTCCAGGAAAGTGCTAAACGTCTCAAACAATGAACAAGAAATTGCGCAACCCATCGGCAAACACCTATCGAGGTAGAAATTCCCCTTCCAAAAACATCCCAGCAGCGGGATACTATCTGCATGAACCGGTAGTAACCGAAAAGCGGACTCAATGTCTGTCTTTGCCAACAAAGCCCCTGACCCATAACGTCGCACCCACTTAACCGCCGTATCAAAAGAGGTATACTCCACAGAACACAACTCCCTATCGATACCGTCATTAACTGACAAGCCTTTTGGATAAGACAAATGCTGAATCAAACGAAACTTATTCGGCTCCTTCTTAGGCACAACCCCCAACGGGGAAACAATCACGCCCGCAACAGGAGCCGTGGGGAACGGACCGGCCATCCTGCCCAAATCCACTTCCTTTTTTAACTTCTCATCTACTACCTCCGCATGCGTTATTGCCGACCGCAAATTTTTAACAGAAAAAGGAACCACATGGCCAGGAAGTGGAATCCTGAAACCGTCAACAAAACCATTCAAAAGCACGCTGGCCTCTGCCCGAGCCGGATACCTACTTAGAAAGGGGGCCATCTCTTGAACCCTCACCGGGCTCTCCCCCTTGACCGGCACCCACATTTGGCTTTCCTTTCCCTTTCTTAAAACATTTGGAAGCGCCGTGTGAGCTACCGTTGCAGTGGGAGCACACGTGCTTGAACTTGCAGCCCGCCCCGTACTTACACTGCCCATCATTAAATTGCCAGCACGCCCCCGACTTCTCTCTTCCTCCCTGGGTTGCCTGACCACTGCTCCCCTGACCTGCTTGCTGACTGCCGCTGCCCCCGCTCCCGTGAAAGGACTGCCCATACCTCACTGGGGCCATCACCTTCAGCCACAGCCCGATATCCTTTTGATCCCACTTTATCTCTGGCCTTACCGCCTTCCTCTGCCTAAACTGCTCGTCGTATCGCAGCCACGCCTGGCCCCCATAAATACGATGCGCCTCCCCGATAGCATCTAAATAACAAAAAAGGCCAGAACAATTATCCGGAGACTTCTCCCCTATGACACTAGCCAAAATAGCGAATGCCTGCATCCAATTCACAAAAGTCTGCGGGATCAGACGCCACCTCCTCTTTTCTTCCTCCTCTTTTTTACTATCGTCCTTCTTCCCCTTATCCAGGTTAAACTTTTCCAACGGCAGCAATGAAAATATCTCCACATACTCGTCCCGCCAAATCTTTTCCTTCACTTCTTTCTTTAAATGGGCCCCCAGCGGCCCCTCAAAGCACACATAAACCTCTCCCTTAGCCCTATCGTCCAGTTTTATCCTATCCCCCTTATCCGTCTCCGTCTGCACTGAAACAGACACTCCTGCCGCAGCTCCTTCATCGGATTCTACCGCACGTAACACGTCACCACCCGACTCTGTGCCCGAACCGCGACCCACTAACCATGCCCCCGCTGGGGACGGAGCTGCCTCCCCAATTACCCCCCCGTCCAGTCTCCTCAATATTTGCGACATGTTCGCCAAAATGTCCCTTAGCCCCGGCACATCAGCCCCGCTACGCCCCATCCGCTCCCTACCATCTCCCTGCCTGCCCCCATCATCCTGCAATACAGCCCCTGCGGGCGACAAACACGACATGGAGCCATACTCACATAGCTGCGCGGGTGCTGTGTCCCCGCCAGCTGGAAATCCGGAATCCTGACGTCCTCGATGATCCTGATGCAGGCTCCGCTGCTCCAGGCCCGCACCCCTGGCCTCCTCGTCACCAGGGGGGACCCGAGCATGCGATACCCGCCGCTCCCGAGAACTCCCGCTTGAACGGGACCTGTGACAGTCCCTGGACCCGTGCCCGACTGGCCGGTCCGTAGCACCCTCCGGGCGACTCCCGGATAAATGCCCCCAGGTGCCTGGTGCCCCGTCTGCTGTATAGGGGCCAGGCAGGGCGACCACGCTAAGTCGCCTCCCGCCCGCCGACCGTTCCGGGCTCCACGCGTTGCTAGGACCGGGCAGGGCGTCCCCGCTGAGCCCCCTCCCGTCCGCCGATCGGTCGGGGCTCCACATGCTGCTGGGACCAGGCAGGGCGTCCTTGTGCTGCCCCCTCCCGACCGCAGCTCTCTCGCTATGGACTGCGATGGGGCATGCAGGGCGGCAGCAACCGGCACCCTCCTGCCCGCCTCACCTCCGGTCCTTCTGATGACGGTGGGGCCAGGCAGGGCGCTGCCGCAACGCCCCCTCCTGCCCGCCGCGCCACGTCTGGCGCCCTGGCTGGCAGACACCCCCGAGCGGTCCTCATCCCCGGGGGCGCCCTCGATCCTGCCTCCCGCCGCTGTGTTGGCCGGCGCCGGCCGCCGCCGGCCTCGCCGCTGTGAGGGCCTGTCGCGGCCTTCACTCTCCTCCCTGCTGCGCGACTCTTCGGCTCCTGCCCGCGACGACACTTCCGGTCCGGCCTGCTGTTCCTGTCCGGCTCCCACACGCTTGCCGCCCGTGCTGACCGGCCGGCTGGGCGGATTCCTGCCGGGACGGGCGCAGGGAGGGGATGCAGCCCCATCTGTTGCGCCGCCCGCAGGGTCCCTGGAGGGGCTCCGCAGCCGCCGCCTGCTGCGGGCTGACACCTCCGGTGACAGCCTTTCGGGGGGACGGGTCCTCCTTCCACGCCGGCTGGATCCCTGCTCCGCAGCGCTGAGGAGGGAGGAAAGTTGGGTCTGTAGCCATCCTCCCCTCCTGGACCTGGCCACATCCTGCAGCCTGGCGAAAAGTTGCTGCTCGTCGTCCATTGATTCAGGTGGGACTTCTCTCCTCTGCTCCTGGCTGGTGAGTGCGGTTTTTCCCGCACTTTTTCCCTAATACAGTCTGCCCCCACCTTAAACCCCTCCCCCGGCCCCCGTCCCGGCCAACCATTTCAAACTGGCACAACACCAGTTCTAAAACTTCCCGCCCATGGCAGTCATGGGGGGCTTCCCCTAGGCTGTGCCCTTCCCCAGCCCCCTTCTGGACCAGGCCAGATGATGATGCAGTAACCTTCTGATGACTGACAGAGGGGCGGAGCCTGCGCCCACCAGATGCCTGCACAGGTGCCCTTACTCTGTCAGCACCATAACTCACGGGCGAGTCACGGCGCCTCCTAGTGACCGCGCCCAGAGCAGCAGACCCCGAATTAAAAGGCAACGTGACAGACCGGCGCCTCCTGGAGGCTAAAGCCGGGACAGTAGGCCCTGAGTCTGATGCGACGGAACCACGGCCCCTCCCAGTGGCCGAGGCAGGAACAGCCGTCCCTGAGTCTGACGACGAAGTGGCGGTCCGGCGCCTCCTAGTGGCCGCGATCGGAACAGCAGGCCCCAAGTCTGGCGGCGACGTGACACCGGCAGCCAGAACGAGCTGCAAAGCCACCAGGGAGGTAAAAAGGATGGTTTTACCAGTTATAGGGCGTGCTGGGTCTGCTGGACAATTGTTTCTCCAAGGATCATTGTGGATACAGGGACCTCATTGCTTACTGATCAGGCACCAGGAAGCCCTGGATGAGATCTGGAGTTTCCGCTGTAGAGTCTCTGATACTTGCCTGGAGTTCATCCTGAGCCATCTGATTCATGAATACAATGCCAGTCCTCTAGTGAACATTGGCACCGATGTATAATGAAGCTCTGCAGATTCCCGAGGGCTGGTTAACTCTTCAGCCACTGCACAGGTCTCTGCTGATGTCAGGGGGTGGTCTCACGGGCCCCCTGACTATTGTGCTCAGTGTTATAATTGTGTCCCCTTTATGTTGAGGGCTGGTCCTGGCCTATGAATGGCTGATAACAGGGACCCATAGCTGCAGCACTGGAGTAGCGTGGGGGAGGGCGGTCCGCCCCAGGCGGCACGTGTGTGGGGGCGGCGCAGCAGCATGACAGCTCCTCGGCTGCTTTTAGGAAAGGCCCCAGCAGCCGTGTTGCTATGGTAACACTGTAGGACTACATTACCCGTCATACCTCGGGCGTGCGTTCCTGGTATGACCCTGCTGCAGCGCTGTAGATTGGCAGTCACATGACCGTGGGATCTGCCGAGGCTTCGGCTGTCACATGCCCAAACAACGAGCGGAGCGGCCGCACAGCATGGAGCATGGCCAATGTGGCCAACAGGGTGTCGTGGTCCGGCCGGGAGCAGCTGGAGGAGGCCGGGGAGAGCACACCGCTGCTGAACGGAGCCGGCAACCAGCAGGTGAAGGTGGGAGGAGGGATACTGGGAATTGGCGGGCTGTGCAGATAGGTGACCATGGCGAGGCTGTGCAGGGGAGGACATGGGGGGGCTCTGTAGGGGGAGGACGTGGGGGGCTGTGCAGGGGAGGACATGGGGGGCTCTGTAGGGAGAGGACATGGGGGGCTCTGTAGGGAGAGGACATGGGGGGGCTCTGTAGGGAGAGGACATGGGGGGGCTCTGTAGGGAGAGGACATGGGGGGGCTGTGCAGGGGGAGGACATGGGGGGGCTGTGCAGGGGAGGACATGGGGGGCTCTGTAGAGGGAGGACATGGGGGGCTCTGTAGGGGAGGACATGGGGGGCTCTGTAGGGGAGGACATGGGCTGTGCAGGGGAGGACATGGGGGGCTGTGCAGGGGAGGACATGGGGGGCTGTGCAGGGGAGGACATGGGGGCTCTGTAGGAGGGACATGGGGGGCTGTGCAGGGGGAGTACATGGGGAGGCTGCGTAGGGGAGGACATGGGGGGCTGTGCAGGGGGGTAAACGGGGGGCTGTGCAAGGGAGAACATGAGGGCTCTGTAGGGAGTGTACTGTGGTTCTGTGCAGGGGGAGGACACATGGGTCTCCTTACACTGTTTTATGGTGCGGCTCTATGAAGGGCAGTGGTGGCGGTTCAGTAGGGTCATCAAGCTAATACATACATATATATATAGAGAACTGCAAGAAGATGAAAGTCTAGAAATTTAGAAATAATAACAGCAGAGTTAGTAGTAGACTAAAAATTAGATCTTTGAGTGTAGTGTGGGCTCTTCGGATGCTTCCGAAATATCAACGACCAAAGGGGCGGCAAATTTTTCGACCGCCCCGGGCGCCACAAACAGTTGCTAAGCCACTGAGCTGCAGGAATGTATAATGTGTATAATGTGCACAGTAATGAATGTTCTAAATATTCACTGTCATTACCAAGAATTATCCGTGTTATATGGCCGGAACAAGATGCAGTGCCACCGACGGCGCGCAGGCAGGTAAATAGGATGTTTTTTTTCTTAACAGGAATCATACCTACAAAGATAGGGGATAAGGAGCCATGCATACAATGACAGGGACGGGGGAACCATGCATACCACGGTAGGGATGAGTGGTCAATGCACACCCGGCTTATACTCAAGTCAATAAGTTTACCCAGTTTTTCGTGGCAAAAGTTGGTGCCTCGGCTTGTACTCGGGTCGGCTTATACTCGAGTATATACGGTAATAGGTAAAACCTGACAAGAATAAACAATAATTTGCAGTTAGCCCAATCGTGGGGATAAATAGCTGAGAAATAAATAGTGATTAGTATATCTTAATAAATATATTGCAATTCGCCCAGTACAAAGCTGTGAAAAAAAATGGTAGTTACTATTTCCATTAAGTATTGCACTCAAACAGTTGATTAACCAAGAGAGATGGCATGTACCCGAATAGAATTCTCCTAGAGGCTGCAAATAAGAGCGGCAGGAAGTAAAGGGTTAATAGGTACATAGAACACACAATTGGGTGAAAATATTAAATGGTCATGAGCAATATGTCCTGGCATAAAGAGTGTGATTATATCCTTAGTCCATAGTTAATGCTTGGTATAAACCTGCATTCATAAAATATTCCAATGTCTATAGCCGTGGGGAGAGCTGCCCCGGCCGATGACGGATACACCAAGTACTTTCTCCAATGAGTGGAGGGCTCGTGCCCTGTGAAATAGCGCGCTGAACAGTACATGGTGATTTCACCATATATAGTTGTATGTGAGTGTTGCTACTCACAATACCTCCGATGGTCTGCGTAGAATCCGGTGACTGCGTTCTGGCTGGTGCAGTAAAGGTCGGACCTGGGAGATGCGGCGATATGCCGAGGTGTAGTGTGAGACCAGCGCTCCTGCGCTCCAGCTGTCGGCAGGGATCCGGTCACTCTGGTCGATAGCTGCGTCCCGGCAGATGTGCAGTAGGAGCAGGACCTGTGTGACGCGGTGGATCACGTGGTGCCGTGTAACTGCTGCTAGATGGAGGTACGGGTGGCAAAAAGGGCCGAAACCAACACGTTTCGGAAAACTCAGCTTCTTTCTTCAGGTCCGGGACATATTGCTTATGACCATTTAATATTTTCACCCAATTGTGTTCTATATACATATTAACCCTTTACTTCTAGGAGAATTCTATTCGGGTACATGCCATCTCTCCTTGGTTAATCAACTGTTTGAGTGCAATACTTTCTATTTCCATTAACTACCATTTTTTTCACAGCTTTGTACTGGGCGAGTTGCAATATATTCATTAAGATATACTAATCACTATTTATTTCTCAGCCATTTATCCCCACGATTGGGCTAACTGCAGTTTATTGTTTATTCTTGTCAGGTTTTACCTATTAAATATTCTTCTATTTGTCTCATTAATAAGTGACTAGCTTTTCTCCCACATCTTGGTTTTTTCAGCGCGAGTCTATCACAAATATTTATAATCCTTTCGATTTCCTTGTGGTTGGTATCTAGAGTCGCAGCAGTTACACAGTTACCTTTTACACAGGCGCCACTTTATCGCTCTCCTTCATTTTTTGATTTTAACAATTTTTCCCTGGATCTGTAGCTGGATATTTCCTGCTTTTGAATTGCCTCCTATATACAGTGTGAGCCTCCACATTGCTTCCTATATACAGTATGAGGCCGCATATAGCCTCCTATATACAGTAGGAGCCTGCACAGCGCTTCCTATATACAGTATGAGGCCGCATATAGCCTCCTATATACAGTATGAGCCTGCACAGCGCTTCCTATATACAGTATGAGTCTGCACATAGTCTCCTATATACAGTATGAGCCTGCACATTGCTTCCTATATACAGTATGAGACCGCATATAGCCTCCTATATACAGTATGAGGCCGCATATAGCCTCCTACATACAGTATGAGCCTGCACAGCGCTTCCTATATACAGTATGAGCCTGCACATCGCTTCCCATATACAGTATGAGGCCGCATATAGCCTCCTACATACAGTATGAGGCCACATATAGCCTCCTATATACAGTATGAGCCTGCACATCGCTTCCTATATACAATATGAGCCTGCACATTGCTTCCTATATACAGTATGAGCCTGCACATTGCTTCCTATATACAGTATGAGTCTGCACATAGTCTCCTATATACAGTATGAGCCTGCACATCGCTTCCTATATACAGTATGAGGCCGCATATAGCCTCCTACATACAGTATGAGGCTGCATATAGCCTCCTATATACAGTATGACCCTGCACATCGCTTCCCATGTACAGTATGAGACCACATATAGCCTCCTGAATACAGTATTTGCCTCCTATATACAGTATGAGGCTGCATATAGCCTTCTATATACAGTATGAGCCTGCACATCGTTTCCTATATACAGTATGAGGCCGCATATAGCCTCCTATATACAGTATGAGCCTGTACTTCGCTTCCTATATACAGTATGAGGCCGCATATAGCCTCCTATATACAGTATGAGCACCAACATATAGCCTCCTGAATGCAGTGTTTACCTCCTATATACAGTATGAGCCTGCACATAGCTTCCTATATACAGTATGAGCCTGCACATAGCCTCCTATATACAGTAGCAAAAAAAAAAAAATGATTGAATGAGAGTAATGGTTTTGGGTCCTTTCTGTAAAAATCGTATGGGTATCTTTTTAGTCTTGGTTTTAGTTTTCTGTTTATAATTATTTTTTCCTGTGCTTATACTCCAGTTCTCTATCTTCGCATTGCAGTATATGATCTGGCATGGAATTCATTGTTGAGGGCATTTCAAGATTTTATGAAGAAACACTCCTCTCACAAGAAATCTACGGCTCTTTTCGTACCCATTGGGTCTTCAATATTTCATATTATTTGTTCACATTTTTATTCATTTTTTCTTTTTTTATTTGTTTATTTCATTTACATTTTTATTTGTTTTATTTTTATATAGTTTTTTTCACTCATTTTTTATTTTTTTCACAATTTTCTTTGTGTATTTTTGCTATGTATTATGCATTATACATAATTGTGTGTATAATTACTTTATGATATATGACATTTGATGTATGTATTGAATGCCATGTGTTATTTTTATGTTCATTTGTTTTTTAACAGAGACATGGTATATAGTTGTTATAGTTATATGATGCACATACACTTTCATATAGCCTGCATACACATTATGCTAATTGTTAAAAAAAAATTTTATTGCTTGCATAGTGTGCTTATAATTGACACATATGTGTGTGCCTTTGCACTCTATGTCAGGCATATTCACTTTAATGGTTCATACACACCGCTATAATTATTTCAGCATCATTATGTTTTATCCCCTCACTTTCAACACTTGCTATCACTTTAAATAGTGATTATTATTCTTCATAATTATTTTATTTTCTTGTCCTCACTTGAGCGCATGCCCAGTTCTGTCCTCCCTAGGAGCCTTCTGACGTGCTCAGTCTGGTATGTGGCTGTCTCTGGCTGTTTTGCAGCTTGAGCCACTTTCATGCTGATCATAGACTCCCTGTTCATAGTGGGGACTCAACAGCGCATGCGCCGATAATGCTGTGGACGTTTAGAACTGGATACTATTGACGTCATTGTGGACACTACAGCTCAGGTCCTGAATTTTACAAGCTTTATTAGGGAAAGCGGTTTATTGGTTGACCGCACTATATAAACTAGAAACGGGGCACTTGTAAACCACGCCTCCTGAGGAAGCTGCGGCGTAACGCGCGTAGGGGCGGCAGGTTTTACAGCGACATACACTACACATGTAAGTTGTTACTTTCTAATGCAGTCCTTGTATCTTACTCTGGAATTTGTATAGACAGTTTTTACTCTGTGTACACTTAACGCCTACCAGGCTTATTTGATACAAGGCACTTGTGCACTTTATATTCAGCAGTTTACTCTGGGCACTTATTGTATGCAAAACCGTATCTGGGCATACATATTATGTAAATGGGGAGTTTGCTGTTTACTATGCATTCTATTTGTGAAAGGAAAGCAAAGAAACTACATGTTTTATACAGATAAAAACTTTATTAACTGTCAAGGTGCTGGTTTAATTATATTGTGTTTATGTCTGCTGTAACTTGCATTTAGCATTTATGCTCTGTTAATTATTCTAAATAAATTATTTAGCTTGAAAAACTCCAATTTTGATCTCTTGTTATGCTTAATAGCTCATTTATGAGATTTTTTTTGCTATTATATTTCCAGTGAGTTGAGCCTTTGAAGAATTTTTTTCCAGTATTTGGGATATATTTGTACTTTATCCTATATACAGTATGAGCCTGTACATCGCTTCCTATATACAGTATGAGGCTGCATATAGCCTCCTATACACAGTATGAGCCCACATAGCCTCCTGTATACAGTATGAGGCCGCATATAGCCTTCTACACTGCGTTCCAAATTATTATGCAAATTGGATTTAAGTGTCATAAAGATGTAATTTTTTGTTTTTCAAATAAACTCAGATGGTATTGTGTATCAGGGCTCTTTGGATCACTGAAATCAATCTCAAACGCCTGTGATAATTAGTTTACCAGGTGAGCCCAATTAAAGGAAAACTACTTAAGAATGATGTTCCACATTATTAAGCAGGGCACAGGTTTCAAGGAATTTAGGAAAGAAAACGGATCTCTCTGCTGCTGAAAAGCATCAAATAGTGCAATGCCTTGGTCATGAGATAAAAACATTAGATATTTCCCAAAAACTTAAACGTGATCATCGTACTTTTAAGAGATTTGTGGTTGATTCTGAGAACAGACATGTTTGTGCTGATAAAGGCAGAATGAGGAAGGTTTCTGCCAGGCAAGTTCATCGGATTAAGAGAGCAGCTGCTAAAAAGCCATTACAAACCAGCAAACAGATATTTAAAGCTGCTGGTGCCTCTGGAGTCCCTCGAACCTCAAGGTGTAGGATCCTTCAAAGGCATGCTGTGGTGCATAAACCTACTATTCGGCCACTCCTAAACAGTGTTCACAAGCAGAAATGGTTGCAGTGGGCCCAGACATACATGAAAACTAATTTTCAAACAGTCTTGTTTACTGATGAGTGTCGAGCAACCCTGGATGGTCCAGATGGATGGAGTAGTGGATGGTTGGTGGAAGGCCACTATGCCCCAACAAGGCTGCGACGTCAGCAAGGAGGTGGAGGAGTCATGTTTTGGGCCGGAATCATGGGGAAACAGCTGATAGGGCTCTTTAAGGTTCCTGATGGTGTGAAAATGACCTCTGCAAAGTATATAGAGTTTCTGACTGACAGCTGTCTTCCATGGTATAAAAAGCAGAAATGTGCCTTCAGGAGCAAAATCCTCTTCATGCATGAAACTGCACCATGTCATGCTGCAAAGAATACCTCTGAGTCATTGACTGCTATGGGCATAAAAGGAGATAACTCATGGTGTGGCCACCATCTTTCCCTGACCTCAACCCTATGGAGAACCTTTGGAGTATCATCAAGCGAAAGATCTATGAGGGTGGGAGGCAGTTCACATCAAAACAGCAGCTCTGGGAGGCTATTCTGACTTCATGCAAAGAAATACAAGCAGAAACTCTCCAAAAAATTCACAAGTTCAATGGATGCAAGAATTGTGAAGGTGATATCAAAGAAGGGTTCCTATGTTAACATGTAACTTGGCCTGTTAAGCTATTTAACTCCAAAATATCCTTTTTGTTCAGTGAATGTGACCTCCTAAGGCCTCTTTCACACATCAGGTTTTCGCCGTCAGGCGCGATCCGGCGCTTTTGACAAAAACCGGATCCGGCGAAATGCAATGCCGGATCCGGTTTCCCCCCCATTGACTTGCATTTGCGCCGGATCGCGCCGGATGGCCATGCGTTTCATCCGGTTTTCGCCGGATCCGGCAATGTGTCGCGATCCGGCGTCTGGAAAAAACGTCTACTGTAACGTTTTTTGTCTCCGGCGAAAAAGCCGGACACGCCGGATCCGGCGCGTCCGGCTTTTTCACACAATGAAAGCCTATGAGCGCCGCAATGCGCCGGATCCAGCGCCCGGATCCGTTTTTTTGGTCTGAGCATGCTCAGTAGCTCTGCCCACAAGACATATATAAAAGCAAGACAGTGGGACCCACAGCCACACCCAACATGCCACCCAAGAAAGCAACCAAGAGAAGCAGGAGAAGGCAGGAGACCACTGCAGCACCATCAGCACCACCACCACCCCAAATGGAGCAGCAAATAGAACATGCTGAGGAGGGGAGGCCAGCAGCAGATGAGAGACGGTAATTATCAAATAACCCATTCCTCCAAACTAGGGCTATCAAGATATTCATTGGCCCTTTGTTTCTCTTTATTCAACAGCCGCCCAATAGATGCAGCAGCAGCAGCAGCAGCAATGGCAGCAGCTGGAACACCACCCACAGGCATGGAGTGTGGCCACCAGGAAGACAGCACATCATCTTCTGGGAGCCCTCCCTCGCATCGTCAGCGTTTGACGGTAAGTTTTTATTTCCAAAATCCATCTTCTCTGTAATATATGTCTATTCATGGCCTTTTATTTCAAAACAGGAATCACAAGATGAAGAGGAGCTCCCAGAAGAAGAAGGAAGGGGTGGACAGACACCTGGAGTGGGCTCACAATTGGTAAGTTTTTTGCATCAAACGCAGAAACACAACATCACACTACACACAACACATAGAAAGCAATGTTCTGCAGACCACACACAGCAAACAAATGCCTACATCCAAAGACATAACTTTTTTTGTTTTCTTCTCTAGTCTTCCCAATCTGGTGCTTGGCCAAGAGGTGCTCGCAGTGCCTCCCAGGGTCGTCAGCGACAGCAATGCGGCGGTCACCAGCGTGTAAGTATAAATATTTTTGCTTTGTTTTTTTGCACTTTTTATTTCATTTCTTTTGTGGAGGCTAATTATGTTATTTTTGTCTTTTTCTTTAACAGCCTTCACAGCGTGCTCCCGACTCTGACGGTGAGGATGGAGGGATTGATGTGGACCGCCTCATCGATCTCGTCAGAGAAAGGGAGCCGCTCTGGAATATGGCTGACCGACGCCACGCTGACCTGATCGTTACCCGACGACTCTGGGAGGAAATCTGTTCGCTCCTTGTGGGCCGCTGGGAGGACCTCGAAGCTCGGGCCCAGATTAAAGAGCGTAAGTATATACAGTACCGGTTGCTTGATGTAAACCAGTGTTTCCCGAACTCCAGTCCTCGTGGTCCCCACGGATCATGTGTTCAGGATTTCTATTTACTATGGAAATCCTGAAAACATGACCCCTGGGGACCATGAGGACTGGAGTTTGGGAAACACTGATGTTGTATACTAACCACTCCTTTCTCGTTTCAGGGAACAGAATTGTGAATCGGTGGCGGTCTGTCAGAGATTGTTTCAAGAAGGAGTTCAATAAAGAGATGCGGGCCCCGAGTGGATCTGGAGGACGCAGGAGCAAGTACAAGTACGCAGAAGCCCTGTCGTTCCTCCGGGAAACAATGGTCACCAGAAGGTAAATATTACACACCACATGTGAAAAAAAATGTTATATGTAAATTTTTTTTTCAGCCAGGGCCATACCATGTCAGTATTTTAATGTTTTTTTTTTTCTCTTTATTCCACAGCACGGTGAGCAGCACTCGGGAGCCTGCACGATTGGACCCTTCTGAGGCGATCCCTGAGGAGACCGGCACCGAGGGACACTTCGACCGCCCCGGTACATCTGCACCTTCCCAGCCTTCCCACACATTCGACCCATCTGTCCCATCCACCAGCACAGGAGCATCGTGGCCGCCTACATTACATGAAGCTGCTGGTGAGGAGATCGCTTTCCCTTTACCCCACCCTTCTGCCCCTGCCACCTCTAGTACACCTGCGGGTACTGGGCGGCAGCGGCAGAGGGGTCAGGAAAAGACTTATGCGCCAGAGTTCTTGCATCTGAATGCATCTTTCCAGAACTGTCTAAAAGTCTTGTCAGAGCAAATCTCCGCAGGCTATCAGCAGATCAACTCCAGCATTCTGGAGGTGAAGACACTTCTGCAAACCATGCATTCAGAAGCAAGATCTTCGCCAAACCACACCTTTTTCAGGTCTGTTGTGGAGCGCATGGAAACGCTCTCTCCTGCCCAGCAGATGTATGTAATGCATTCATGCCACGCTGCTCTCCAGCAAGTTACCTCCCAACCTCCTCCTCCTCCCACCACTGTAATTCCTCCACCTGCACCCCCCTCCAGCCACTTTCCATCCTCCCCCTCCTATTACATCTACACCCCCTCCAGCCACTTTCCATCCTCCCCCTCCTATTACATACCATCCACCTCCAGCCACTTTCCATCCTCCCCCTCCTATTACATACCATACACCTCCCCAGCACCATCCACCTCCCCAGCACCATCCACCTCCCCAGCACCATCCACCTACCCAGCACCAGCAACCTCCCCAGCAACAGCAACCTCCCCAGTACCAGCAACCTCCACAGTACCTGCAAACTCCCCAGTACCAGCAACCTCCCCAGTACCAGACATCTCCCCACTTCCAGCAACCTGCCCCGTACCAGACATCTCCCCACTTACAGCAACCTGCCCCGTACCAGACATCTCCCCACTTCCAGCAACCTGCCCCGTACCAGACATCTCCCCACTTCCAGCAACCTGCCCCGTACCAAACTCCTTCCCCATACAACTTGCCATCAACATCATCTGCTCCTACAGTCCCTGCCCAACCCTCCACTCCACCACCCACCACCTCTTCTGCTTCCCACATGTCCACCCATTCTGTAGTTTTTTCCACACCTTCACCTCTAACTGTTCCTTCCCCACCACGATCCCAGTCCTCTCTCCACACTCCCAGTGTCGAAGTGTCCCGCAGCCCCTACAGCAGTATTTCCACCACACACTACACAGATTTATGATGTGTGTTTTTTAAATAAAAATGACCAGTTTTATGGTTTCAGTTTTATAGTTTCAAAGTTTTATTAAACAAGTTTATTAAAATTTTAAAAAAGTTTACTAAAAAAAAACTTTTTCAATAAAAGTTAAATTATTTTACACTGGTTGTCTGTCATTTCTTTCTGCGGCGAAAAAGGTTAAATACAGGGTATTTAAAAGGTGAAATGGTATTCAAAACTAGGTATATAACTGTGGGTAAATTTTAGCTTTTTGCCACAGTTGTGTTCCTGGTTGTGTTTGAAGCAAAGTATTTCACCTAAAAAGTTGTGTTTATTGTTGGTGATTTCCTAACAATGTACACAACTTTTGTTAAAAGGTGAAATACTTTGCATAAAACACAACCAGGTACACACCTGTGGCCTAAAGCTAAAAATAGAGACCATGACAAGATAGCCAACTTTGGTTGGCAAAGGTATATACTGTTGGTACAGAAGGTACACAAGTTTGGTTAGGGCACAAATCTTTCACACTCTGTCATCCTGCCAGTGTACTCTGCCTTGAGGTGACATAAAGTATAGTGCAAAATTGTCCCTCATTACTGAAACCGTCACAGAACTTCTAGTGGTAATGTCATGGTAATCTTGCAAGGTGGTTTCTTCAGAGGTGTCCTCAATGGAAATGGGTTCCTTGCAGATAACAAAATTGTGGAGTACCACGCACGCTTTGATCACCTCGTCCACAGTTTCTGTCTTGAGGTTGATCGCAGTCAATAGGACCCGCCATTTGGCTGTCAGAATACCAAAGGTACATTCAACCATTCTTCTTGCTCTTGTGAGGCGGTAATTAAAAATGCGTTTTGGTCTTGTCAATCCTCTGCTAGAGTACGGTTTCAAAAGGTGTTCTGACAGCTGGAAGGCTTCATCCCCTACACAGACAAATGGCATAGGTGGACCAGATGTTTGCGGCAGCGGTCTAGGTGGTGGGAACTGGAAGGTGTTTCCATACAGTTTACGCCCCATGGCAGACAGTTTGAAAACTTGAGAGTCATTGGAGCGGCCATAGGCCCCAATATCAACCGCAATAAATTTGTATTCCGCGTCAGCGATGGCCATGAGGACAATGGAAAAATATTTCTTGTAATTGAAATATTCCGATCCCGATCCAGCTGGCTTTACAATGCGGATATGTTTCCCGTCCACAGCGCCCAAGCAGTTTGGAAACTGACATATCTGTTGAAACTTGTCAGCAATTTCAATCCACCTCTCTGTTGTGGGCTCTGGTAAAAACTCTTCAGCTAAGGAGTCCCACAGTGCACGGCATGTGTACTTCACAATTCCAGATATGGTGGAAATCCCGAGTCTGTACTGGAAATGCAGTGACGAAAGGGATTCTCCAGTTGCAAGAAATCTGTGGGGAATTAAAAAACAATAAATTAGTTTTAAATCACAGCATTACATACCAAAACTGACCTATAACACTTGGAGATACAAATTACCACCAACAAGATTGCAGTGAAAGTGTGCTCTGATGCGATCATATCCAATAAATGTGGCTTACCTTAAAGTCACCATCAGACGCTCTGCGGGTGAAACAGAGAAGCGGCAATAGGTGTCCGCTTTTCTTATGAGGTGTGCAATGCGCTCCACCAAGTAATCAAAATTCTCCATTTTCATCCTAACATATCCAAAAAATTTATCCGGGTTTCGTCGAAGGTCCATGCATAGTGTAGAATAGACCCCACGCGTCATTCTCTTGGCTGTGATGGGGTGGATCCACAAACGTCGTCTACGATACCTGATGCGCTGCTGTCTCGCTCTCTCCTTCTCCAGAACAATCACCCTCAAACGATTTGCCTCCGCTGTAAAATCCGCCAAATTCTTCAAAATATTTCCAATGACAACATCCATCTTCGCCAGTAACTTGCTCTTCTCTCCAACCTGCACTTTCTCCTCTACAACCTGTCAAAGAAGGGCTGTAGGAACATGCTATATATAGTTTTCCAGTAGCCAATCCCGTTTGGAAGGCCACAAGGGTCAATTTTAAAAACCGGATCCGGCGTAATCCGTCGAAAAACGGATAGAAAAACGGATGAACCGGATGAGACGGATCCGGTTTTGTCTGTCCAGAAAAAGACGGATCCGGCAGAAAACCGGATCCGTCACATCCGGTTTTACGAAACATTTGCCGGATCCGACGTTCCGGCACGACGCCGGATCGCGCCTGACGCCGAAAACCTGATGTGTGAAAGTAGCCTAATGCTGCAAATTCCACAAATGAGCATTTTTGCAGTTCTTTAAAACATATCAAATGTTTAGAAATTCTACTGTGCATACTAATTTGGAACAGTGCAATTTGAGTTTTTATTCATTTTGGAGATTATACTGTTATCATTGGGAGGTTTCTTCAATAAAATTCGATGCATACTCTAACGGGTGATGACTTTTATTAGACTGACTGTCATTTGTACCGACTATTTAGGAAAATCAGAGAAAAATAGCATTTGCATAATAATTTGGAACACAGTGTATATACAGTACTAGCTGAAGAGCCCGGCGCTGCCCGGGCATAGTAACTAACTGTGGTAAGTTATAGAAAATTATAATTATCCTCCATCCCATAGTCCCTGCCCATATACCCATCATACATATCCACGATCCCATAGGCCCGTGCCCATATACCCATCATACATATCCTCCATCCCATAGTCGAGTACCCATATACCCATCACATATCCTCCATCCCATAGTCCCATGCCCATATACCCATCATACATATTCTCCATCCCATAGTCCCATGCCCATATACCGATCATACATATTCTCCATCCCATGGTCCCATGCCCATATACCCATCATACATATCCTCCATCCCATAGTCCCGTGCCCATATACCCATCATACATATCCGCTATCTCATAGTCCCGTGCCCATATACCGTCATACATACAGACAATGTGATTTTCTGGATTTTTTTTTCTCAGTTTGTCTCCCATAGTTGAGGTCTACCTATGATGTAAATTACAGACACCTCTCATCTTTTTAAGTGGTGGAACTTGCACTATTGCTGACTGACTAAATACTTTTTTTCCCCACTGTATCCTCCATCCTATAGTCCAGTGCCCATATACCCATCACACATCCTCCATCCCATAGTCCTGTGCCCATATACATATCCACCATCCCATAGTCCCGTGCCCATATACCCATCAAACATATCCTCCATCCCATAGTCCAGTGCCCATATACCCATCACACATCCCCCATCCCATAGTCCCGTGCCCATATACCCATCATACATATCCACCATCCTATAGTCCAGTGCTCATCACACATCCTCCATTCCATAATCAACCATTATGACATCATAATGAGCGGCGGCAGGGCTTGCAACCTTTGATGACATCAGCATCGCCATGGCAAACATTGTGACATCATAATGAGGGGCGGGGCTTGATGCACACACACTGCTTCCCCAGTATGCAAATAGGGGCATTGTGACAACACAATGAGGGGCGGGGCTTGACGCGCACACACTTTTTCCCCCAGTATGTAGATAGGGGCAAAATTGTTTGGTGAATTGGAACGCGCAGGGTTAAAATTTCGCCTCACAACATAGCTTAGGACGCTCTCGGGGTGCAGACGTGTGACTGTGCCAAATTTTGTGGCTGTAGCTGCGACGGTGCAGATGCCTATCCCGGACATACAAACATACACACACACATACATACATACACACTTCGAGCTTTATATATTAGATGAGGCCGCATATAGTCTCCTATATACAGTATGAGCCTGCACATTGCTTCCTATATACAATATGAGCCCACATAGCCTCCTATATACAGTATGAGCCTGCACATCGCATCCTGTATACAGTATGAGGCCACATATAGCCTCCTATGTACGGTATGAGCCTGCACATCGCTTCATATATACAGTATGAGGCCGCATATAGCCTCCTATATACAGTATGAGCACCCACATATAGCCTCCTGAATACAGTTTTTGCCTCCTATATACAGTATGAGCCTGCACATTGCTTCCTATATACAATATGAGCCCACATAGCCTCCTATATACAGTATGAGCCTGCACATCGCTTCCTATATACAGTATGAGGCCACATATAGCCTCCTATGTACGGTATGAACTTGCACATCGCTTCCTATATACAGTATGAGGCCGCATATAGCCTCCTATATACAGTATGAGCACCCACATATAGCCTCCTGAATACAGTTTTTGCCTCCTATATACAGTATGAGCCTGCACATTGCTTCCTATATACAGTATGAGCCTGCACATAGCCTCCTATATACAGTATGAGCCTGTACATCACTTCCTATATACAGTATGAGCATCCACATATAGCCTCCTATGTACAGTATGAGCCTGCCCATTGCTTCCTATAAACAGTATGAGTATCCACATAGCCTCCTATGTACAGTATGAGCCTGCACATCGCTTCCTATAAACAGTATGAGCCTGCAAATCGCTTCCTATATACAGTATGAGCCCACATATAGCCTCCTGAATACAGTGTTTGCCTCCTATATACAGTGTGAGTCCCCATATAGCCTCCTATATACAGTATGAGCACTCACATATAGCCTCCTGACTACATTGTTTGCCACCATATTGCCTCCTATATACAGTGTGAGTCCCCATATAGCTCCTATATACAGTATGAGCCCCTATATAGCATCCCATATCTAACTGCTTTTACCTTGGTATCATTAATTTTCTATGAGACTACTCTGTTCTCATATTGTGCATTTATGCATTTAGTAGGGCTTAATGGAATGACTGCGCTTGTTACACATCAACTCTGTAGATGCGCTCACTTATTAGACTTTGGTTGGGGCAACTCTAAAATATAATAATGATAATGGTCCTGTCTAGTGACAAGTTTATTTTACAGGCTTCTGGAGAAAGGCACAATACCAGTCATTCAAGGGTTAAATCTTTGGAACACTGAGAGGGACTTTCTAGCCAATGAAACCACAGTATAAAACACCTGTGATAACTATGGCAACTGCGCTGATGTCAAAAAGACATGCATCTATGATGCAGGAGAAGATTCCAAAACCACAAGTCATTCAGCCGTAGACGGAGCCATACTTGATGTGTCTGGAGACCTGGAGCTTCATCACTCCACAATGGGAGGAAGGGGACACCGCCTAGCCAGCCAGATCAGCCATAGCGCCTAGCCAGCCAGATCAGCCATACCGCCTAGCCAGCCAGATCAATGGGGTGACAGATGTTGCAGCCAGATCTCCCTCACGTCCGGTACTCGCCACCTTCACTTTATGTGTACGGCCTGGAGAGGTCGCATTAGGCTTCTCCAAAACAAATATGACACAATGTACAAATTCAGGTACAATTTGCTGTTACATGTTGGCACTAACCTTCTAAGCCCAAGGGAAGGGCAGTCCTGCAGCCATGGTTCCCTAGAGGTTTCCACTACAGGGGGTTTTTCCTCTCCTGAGTGCTGAAGGACGATTCTTCGTGAGTCGGGGGTTCTGCCATTTTCAGTGTCTCTTTCATAGTAATTGGCTGATTCTAAATTTCAGACACTGAAAGAAATAATAATGATGAGATTTGGAATAAAATTCGGTCAATTTAACATCCAATAAAAGTGTTTTGTGTGTTTCTTTCACAATCTTCGGTTGGTGAAATTTTGTTGGGGATCAGGATCCAGCATCTATGATCAAGCCATGAAGCCAGATATGAAGTCAGAGCAATTTAACCCTGCGCTGGAAGACAGGACGGAGCAGAGATGACAAAGTGTGACTGCACAATTAGCACAAGTTCACACTCTTCCTCCCATTCAGATACACGAGGGGATTCAGGGCCGAGTTTGGACTAAAAAGCAGCCCTGGCACACAAAATTCACCAGCCCACATACAATAAGTGTCCTCAACCCAAATCGTAGAACACTGATAGGTCATGTAGGATTTTGCTTTATCCGTTACCAGGGCCGAAACAAAGTATTTTGGGTGCCCAAGGCAGATGAAGCCGAAGGCGCCCATTTTGCATTTCTACCCAGCTAATTCTTCCCTTTTCCATTAGGTCTATGACATCATGTGATTAATAACTGATGAGCTGAATCCTTCTAAGTCAGGCCCATATACATTTGTATCTCATGAACCTACAACTCCCAGTATGTCCTTAACAATGGTAAGGAGATGCTGGGAGTTACCAGTCTTTATCAGACTGTGGACTATACAGGAACCATAGTACTGATGAGACGCAGTCAGTACCAATAACTAAAAATGTACATCCTGGTACCTTATAGGTGACCTCTTCTCAGATTGAGTCTTTTCTTTCTCTTAGGCCTGTTTCACACTTCAGTAGCAGCAGGTCACAGAGGCCACCAGCTTCCAGCACACCATACTCACATGCCTGCTCGCCTCTCCGCTCCCTTAGGCGTGGAGCGCATATTCATTACCTTAATGAGCAGTACCACGTGATCACTCGACAGGAAGAGCTGCAGGCTCCGGCTGCCAGAACGAGCTGCAAAGCCACCAGGGAGGTAAAAAGGATGGTTTTACCAGTTATAGGGCGTGCTGGGTCTGCTGGACAATTGTTTCTCCAAGGATCATTGTGGATACAGGGACCTCATTGCCTACTGATCAGGCACCAGGAAGCCCTGGATGAGATCTGGAGTTTCCGCTGTGGAGTCTCTGATACTTGCCTGGAGTTCATCCTGAGCCCTATATACAGTATGGGAGAGGACATGGGGGGACTCTGTAGGGGAGGACATGGGGGGACTCTGTAGGGGAGGACATAGGGGGACTCTGTAGGGGAGGACATGGGGGGACTCTGTAGGGGAGGACATGGGGGGACTCTGTAGGGGAGGACATGGGGGGACTCTGTAGGGGAGGACATGGGGGGACTCTGTAGGGGAGGATGTGGGGGGACTCTGTAGGGGAGGACATGGGGGGGCTGTGCAGGGGGGGTAAATGAGGAGGCTGTGTAGGGGAGGACATGGGAGACTGTGCTGGGGGGTACATGGGGAGGCTGTGTAGGGGAGGACATGGGGGCTGTGCAGGGGGGTACACGGGGGGGCTGTGCAAGGGGAGAACATGAGGGCTCTGTAGGGAGTGTACTGTGGGTCTGTGCAGGGGGAGGACACGTGGGTCTCCTTACACTGTTTTATGGTGCAGCTCTATGCAGGGCAGTGGTGGAGGTTCAGTAGGGTCATCAAGCTAATACATACATATATATAGAGAACTGCAAGAAGATTAGAAAATTAGAAATAATAACAGCAGAGTTAGTAGTAGACTAAAAATTAGATCTTTGAGTGTAGTGTGGGCTCTTCGGATGCTTCCGTAATATCAACGACTAGAGTTGAGCGAAACGGGTCGAAAAAATTCAAAAGTCGCCGACTTTTGGCAAAGTCGGGTTTCATGAAACGAAACCCGAACCTAGGATGAGGTCGGCCACGAGGTCGGCGACTTACGCGCCAAAGTCGCGCTTCAAAAGTTTGTTTTGCGCTCTTTTTCAGCCAATCAGGATCCACGGACACTGTGGGCAACGTGATGACATAGGCACGGGTCACCACCATCTTTCAGAAGGGCATGCAAGTGATTGGCTTGCCTTGGGGGGCGTCACAGGGGGTATAAAAGGGCGTGCACGCCGACCGCCATGTTACTCATGCTGATCTCAGAATATGGAGAGCTGCTGCTGCTGATTTTGTAGGGAGAGCGTTAGGCAGGGAAGAAGACACCAAAAACTGCTTCTGCTGCTAGCGATTTTGCCTGTACAACACACCAGTCACTGTGCAGTGCAAGGGGAGGCTATATAGTGGTGTATCAGTGGTGTTGGTTGTTGGGCTGCCTTCTAAGGCTTCCTGACATTCCTGCATTGCTGTTTACCCACTGCTCCGCAAACTGCTTTTTTAAAAGCAATCACAATTTTTTTTTTTGTCCTGCTGAGAAGAAGAAAAAAAAACTGCTTCTGCTGCTAGCGATTTTGCCTGTACAACACACCAGTCACTGTGCAGTGCAAGGGGAGGCTATATAGTGGGGTATCAGTGGTGTTGGTTGTTGGGCTGCCTTCTAAGGCTTCCTGACATTCCTGCATTGCTGTTTACCCACTGCTCCGCAAACTGCTTTTTTAAAAGCAATCACAATTTTTTTTTTTGTCCTGCTGAGAAGAAGAAAAAAAAACTGCTTCTGCTGCTAGCGATTTTTCCTGTACAACACACCAGTCACTGTGCAGTGCAAGGGGAGGCTATATAGTGGTGTATCAGTGGTGTTGGTTGTTGGGCTGCCTTCTAAGGCTTCCTGACATTCCTGCATTGCTGTTTACCCACTGCTCCGCAAACTGCTTTTTTAAAAGCAATCACAATTTTTTTTTTGCCCTGCTGAGGTACTGAGCATGCATTTTTTCACACCATACAGCGGTGTACGCTCCTCACACAGTACCGTGTAACGGCTGTTATCACAGCCACAGTGAAGCTATCAGTGATTCACTCTGTGAGAATAAGTCGAGGACATGTTCCGTTCTTACAGACCTGCACTCTAGGGAGATTCCAATTCTGCCCAATTCTACATACACCTTGTAGTTTGTGATACACTAGCCAATTTCTGCCTGTGACATAGCGCTCAGATATTCAGTGGGCCTCACACAATCCATAAGTGTCCAGTGTCCACAAGTGTGTGCAGAAATTCAAAATCTCCTTTATCCTCTAGTCACTTTGGTCACAGCTCTGCCATCGAGCCTGTGACAGAGCGCTCAGATACTCAGTGGGCCTCACACAATCCATAAGTGTCCAGTGTCCACAAGTGTGTGCAGAAATTCAAAATCTCCCTTATCCTCTAGTCACTTTGGTCACAGCTCTGCCATCCATCCTGTGACAGAGCACTCAGATACTAGTCAGCGGGCCTCACACAATCCATAAGTGTCCACAAGTGTGTGCAGAAATTCAAAATCTCCCTTATCCTCTAGTCACTTTGGTCACAGCTCTGCCATCGAGCCTGTGACAGAGCGCTCAGATACTAGTCAGTGGGCCTCACACAATCCATAAGTGTCCACAAGTGTGTGCAGAAATTCAAAATCTCCCTTATCCTCTAGTCGCGCTCTGTCACAGGCTCGATGGCAGAGCTGTGACCAAAGTGTAAGAACGGAACATGTCCTCGACTTATTCTCACAGAGTGACTCACTGATAGCTTCACTGTGGCTGTGATAACAGCCGTTACACGGTACTGTGTGAGGAGCGTACACCGCTGTATGGTGTGAAAAAATGCACGCTCAGTACCTCAGCAGGGCAAAAAAAAAAATTGTGATTGCTTTTAAAAAAGCAGTTTGCGGAGCAGTGGGTAAACAGCAATGCAGGAATGTCAGGAAGCCTTAGAAGGCAGCCCAACAACCAACACCACTGATACACCACTATATAGCCTCCCCTTGCACTGCACAGTGACTGGTGTTTTGTACAGGCAAAATCGCTAGCAGCAGAAGCAGTTTTTTTTTCTTCTTCTCAGCAGGACAAAAAAAAAATTGTGATTGCTTTTAAAAAAGCAGTTTGCGGAGCAGTGGGTAAACAGCAATGCAGGAATGTCAGGAAGCCTTAGAAGGCAGCCCAACAACCAACACCACTGATACACCACTATATAGCCTCCCCTTGCACTGCACAGTGACTGGTGTGTTGTACAGGCAAAATCGCTAGCAGCAGAAGCAGTTTTTGGTGTCTTCTTCCCTGCCTAACGCTCTCCCTACAAAATCATCATCAGCAGCAGCTCTCCCTATTCTGTGATCAGCATGAGTAACATGGCGGTCGGCGTGCACGCCCTTTTATACCCCCTTTGATGCCCCCCAAAGCAAGCCAATCACTTGCATGCCCTTATGAAAGATGGTGGTGACCCGTGCCTATGTCATCACGTTGCCCACAGTGTCCGTGGATCCTGATTGGCTGAAAAAGAGCGCAAAACAAACTTTTGAAACGCGACTTTGGCACGTAAGTCGCCGACCTCGTGGCCGACCTCATCCTAGGGTCGGGTTTCGTTTCATGAAACCCGACATTGCCAAAAGTCGGAGACTTTTGAATTTTTTCGACCCGTTTCACTCAACTCTAGTCGTTGATATTACGGAAGCATCCGAAGAGCCCACACTACACTCAAAGATCTAATTTTTAGTCTACTACTAACTCTGCTGTTATTATTTCTAATTTTCTAATCTTCTTGCAGTTCTCTATATATATGTATGTATTAGCTTGATGACCCTACTGAACCTCCACCACTGCCCTGCATAGAGCCGCACCATAAAACAGTGTAAGGAGACCCACGTGTCCTCCCCCTGCACAGACCCACAGTGCACTCCCTACAGAGCCCTCATGTTCTCCCCTTGCACAGCCCCCCCGTGTACCCCCCTGCACAGCCCCCCATGTCCTCCCCTATACAGCCTCCTCATGTACCCCCCCAGCACAGTCTCCCATGTCCTCCCCTACACAGCCTCCTCATTTACCCCCCCTGCACAGCCCCCCCATGTCCTCCCCTACAGAGTCCCCCCATGTCCTCCCCTACAGAGTCCCCCCATGTCCTCCCCTACAGAGTCCCCCCATGTCCTCCCCTACAGAGTCCCCCCATGTCCTCCCCTACAGAGTCCCCCTATGTCCTCCCCTACAGAGTCCCCCTATGTCCTCCCCTACAGAGTCCCCCCATGTCCTCCCCTACAGAGTCCCCCCATGTCCTCTCCCATACTGTATATAGGGCTCAGGATGAACTCCAGGCAAGTATCAGAGACTCCACAGCGGAAACTCCAGATCTCATCCAGGGCTTCCTGGTGCCTGATCAGTAGGCAATGAGGTCCCTGTATCCACAATGATCCTTGGAGAAACAATTGTCCAGCAGACCCAGCATGCCCTATAACTGGTAAAACCATCCTTTTTACCTCCCTGGTGGCTTTGCAGCTCGTTCTGGCAGCCGGAGCCTGCAGCTCTTCCTGTCGAGTGATCACGTGGTACTGCTCATTAAGGTAATGAATATGCGCTCCACGCCTAAGGGAGCGGAGAGGCGAGCAGGCATGTGAGTATGGTGTGCTGGAAGCTGGTGGCCTCTGTGACCTGCTGCTACTGAAGTGTGAAACAGGCCTAAGAGAAAGAAAAGACTCAATCTGAGAAGAGGTCACCTATAAGGTACCAGGATGTACATTTTTAGTTATTGGTACTGACTGCGTCTCATCAGTACTATGGTTCCTGTATAGTCCACAGTCTGATAAAGACTGGTAACTCCCAGCATCTCCTTACCATTGTTAAGGACATACTGAGAGTTGTAGGTTCATGAGATACAAATGTATATGGGCCTGACTTAGAAGGATTCAGCTCATCAGTTATTAATCACATGATGTCATAGACCTAATGGAAAAGGGAAGAATTAGCTGGGTAGAAATGCAAAATGGGCGCCTTCGGCTTCATCTGCCTTGGGCACCCAAAATACTTTGTTTCGGCCCTGGTAACGGATAAAGCAAAATCCTACATGACCTATCAGTGTTCTACGATTTGGGTTGAGGACACTTATTGTATGTGGGCTGGTGAATTTTGTGTGCCAGGGCTGCTTTTTAGTCCAAACTCGGCCCTGAATCCCCTCGTGTATCTGAATGGGAGGAAGAGTGTGAACTTGTGCTAATTGTGCAGTCACACTTTGTCATCTCTGCTCCATCCTGTCTTCCAGCGCAGGGTTAAATTGCTCTGACTTCATATCTGGCTTCATGGCTTGATCATAGATGCTGGATCCTGATCCCCAACAAAATTTCACCAACCGAAGATTGTGAAAGAAACACACAAAACACTTTTATTTGATGTTAAATTGACCGAATTTTATTCCAAATCTCATCATTATTATTTATTTCAGTGTCTGAAATTTAGAATCAGCCAATTACTATGAAAGAGACACTGAAAATGGCAGAACCCCCGACTCACGAAGAATCGTCCTTCAGCACTCAGGAGAGGAAAAACCCCCTGTAGTGGAAACCTCTAGGGAACCATGGCTGCAGGACTGCCCTTCCCTTGGGCTTAGAAGGTTAGTGCCAACATGTAACAGCAAATTGTACCTGAATTTGTACATTGTGTCATATTTGTTTTGGAGAAGCCTAATGCGACCTCTCCAGGCCGTACACATAAAGTGAAGGTGGCGAGTACCGGACGTGAGGGAGATCTGGCTGCAACATCTGTCACCCCATTGATCTGGCTGGCTAGGCGGTATGGCTGATCTGGCTGGCTAGGCGCTATGGCTGATCTGGCTGGCTAGGCGGTGTCCCCTTCCTCCCATTGTGGAGTGATGAAGCTCCAGGTCTCCAGACACATCAAGTATGGCTCCGTCTACGGCTGAATGACTTGTGGTTTTGGAATCTTCTCCTGCATCATAGATGCATGTCTTTTTGACATCAGCGCAGTTGCCATAGTTATCACAGGTGTTTTATACTGTGGTTTCATTGGCTAGAAAGTCCCTCTCAGTGTTCCAAAGATTTAACCCTTGAATGACTGGTATTGTGCCTTTCTCCAGAAGCCTGTAAAATAAACTTGTCACTAGACAGGACCATTATCATTATTATATTTTAGAGTTGCCCCAACCAAAGTCTAATAAGTGAGCGCATCTACAGAGTTGATGTGTAACAAGCGCAGTCATTCCATTAAGCCCTACTAAATGCATAAATGCACAATATGAGAACAGAGTAGTCTCATAGAAAATTAATGATACCAAGGTAAAAGCAGTTAGATATGGGATGCTATATAGGGGCTCATACTGTATATAGGAGCTATATGGGGACTCACACTGTATATAGGAGGCAATATGGTGGCAAACAATGTAGTCAGGAGGCTATATGTGAGTGCTCATACTGTATATAGGAGGCTATATGGGGACTCACACTGTATATAGGAGGCAAACACTGTATTCAGGAGGCTATATGTGGGCTCATACTGTATATAGGAAGCGATTTGCAGGCTCATACTGTTTATAGGAAGCGATGTGCAGGCTCATACTGTACATAGGAGGCTATGTGGATACTCATACTGTTTATAGGAAGCAATGCGCAGGCTCATACTGTACATAGGAGGCTATATGTGGATGCTCATACTGTATATAGGAAGTGATGTACAGGCTCATACTGTATATAGGAGGCTATGTGCAGGCTCATACTGTATATAGGAAGCAATGTGCAGGCTCATACTGTATATAGGAGGCAAAAACTGTATTCAGGAGGCTATATGTGGGTGCTCATACTGTATATAGGAGGCTATATGCGGCCTCATACTGTATATAGGAAGCGATGTGCAGGTTCATACCGTACATAGGAGGCTATATGTGGCCTCATACTGTATATAGGAAGCGATGTGCAGGCTCATACTGTATATAGGAGGCTATGTGGGCTCATATTGTATATAGGAAGCAATGTGCAGGCTCATACTGTATATAGGAGGCAAAAACTGTATTCAGGAGGCTATATGTGGGTGCTCATACTGTATATAGGAGGCTATATGCGGCCTCATACTGTATATATGAAGCGATGTGCAGGCTCATACCGTACATAGGAGGCTATATGTGGCCTCATACTGTATACAGGATGCGATGTGCAGGCTCATACTGTATATAGGAGGCTATGTGGGCTCATATTGTATATAGGAAGCAATGTGCAGGCTCATACTGTATATAGGAGACTATATGCGGCCTCATCTAATATATAAAGCTCAAAGTGTGTATGTATGTATGTGTGTGTGTATGTTTGTATGTCCGGGATAGGCATCTGCACCGTCGCAGCTACAGCCACAAAATTTGGCACAGTCACACGTCTGCACCCCGAGAGCGTCCTAAGCTATGTTGTGAGGCGAAATTTTAACCCTGCGCATTCCAATTCACCAAACAATTTTGCCCCTATCTACATACTGGGGGAAAAAGTGTGTGCGCGTCAAGCCCCGCCCCTCATTGTGTTGTCACAATGCCCCTATTTGCATACTGGGGAAGCAGTGTGTGTGCATCAAGCCCCGCCCCTCATTATGATGTCACAATGTTTGCCATGGCGATGCTGATGTCATCAAAGGTTGCAAGCCCTGCCGCCGCTCATTATGATGTCATAATGGTTGATTATGGAATGGAGGATGTGTGATGAGCACTGGACTATAGGATGGTGGATATGTATGATGGGTATATGGGCACGGGACTATGGGATGGGGGATGTGTGATGGGTATATGGGCACTGGACTATGGGATGGAGGATATGTTTGATGGGTATATGGGCACGGGACTATGGGATGGTGGATATGTATATGGGCACAGGACTATGGGATGGAGGATGTGTGATGGGTATATGGGCACTGGACTATAGGATGGAGGATACAGTGGGGAAAAAAAGTATTTAGTCAGTCAGCAATAGTGCAAGTTCCACCACTTAAAAAGATGAGAGGTGTCTGTAATTTACATCATAGGTAGACCTCAACTATGGGAGACAAACTGAGAAAAAAAAATCCAGAAAATCACATTGTCTGTATGTATGACGGTATATGGGCACGGGACTATGAGATAGCGGATATGTATGATGGGTATATGGGCACGGGACTATGGGATGGAGGATATGTATGATGGGTATATGGGCATGGGACCATGGGATGGAGAATATGTATGATCGGTATATGGGCATGGGACTATGGGATGGAGAATATGTATGATGGGTATATGGGCATGGGACTATGGGATGGAGGATATGTGATGGGTATATGGGTACTCGACTATGGGATGGAGGATATGTATGATGGGTATATGGGCACGGGCCTATGGGATCGTGGATATGTATGATGGGTATATGGGCAGGGACTATGGGATGGAGGATAATTATAATTTTCTATAACTTACCACAGTTAGTTACTATGCCCGGGCAGCGCCGGGCTCTTCAGCTAGTACTGTATATACACTGTGTTCCAAATTATTATGCAAATGCTATTTTTCTCTGATTTTCCTAAATAGTCGGTACAAATGACAGTCAGTCTAATAAAAGTCATCACCCGTTAGAGTATGCATCGAATTTTATTGAAGAAACCTCCCAATGATAACAGTATAATCTCCAAAATGAATAAAAACTCAAATTGCACTGTTCCAAATTAGTATGCACAGTAGAATTTCTAAACATTTGATATGTTTTAAAGAACTGCAAAAATGCTCATTTGTGGAATTTGCAGCATTAGGCTACTTTCACACATCAGGTTTTCGGCGTCAGGCGCGATCCGGCGTCGTGCCGGAATGCCGGATCCGGCAAATGTTTCGTAAAACCGGATGTGACGGATCCGGTTTTCTGCCGGATCCGTCTTTTTCTGGACAGACAAAACCGGATCCGTCTCATCCGGTTCATCCGTTTTTCTATCCGTTTTTCGACGGATTACGCCGGATCCGGTTTTTAAAATTGACCCTTGTGGCCTTCCAAACGGGATTGGCTACTGGAAAACTATATATAGCATGTTCCTACAGCCCTTCTTTGACAGGTTGTAGAGGAGAAAGTGCAGGTTGGAGAGAAGAGCAAGTTACTGGCGAAGATGGATGTTGTCATTGGAAATATTTTGAAGAATTTGGCGGATTTTACAGCGGAGGCAAATCGTTTGAGGGTGATTGTTCTGGAGAAGGAGAGAGCGAGACAGCAGCGCATCAGGTATCGTAGACGACGTTTGTGGATCCACCCCATCACAGCCAAGAGAATGACGCGTGGGGTCTATTCTACACTATGCATGGACCTTCGACGAAACCCGGATAAATTTTTTGGATATGTTAGGATGAAAATGGAGAATTTTGATTACTTGGTGGAGCGCATTGCACACCTCATAAGAAAAGCGGACACCTATTGCCGCTTCTCTGTTTCACCCGCAGAGCGTCTGATGGTGACTTTAAGGTAAGCCACATTTATTGGATATGATCGCATCAGAGCACACTTTCACTGCAATCTTGTTGGTGGTAATTTGTATCTCCAAGTGTTATAGGTCAGTTTTGGTATGTAATGCTGTGATTTAAAACTAATTTATTGTTTTTTAATTCCCCACAGATTTCTTGCAACTGGAGAATCCCTTTCGTCACTGCATTTCCAGTACAGACTCGGGATTTCCACCATATCTGGAATTGTGAAGTACACATGCCGTGCACTGTGGGACTCCTTAGCTGAAGAGTTTTTACCAGAGCCCACAACAGAGAGGTGGATTGAAATTGCTGACAAGTTTCAACAGATATGTCAGTTTCCAAACTGCTTGGGCGCTGTGGACGGGAAACATATCCGCATTGTAAAGCCAGCTGGATCGGGATCGGAATATTTCAATTACAAGAAATATTTTTCCATTGTCCTCATGGCCATCGCTGACGCGGAATACAAATTTATTGCGGTTGATATTGGGGCCTATGGCCGCTCCAATGACTCTCAAGTTTTCAAACTGTCTGCCATGGGGCGTAAACTGTATGGAAACACCTTCCAGTTCCCACCACCTAGACCGCTGCCGCAAACATCTGGTCCACCTATGCCATTTGTCTGTGTAGGGGATGAAGCCTTCCAGCTGTCAGAACACCTTTTGAAACCGTACTCTAGCAGAGGATTGACAAGACCAAAACGCATTTTTAATTACCGCCTCACAAGAGCAAGAAGAATGGTTGAATGTACCTTTGGTATTCTGACAGCCAAATGGCGGGTCCTATTGACTGCGATCAACCTCAAGACAGAAACTGTGGACGAGGTGATCAAAGCGTGCGTGGTACTCCACAATTTTGTTATCTGCAAGGAACCCATTTCCATTGAGGACACCTCTGAAGAAACCACCTTGCAAGATTACCATGACATTACCACTAGAAGTTCTGTGACGGTTTCAGTAATGAGGGACAATTTTGCACTATACTTTATGTCACCTCAAGGCAGAGTACACTGGCAGGATGACAGAGTGTGAAAGATTTGTGCCCTAACCAAACTTGTGTACCTTCTGTACCAACAGTATATACCTTTGCCAACCAAAGTTGGCTATCTTGTCATGGTCTCTATTTTTAGCTTTAGGCCACAGGTGTGTACCTGGTTGTGTTTTATGCAAAGTATTTCACCTTTTAACAAAAGTTGTGTACATTGTTAGGAAATCACCAACAATAAACACAACTTTTTAGGTGAAATACTTTGCTTCAAACACAACCAGGAACACAACTGTGGCAAAAAGCTAAAATTTACCCACAGTTATATACCTAGTTTTGAATACCATTTCACCTTTTAAATACCCTGTATTTAACCTTTTTCGCCGCAGAAAGAAATGACAGACAACCAGTGTAAAATAATTTAACTTTTATTGAAAAAGGTTTTTTTTAGTAAACTTTTTTAAAATTTTAATAAACTTGTTTAATAAAACTTTGAAACTATAAAACTGAAACCATAAAACTGGTCATTTTTATTTAAAAAACACACATCATAAATCTGTGTAGTGTGTGGTGGAAATACTGCTGTAGGGGCTGCGGGACACTTCGACACTGGGAGTGTGGAGAGAGGACTGGGATCGTGGTGGGGAAGGAACAGTTAGAGGTGAAGGTGTGGAAAAAACTACAGAATGGGTGGACATGTGGGAAGCAGAAGAGGTGGTGGGTGGTGGAGTGGAGGGTTGGGCAGGGACTGTAGGAGCAGATGATGTTGATGGCAAGTTGTATGGGGAAGGAGTTTGGTACGGGGCAGGTTGCTGGAAGTGGGGAGATGTCTGGTACGGGGCAGGTTGCTGGAAGTGGGGAGATGTCTGGTACGGGGCAGGTTGCTGTAAGTGGGGAGATGTCTGGTACGGGGCAGGTTGCTGGAAGTGGGGAGATGTCTGGTACTGGGGAGGTTGCTGGTACTGGGGAGTTTGCAGGTACTGTGGAGGTTGCTGGTACTGGGGAGGTTGCTGTTGCTGGGGAGGTTGCTGGTGCTGGGTAGGTGGATGGTGCTGGGGAGGTGGATGGTGCTGGGGAGGTGGATGGTGCTGGGGAGGTGTATGGTATGTAATAGGAGGGGGAGGATGGAAAGTGGCTGGAGGTGGATGGTATGTAATAGGAGGGGGAGGATGGAAAGTGGCTGGAGGGGGTGTAGATGTAATAGGAGGGGGAGGATGGAAAGTGGCTGGAGGGGGGTGCAGGTGGAGGAATTACAGTGGTGGGAGGAGGAGGAGGTTGGGAGGTAACTTGCTGGAGAGCAGCGTGGCATGAATGCATTACATACATCTGCTGGGCAGGAGAGAGCGTTTCCATGCGCTCCACAACAGACCTGAAAAAGGTGTGGTTTGGCGAAGATCTTGCTTCTGAATGCATGGTTTGCAGAAGTGTCTTCACCTCCAGAATGCTGGAGTTGATCTGCTGATAGCCTGCGGAGATTTGCTCTGACAAGACTTTTAGACAGTTCTGGAAAGATGCATTCAGATGCAAGAACTCTGGCGCATAAGTCTTTTCCTGACCCCTCTGCCGCTGCCGCCCAGTACCCGCAGGTGTACTAGAGGTGGCAGGGGCAGAAGGGTGGGGTAAAGGGAAAGCGATCTCCTCACCAGCAGCTTCATGTAATGTAGGCGGCCACGATGCTCCTGTGCTGGTGGATGGGACAGATGGGTCGAATGTGTGGGAAGGCTGGGAAGGTGCAGATGTACCGGGGCGGTCGAAGTGTCCCTCGGTGCCGGTCTCCTCAGGGATCGCCTCAGAAGGGTCCAATCGTGCAGGCTCCCGAGTGCTGCTCACCGTGCTGTGGAATAAAGAGAAAAAAAAAAACATTAAAATACTGACATGGTATGGCCCTGGCTGAAAAAAAAATTTACATATAACATTTTTTTTCACATGTGGTGTGTAATATTTACCTTCTGGTGACCATTGTTTCCCGGAGGAACGACAGGGCTTCTGCGTACTTGTACTTGCTCCTGCGTCCTCCAGATCCACTCGGGGCCCGCATCTCTTTATTGAACTCCTTCTTGAAACGATCTCTGACAGACCGCCACCGATTCACAATTCTGTTCCCTGAAACGAGAAAGGAGTGGTTAGTATACAACATCAGTGTTTCCCAAACTCCAGTCCTCATGGTCCCCAGGGGTCATGTTTTCAGGATTTCCATAGTAAATAGAAATCCTGAACACATGATCCGTGGGGACCACGAGGACTGGAGTTCGGGAAACACTGGTTTACATCAAGCAACCGGTACTGTATATACTTACGCTCTTTAATCTGGGCCCGAGCTTCGAGGTCCTCCCAGCGGCCCACAAGGAGCGAACAGATTTCCTCCCAGAGTCGTCGGGTAACGATCAGGTCAGCGTGGCGTCGGTCAGCCATATTCCAGAGCGGCTCCCTTTCTCTGACGAGATCGATGAGGCGGTCCACATCAATCCCTCCATCCTCACCGTCAGAGTCGGGAGCACGCTGTGAAGGCTGTTAAAGAAAAAGACAAAAATAACATAATTAGCCTCCACAAAAGAAATGAAATAAAAAGTGCAAAAAAACAAAGCAAAAATATTTATACTTACACGCTGGTGACCGCCGCATTGCTGTCGCTGACGACCCTGGGAGGCACTGCGAGCACCTCTTGGCCAAGCACCAGATTGGGAAGACTAGAGAAGAAAACAAAAAAAGTTATGTCTTTGGATGTAGGCATTTGTTTGCTGTGTGTGGTCTGCAGAACATTGCTTTCTATGTGTTGTGTGTAGTGTGATGTTGTGTTTCTGCGTTTGATGCAAAAAACTTACCAATTGTGAGCCCACTCCAGGTGTCTGTCCACCCCTTCCTTCTTCTTCTGGGAGCTCCTCTTCATCTTGTGATTCCTGTTTTGAAATAAAAGGCCATGAATAGACATATATTACAGAGAAGATGGATTTTGGAAATAAAAACTTACCGTCAAACGCTGACGATGCGAGGGAGGGCTCCCAGAAGATGATGTGCTGTCTTCCTGGTGGCCACACTCCATGCCTGTGGGTGGTGTTCCAGCTGCTGCCATTGCTGCTGCTGCTGCTGCTGCATCTATTGGGCGGCTGTTGAATAAAGAGAAACAAAGGGCCAATGAATATCTTGATAGCCCTAGTTTGGAGGAATGGGTTATTTGATAATTACCGTCTCTCATCTGCTGCTGGCCTCCCCTCCTCAGCATGTTCTATTTGCTGCTCCATTTGGGGTGGTGGTGGTGCTGATGGTGCTGCAGTGGTCTCCTGCCTTCTCCTGCTTCTCTTGGTTGCTTTCTTGGGTGGCATGTTGGGTGTGGCTGTGGGTCCCACTGTCTTGCTTTTATATATGTCTTGTGGGCAGAGCTACTGAGCATGCTCAGACCAAAAAAACGGATCCGGGCGCTGGATCCGGCGCATTGCGGCGCTCATAGGCTTTCATTGTGTGAAAAAGCCGGACGCGCCGGATCCGGCGTGTCCGGCTTTTTCGCCGGAGACAAAAAACGTTACAGTAGACGTTTTTTCCAGACGCCGGATCGCGACACATTGCCGGATCCGGCGAAAACCGGATGAAACGCATGGCCATCCGGCGCGATCCGGCGCAAATGCAAGTCAATGGGGGGGAAACCGGATCCGGCATTGCATTTCGCCGGATCCGGTTTTTGTCAAAAGCGCCGGATCGCGCCTGACGGCGAAAACCTGATGTGTGAAAGAGGCCTTAGGAGGTCACATTCACTGAACAAAAAGGATATTTTGGAGTTAAATAGCTTAACAGGCCAAGTTACATGTTAACATAGGAACCCTTCTTTGATATCACCTTCACAATTCTTGCATCCATTGAACTTGTGAATTTTTTGGAGAGTTTCTGCTTGTATTTCTTTGCATGAAGTCAGAATAGCCTCCCAGAGCTGCTGTTTTGATGTGAACTGCCTCCCACCCTCATAGATCTTTCGCTTGATGATACTCCAAAGGTTCTCCATAGGGTTGAGGTCAGGGAAAGATGGTGGCCACACCATGAGTTATCTCCTTTTATGCCCATAGCAGTCAATGACTCAGAGGTATTCTTTGCAGCATGACATGGTGCAGTTTCATGCATGAAGAGGATTTTGCTCCTGAAGGCACATTTCTGCTTTTTATACCATGGAAGACAGCTGTCAGTCAGAAACTCTATATACTTTGCAGAGGTCATTTTCACACCATCAGGAACCTTAAAGAGCCCTATCAGCTGTTTCCCCATGATTCCGGCCCAAAACATGACTCCTCCACCTCCTTGCTGACGTCGCAGCCTTGTTGGGGCATAGTGGCCTTCCACCAACCATCCACTACTCCATCCATCTGGACCATCCAGGGTTGCTCGACACTCATCAGTAAACAAGACTGTTTGAAAATTAGTTTTCATGTATGTCTGGGCCCACTGCAACCATTTCTGCTTGTGAACACTGTTTAGGAGTGGCCGAATAGTAGGTTTATGCACCACAGCATGCCTTTGAAGGATCCTACACCTTGAGGTTCGAGGGACTCCAGAGGCACCAGCAGCTTTAAATATCTGTTTGCTGGTTTGTAATGGCTTTTTAGCAGCTGCTCTCTTAATCCGATGAACTTGCCTGGCAGAAACCTTCCTCATTCTGCCTTTATCAGCACAAACATGTCTGTTCTCAGAATCAACCACAAATCTCTTAAAAGTACGATGATCACGTTTAAGTTTTTGGGAAATATCTAATGTTTTTATCTCATGACCAAGGCATTGCACTATTTGATGCTTTTCAGCAGCAGAGAGATCTGTTTTCTTTCCTAAATTCCTTGAAACCTGTGCCCTGCTTAATAATGTGGAACATCATTCTTAAGTAGTTTTCCTTTAATTGGGCTCACCTGGTAAACTAATTATCACAGGCGTTTGAGATTGATTTCAGTGATCCAAAGAGCCCTGATACACAATACCATCTGAGTTTATTTGAAAAACAAAAAATTACATCTTTATGACACTTAAATCCAATTTGCATAATAATTTGGAACGCAGTGTAGAAGGCTATATGCGGCCTCATACTGTATACAGGAGGCTATGTGGGCTCATACTGTGTATAGGAGGCTATATGCAGCCTCATACTGTATATAGGAAGCGATGTACAGGCTCATACTGTATATAGGATAAAGTACAAATATATCCCAAATACTGGAAAAAAATTCTTCAAAGGCTCAACTCACTGGAAATATAATAGCAAAAAAAATCTCATAAATGAGCTATTAAGCATAACAAGAGATCAAAATTGGAGTTTTTCAAGCTAAATAATTTATTTAGAATAATTAACAGAGCATAAATGCTAAATGCAAGTTACAGCAGACATAAACACAATATAATTAAACCAGCACCTTGACAGTTAATAAAGTTTTTATCTGTATAAAACATGTAGTTTCTTTGCTTTCCTTTCACAAATAGAATGCATAGTAAACAGCAAACTCCCCATTTACATAATATGTATGCCCAGATACGGTTTTGCATACAATAAGTGCCCAGAGTAAACTGCTGAATATAAAGTGCACAAGTGCCTTGTATCAAATAAGCCTGGTAGGCGTTAAGTGTACACAGAGTAAAAACTGTCTATACAAATTCCAGAGTAAGATACAAGGACTGCATTAGAAAGTAACAACTTACATGTGTAGTGTATGTCGCTGTAAAACCTGCCGCCCCTACGCGCGTTACGCCGCAGCTTCCTCAGGAGGCGTGGTTTACAAGTGCCCCGTTTCTAGTTTATATAGTGCGGTCAACCAATAAACCGCTTTCCCTAATAAAGCTTGTAAAATTCAGGACCTGAGCTGTAGTGTCCACAATGACGTCAATAGTATCCAGTTCTAAACGTCCACAGCATTATCGGCGCATGCGCTGTTGAGTCCCCACTATGAACAGGGAGTCTATGATCAGCATGAAAGTGGCTCAAGCTGCAAAACAGCCAGAGACAGCCACATACCAGACTGAGCACGTCAGAAGGCTCCTAGGGAGGACAGAACTGGGCATGCGCTCAAGTGAGGACAAGAAAATAAAATAATTATGAAGAATAATAATCACTATTTAAAGTGATAGCAAGTGTTGAAAGTGAGGGGATAAAACATAATGATGCTGAAATAATTATAGCGGTGTGTATGAACCATTAAAGTGAATATGCCTGACATAGAGTGCAAAGGCACACACATATGTGTCAATTATAAGCACACTATGCAAGCAATAAAATTTTTTTTTAACAATTAGCATAATGTGTATGCAGGCTATATGAAAGTGTATGTGCATCATATAACTATAACAACTATATACCATGTCTCTGTTAAAAAACAAATGAACATAAAAATAACACATGGCATTCAATACATACATCAAATGTCATATATCATAAAGTAATTATACACACAATTATGTATAATGCATAATACATAGCAAAAATACACAAAGAAAATTGTGAAAAAAATAAAAAATGAGTGAAAAAAACTATATAAAAATAAAACAAATAAAAATGTAAATGAAATAAACAAATAAAAAAAGAAAAAATGAATAAAAATGTGAACAAATAATATGAAATATTGAAGACCCAATGGGTACGAAAAGAGCCGTAGATTTCTTGTGAGAGGAGTGTTTCTTCATAAAATCTTGAAATGCCCTCAACAATGAATTCCATGCCAGATCATATACTGCAATGCGAAGATAGAGAACTGGAGTATAAGCACAGGAAAAAATAATTATAAACAGAAAACTAAAACCAAGACTAAAAAGATACCCATACGATTTTTACAGAAAGGACCCAAAACCATTACTCTCATTCAATCATTTTTTTTTTTTTGCTACTGTATATAGGAGGCTATGTGCAGGCTCATACTGTATATAGGAAGCTATGTGCAGGCTCATACTGTATATAGGAGGTAAACACTGCATTCAGGAGGCTATATGTTGGTGCTCATACTGTATATAGGAGGCTATATGCGGCCTCATACTGTATATAGGAAGCGAAGTACAGGCTCATACTGTATATAGGAGGCTATATGCGGCCTCATACTGTATATAGGAAACGATGTGCAGGCTCATACTGTATATAGAAGGCTATATGCAGCCTCATACTGTATATAGGAGGCAAATACTGTGTTCAGGAGGCTATATGTGGTCTCATACTGTACATGGGAAGCGATGTGCAGGGTCATACTGTATATAGGAGGCTATATGCAGCCTCATACTGTATGTAGGAGGCTATATGTGGCCTCATACTGTATATAGGAAGCGATGTGCAGGCTCATACTGTATATAGGAGACTATGTGCAGACTCATACTGTATATAGGAAGCAATGTGCAGGCTCATACTGTATATAGGAAGCAATGTGCAGGCTCATATTGTTTATAGGAAGCGATGTGCAGGCTCATACTGTATATAGGAGGCTATATGTGGCCTCATACTGTATGTAGGAGGCTATATGCGGCCTCATACTGTATATGGGAAGCGATGTGCAGGCTCATACTGTATATAGGAAGCGCTGTGCAGGCTCATACTGTATGTAGGAGGCTATATGCGGCCTCATACTGTATATAGGAGGCTATATGCGGTCTCATACTGTATATAGGAAGCAATGTGCAGGCTCATACTGTATATAGGAGACTATGTGCAGACTCATACTGTATATAGGAAGCGCTGTGCAGGCTCATACTGTATATAGGAGGCTATATGCGGCCTCATACTGTATATAGGAAGCGCTGTGCAGGCTCCTACTGTATATAGGAGGCTATATGCGGCCTCATACTGTATATAGGAAGCAATGTGGAGGCTCACACTGTATATAGGAGGCAATTCAAAAGCAGGAAATATCCAGCTACAGATCCAGGGAAAAATTGTTAAAATCAAAAAATGAAGGAGAGCGATAAAGTGGCGCCTGTGTAAAAGGTAACTGTGTAACTGCTGCGACTCTAGATACCAACCACAAGGAAATCGAAAGGATTATAAATATTTGTGATAGACTCGCGCTGAAAAAACCAAGATGTGGGAGAAAAGCTAGTCACTTATTAATGAGACAAATAGAAGAATATTTAATAGGTAAAACCTGACAAGAATAAACAATAAACTGCAGTTAGCCCAATCGTGGGGATAAATAGCTGAGAAATAAATAGTGATTAGTATATCTTAATGAATATATTGCAACTCGCCCAGTACAAAGCTGTGAAAAAAATGGTAGTTAATGGAAATAGAAAGTATTGCACTCAAACAGTTGATTAACCAAGGAGAGATGGCATGTACCCGAATAGAATTCTCCTAGAAGTAAAGGGTTAATATGTATATAGAACACAATTGGGTGAAAATATTAAATGGTCATAAGCAATATGTCCCGGACCTGAAGAAAGAAGCTGAGTTTTCCGAAACGCGTTGGTTTCGGCCCTTTTTGCCACCCGTACCTCCATCTAGCAGCAGTTACACGGCACCACGTGATCCACCGCGTCACACAGGTCCTGCTCCTACTGCACATCTGCCGGGACGCAGCTATCGACCAGAGTGACCGGATCCCTGCCGACAGCTGGAGCGCAGGAGCGCTGGTCTCACACTACACCTCGGCATATCGCCGCATCTCCCAGGTCCGACCTTTACTGCACCAGCCAGAACGCAGTCACCGGATTCTACGCAGACCATCGGAGGTATTGTGAGTAGCAACACTCACATACAACTATATATGGTGAAATCACCATGTACTGTTCAGCGCGCTATTTCACAGGGCACGAGCCCTCCACTCATTGGAGAAAGTACTTGGTGTATCCGTCATCGGCCGGGGCAGCTCTCCCCACGGCTATAGACATTGGAATATTTTATGAATGCAGGTTTATACCAAGCATTAACTATGGACTAAGGATATAATCACACTCTTTATGCCAGGACATATTGCTCATGACCATTTAATATTTTCACCCAATTGTGTGTTCTATGTACCTATTAACCCTTTACTTCCTGCCGCTCTTATTTGCAGCCTCTAGGAGAATTCTATTCGGGTACATGCCATCTCTCTTGGTTAATCAACTGTTTGAGTGCAATACTTAATGGAAATAGTAACTACCATTTTTTTTCACAGCTTTGTACTGGGCGAATTGCAATATATTTATTAAGATATACTAATCACTATTTATTTCTCAGCTATTTATCCCCACGATTGGGCTAACTGCAAATTATTGTTTATTCTTGTCAGGTTTTACCTATTACCGTATATACTCGAGTATAAGCCGACCCGAGTACAAGCCGAGGCACCAACTTTTGCCACGAAAAACTGGGTAAACTTATTGACTTGAGTATAAGCCGGGTGTGCATTGACCACTCATCCCTACCGTGGTATGCATGGTTCCCCCGTCCCTGTCATTGTATGCATGGCTCCTTATCCCCTATCTTTGTAGGTATGATTCCTGTTAAGAAAAAAAACATCCTATTTACCTGCCTGCGCGCCGTCGGTGGCACTGCATCTTGTTCCGGCCATATAACACGGATAATTCTTGGTAATGACAGTGAATATTTAGAACATTCATTACTGTGCACATTATACACATTATACATTCCTGCAGCTCAGTGGCTTAGCAACTGTTTGTGGCGCCCGGGGCGGTCGAAAAATTTGCCGCCCCTTTGGTCGTTGATATTTCGGAAGCATCCGAAGAGCCCACACTACACTCAAAGATCTAATTTTTAGTCTACTACTAACTCTGCTGTTATTATTTCTAAATTTCTAGACTTTCATCTTCTTGCAGTTCTCTATATATATATGTATGTATTAGCTTGATGACCCTACTGAACCGCCACCACTGCCCTTCATAGAGCCGCACCATAAAACAGTGTAAGGAGACCCATGTGTCCTCCCCCTGCACAGAACCACAGTACACTCCCTACAGAGCCCTCATGTTCTCCCTTGCACAGCCCCCCGTTTACCCCCCTGCACAGCCCCCCATGTCCTCCCCTACGCAGCCTCCCCATGTACTCCCCCTGCACAGCCCCCCATGTCCCTCCTACAGAGCCCCCATGTCCTCCCCTGCACAGCCCCCCATGTCCTCCCCTGCACAGCCCCCCATGTCCTCCCCTGCACAGCCCATGTCCTCCCCTACAGAGCCCCCCATGTCCTCCCCTACAGAGCCCCCCATGTCCTCCCTCTACAGAGCCCCCCCATGTCCTCCCCTGCACAGCCCCCCCATGTCCTCCCCCTGCACAGCCCCCCCATGTCCTCTCCCTACAGAGCCCCCCCATGTCCTCTCCCTACAGAGCCCCCCCATGTCCTCTCCCTACAGAGCCCCCCATGTCCTCTCCCTACAGAGCCCCCCATGTCCTCCCCTGCACAGCCCCCCACGTCCTCCCCCTACAGAGCCCCCCATGTCCTCCCCTGCACAGCCTCGCCATGGTCACCTATCTGCACAGCCCCCCAATTCCCAGTATCCCTCCTCCCGCCCACCTGCTGGTTGCCGGCTCCGTTCAGCAGCGGCGTGCTCTCCCCGGCCTCCTCCAGCTGCTCCCGGCCGGACCACGACACCCTGTTGGCCACATTGGCCATGCTCCATGCTGTGCGGCCGCTCCGCTCGTTGTTTGGGCATGTGACAGCCGAAGCCTCGGCAGATCCCACGGTCATGTGACTGCCAATCTACAGCGCTGCAGCAGGGTCATACCAGGAACGCACGCCCGAGGTATGACGGGTAATGTAGTCCTACAGTGTTACCATAGCAACACGGCTGCTGGGGCCTTTCCTAAAAGCAGCCGAGGAGCTGTCATGCTGCTGCGCCGCCCCCACACACGTGCCGCCTGGGGCGGACCGCCCTCCCCCACGCTACTCCAGTGCTGCAGCTATGGGTCCCTGTTATCAGCCATTCATAGGCCAGGACCAGCCCTCAACATAAAGGGGACACAATTATAACACTGAGCACAATAGTCAGGGGGCCCGTGAGACCACCCCCTGACATCAGCAGAGACCTGTGCAGTGGCTGAAGAGTTAACCAGCCCTCGGGAATCTGCAGAGCTTCATTATACATCGGTGCCAATGTTCACTAGAGTACTGGCATTGTATTCATGAATCAGATGGCTCAGGATGAACTCCAGGCAAGTATCAGAGACTCTACAGCGGAAACTCCAGATCTCATCCAGGGCTTCCTGGTGCCTGATCAGTAAGCAATGAGGTCCCTGTATCCACAATGATCCTTGGAGAAACAATTGTCCAGCAGACCCAGCACGCCCTATAACTGGTAAAACCATCCTTTTTACCTCCCTGGTGGCTTTGCAGCTCGTTCTGGCTGCCGGTGTCACGTCGCCGCCAGACTTGGGGCCTGCTGTTCCGATCGCGGCCACTAGGAGGCGCCGGACCGCCACTTCGTCGTCAGACTCAGGGACGGCTGTTCCTGCCTCGGCCACTGGGAGGGGCCGTGGTTCCGTCGCATCAGACTCAGGGCCTACTGTCCCGGCTTTAGCCTCTAGGAGGCGCCGGTCTGTCACGTTGCCTTTTAATTCGGGGTCTGCTGCTCTGGGCGCGGTCACTAGGAGGCGCCGTGACTCGCCCGTGAGTTATGGTGCTGACAGAGTAAGGGCACCTGTGCAGGCATCTGGTGGGCGCAGGCTCCGCCCCTCTGTCAGTCATCAGAAGGTTACTGCATCATCATCTGGCCTGGTCCAGAAGGGGGCTGGGGAAGGGCACAGCCTAGGGGAAGCCCCCCATGACTGCCATGGGCGGGAAGTTTTAGAACTGGTGTTGTGCCAGTTTGAAATGGTTGGCCGGGACGGGGGCCGGGGGAGGGGTTTAAGGTGGGGGCAGACTGTATTAGGGAAAAAGTGCGGGAAAAACCGCACTCACCAGCCAGGAGCAGAGGAGAGAAGTCCCACCTGAATCAATGGACGACGAGCAGCAACTTTTCGCCAGGCTGCAGGATGTGGCCAGGTCCAGGAGGGGAGGATGGCTACAGACCCAACTTTCCTCCCTCCTCAGCGCTGCGGAGCAGGGATCCAGCCGGCGTGGAAGGAGGACCCGTCCCCCCAAAAGGCTGTCACCGGAGGTGTCAGCCCGCAGCAGGCGGCGGCTGCGGAGCCCCTCCAGGGACCCTGCGGGCGGCGCAACAGATGGGGCTGCATCCCCTCCCTGCGCCCGTCCCGGCAGGAATCCGCCCAGCCGGCCGGTCAGCACGGGCGGCAAGCGTGTGGGAGCCGGACAGGAACAGCAGGCCGGACCGGAAGTGTCGTCGCGGGCAGGAGCCGAAGAGTCGCGCAGCAGGGAGGAGAGTGAAGGCCGCGACAGGCCCTCACAGCGGCGAGGCCGGCGGCGGCCGGCGCCGGCCAACACAGCGGCGGGAGGCAGGATCGAGGGCGCCCCCGGGGATGAGGACCGCTCGGGGGTGTCTGCCAGCCAGGGCGCCAGACGTGGCGCGGCGGGCAGGAGGGGGCGTTGCGGCAGCGCCCTGCCTGGCCCCACCGTCATCAGAAGGACCGGAGGTGAGGCGGGCGGGAGGGTGCCGGTTGCTGCCGCCCTGCATGCCCCATCGCAGTCCATAGCGAGAGAGCTGCGGTCGGGAGGGGGCAGCACGAGGACGCCCTGCCTGGTCCCAGCAGCATGTGGAGCCCCGACCGATCGGCGGACGGGAGGGGGCTCAGCGGGGACGCCCTGCCCGGTCCTAGCAACGCGTGGAGCCCGGAACGGTCGGCGGGCGGGAGGCGACTTAGCGTGGTCGCCCTGCCTGGCCCCTATACAGCAGACGGGGCACCAGGCACCTGGGGGCATTTATCCGGGAGTCGCCCGGAGGGTGCTACGGACCGGCCAGTCGGGCACGGGTCCAGGGACTGTCACAGGTCCCGTTCAAGCGGGAGTTCTCGGGAGCGGCGGGTATCGCATGCTCGGGTCCCCCCTGGTGACGAGGAGGCCAGGGGTGCGGGCCTGGAGCAGCGGAGCCTGCATCAGGATCATCGAGGACGTCAGGATTCCGGATTTCCAGCTGGCGGGGACACAGCACCCGCGCAGCTATGTGAGTATGGCTCCATGTCGTGTTTGTCGCCCGCAGGGGCTGTATTGCAGGATGATGGGGGCAGGCAGGGAGATGGTAGGGAGCGGATGGGGCGTAGCGGGGCTGATGTGCCGGGGCTAAGGGACATTTTGGCGAACATGTCGCAAATATTGAGGAGACTGGACGGGGGGGTAATTGGGGAGGCAGCTCCGTCCCCAGCGGGGGCATGGTTAGTGGGTCGCGGTTCGGGCACAGAGTCGGGTGGTGACGTGTTACGTGCGGTAGAATCCGATGAAGGAGCTGCGGCAGGAGTGTCTGTTTCAGTGCAGACGGAGACGGATAAGGGGGATAGGATAAAACTGGACGATAGGGCTAAGGGAGAGGTTTATGTGTGCTTTGAGGGGCCGCTGGGGGCCCATTTAAAGAAAGAAGTGAAGGAAAAGATTTGGCGGGACGAGTATGTGGAGATATTTTCATTGCTGCCGTTGGAAAAGTTTAACCTGGATAAGGGGAAGAAGGACGATAGTAAAAAAGAGGAGGAAGAAAAGAGGAGGTGGCGTCTGATCCCGCAGACTTTTGTGAATTGGATGCAGGCATTCGCTATTTTGGCTAGTGTCATAGGGGAGAAGTCTCCGGATAATTGTTCTGGCCTTTTTTGTTATTTAGATGCTATCGGGGAGGCGCATCGTATTTATGGGGGCCAGGCGTGGCTGCGATACGACGAGCAGTTTAGGCAGAGGAAGGCGGTAAGGCCAGAGATAAAGTGGGATCAAAAGGATATCGGGCTGTGGCTGAAGGTGATGGCCCCAGTGAGGTATGGGCAGTCCTTTCACGGGAGCGGGGGCAGCGGCAGTCAGCAAGCAGGTCAGGGGAGCAGTGGTCAGGCAACCCAGGGAGGAAGAGAGAAGTCGGGGGCGTGCTGGCAATTTAATGATGGGCAGTGTAAGTACGGGGCGGGCTGCAAGTTCAAGCACGTGTGCTCCCACTGCAACGGTAGCTCACACGGCGCTTCCAAATGTTTTAAGAAAGGGAAAGGAAAGCCAAATGTGGGTGCCGGTCAAGGGGGAGAGCCCGGTGAGGGTTCAAGAGATGGCCCCCTTTCTAAGTAGGTATCCGGCTCGGGCAGAGGCCAGCGTGCTTTTGAATGGTTTTGTTGACGGTTTCAGGATTCCACTTCCTGGCCATGTGGTTCCTTTTTCTGTTAAAAATTTGCGGTCGGCAATAACGCATGCGGAGGTAGTAGATGAGAAGTTAAAAAAGGAAGTGGATTTGGGCAGGATGGCCGGTCCGTTCCCCACGGCTCCTGTTGCGGGCGTGATTGTTTCCCCGTTGGGGGTTGTGCCTAAGAAGGAGCCGAATAAGTTTCGTTTGATTCAGCATTTGTCTTATCCAAAAGGCTTGTCAGTTAATGACGGTATCGATAGGGAGTTGTGTTCTGTGGAGTATACCTCTTTTGATACGGCGGTTAAGTGGGTGCGACGTTATGGGTCAGGGGCTTTGTTGGCAAAGACAGACATTGAGTCCGCTTTTCGGTTACTACCGGTTCATGCAGATAGTATCCCGCTGCTGGGATGTTTTTGGAAGGGGAATTTCTACCTCGATAGGTGTTTGCCGATGGGTTGCGCAATTTCTTGTTCATTGTTTGAGACGTTTAGCACTTTCCTGGAGTGGGTGGTAAGGGATGTTACAGGAATGCAGTCGATCATTCATTATCTGGATGATTTTCTTTTTATTGGCCCCCCGGATTCACCGTTGTGTAGGAACGCGTTGGCAGGCATGGTTTGGGTGGCGGAGCATTTTGGGGTGCCGCTGGCATCTGAGAAGACGGAAGGCCCTAAGGCCGTTATAAGTTTTTTGGGCATAGTTGTCGATTCGGAAAGGATGGAGTGTCGGTTACCAGAGGACAAGTTGGCATTGTTGAAACAGGAGGTGGACAGGATTTCGAAGTTGCGCAAAGTGACCCTCAAGGAATTACAATCCCTATTGGGGAGATTGAACTTTGCCTGCAGGATCATGCCTATGGGTCGAATTTTTTCTCGTCGTTTGGCTAGCGCGACGGCAGGAGTGAAGGCTCCGCACCATTATGTTCGCTTGACGAAGGAGCATAGGGATGATTTGATGGTTTGGCAGCGGTTTTTGCGGAATTACAATGGGCGGTCGCTGATGCAGGAGGAGACATTGAGCAATTTTGATTTTGAAATATTTACGGATGCAGCAGGCAGCTCTGGTTACGGCGCCTACTGTAAGGGAAGGTGGAGTGTGGGGCGGTGGCCTCAGGCGTGGAAGTTGTTGGGCCTTACCAAAAACTTGGCACTATTGGAGCTGTTTCCTATCATGGTAGCTGTTTTGGTGTGGGGTCCCATGTTCGAAAATAGGAGAGTGCGCTTTCATTGCGACAACGCGAGTGTTGTAGCGGTCATTAACAGTTTGTCGGCCTCCTCTCCCCCCGTAGTTAGATTGGTTAGGGTTTTGGTTCTTCGATGTCTGGATTTGAACGCAGGGATTTCTGCAGTGCATGTGCCCGGGGTTACGAATTCAATAGCAGACTCTTTGTCTCGTTTTCAGTGGGGGCGTTTTAGAGAATTGGCGCCAGGAGCGGATGCCACGGGCGTGGAATGCCCTTCCTTTCTGTGGAAGGTGATTACGGAAGAGCAGGAAGACTGATTCGGGAATCCTTATCGCAGCAGACATGGTCAGCCTACGATTCTTCGTGGCGAGTATGGCAGAGTTGGTTGGCAGAGTGGGGTGGGGTCGAAAGTGATGAGGATAGGATGTTGGCGGTATTGTTTTTAATTGGGAAGGCAGCTGACAGCGGTTGGTCTGCTGCTAAGGTAAACAAGTTTGTAGCGGGTTTAGCTTTCGGTTTCAAGTTGCAAGGGGTGGGGGACGTTACGAAGAGCTTCTTAGTGAGTCAGGCGTTAAAAGGGTTTCGTAGGGGTAAAAAAGCCGGCGACAAACGAAGGCCTATTTCGTTTAGTACGTTGGAAGGCTTAGGCAGAGTCCTTGGGGGTATTTGCACGTCAGTTTTTGAGTTGGCCCTGTTTCGGCTGGCTTTTTCTTTGGCCTTTTTTGGGGCAATGCGCATTCGCGAGGTGGTGTCAGGCAGCAGGGTTTCGGCGGGAGGGGTGTTGGCAGAAGATGTGGAATTTTGGGCAGGGGGCATTGTTTTTTGGATTCGGCGTTCAAAAACTGATCAACAGGGTAGGGGCAGACGGGTAGTTTTGGGGCGAGTTGAAGGGGCGTTAATGTGCCCACGTGGCTGTTTGGAAACGTATTGGGGCGTATGGGCGGGTAGGACGGGTCCTCTCTTGTGCCATGCGGACGGCACCTATTTGTCTCGGTTCCAGTTCATTGCGGTTTTGAAGAAGGGATTGGTAGAGTTGGGCCTTCCCCAGGACATGTATGGGTCTCATTCATTTAGGATCGGTGCTGCGACCGAAGCGGACAGCCTTGGGTTGGGGGCTGATGCGATTAGGAGAATTGGCAGGTGGCAGTCGGATCGGTATTTACTGTATGTTCGGCGTTAGCTGTGTGGTTTGCATGTCCTGGGATGTGTTTTTTCTATATTCTGTTGTGTTTTTTCAGGTGGCGACCCCTTTCTTGCCTGGATATTCGGACACTCTTACGTTTATTGGGGTGCGCTACGAGCCGACGCGAGGCCAGATGGTAGGCAATTGGGCTTTGGGAGGGAGCAGGTGCTGGTCCGTTGGTTGGGTTTCCGAGGAATGGTATGGAGCAGGGTGCTCCTGGAGTTAACCAAATCCGCTCGCTTGGATAGAACCCCCGACATTATTGTTTTCCATGTGGGGGGCAATGATTTAGGGGTCAGGCCGGCGAGAGAATTAATTAGGGACATACGTTCCGATTTTTTGAGGTTGTGGACATCGTTCCCGAACGTGGTGACGGTATGGTCGGATGTAGTACCCAGACAGAGGTGGAGGCAAGCGAGATCGTTGAAAGGGATTAACAGGGCAAGGGTAAAATTGAATCGTGCGGTGTCGGCATTTATGTCCAGGAATGGGGGCATTAGTGTTCGTCACTTTGAATTGGAGACAGGTGCCGGTAATTTTTGGTTGGCCGATGGGGTTCATTTAAATTCTATTGGTATTGATTTATGGGCACTGTCAATACAGGAGGGGATCGAGAGGGCCTTGGTGGTTTTGGGGCACTCACGAGCCTGAGGTGGTCAGGGCTGTTCGTGGTTGGCGGGGGGTGGGGTTCTTGGAGTTGACGGTGATTGGTCGGGGAAGGATTCGGAAGTAACATTCCCGACAGTTTAAAATGGTATGGGGGATCTGGCTTTTGGGTATGGGCTCTGGACGGGGTTTTACCTCGGGAGCGATGGTGGTTGGTCTCCCAGAAGGGGAGTTACGGTGCCCTCGAGCTGGGCTGGACGGCTGGGGGTAACATGGTGGAAATAAGTTTATAGCCAGATCTTTCTAGCTCCAAGAACCCTCCCCTCATAATTTTGAATTATTTAATGTTTATTGTTAATGTTTGTTAATAAAATTGGCCGCTGTGGCCAAAATTATCCAAAGAATTTAAATTGTACCTTGTCTTATTCTCAGGAGAAGGGAAAGAGGGGGATGATAGGAGGCGGCGAGGTATCGAGGAGAAGGTAAAACTGAAGTCGCCATATGCGGTCATGGGGCGGTACTGATGACATCAGCAGTCCGGGAACCTGTGAGGGGTGACCTGATCCCTCAAATACCTTGGGAATGGTCTTGCAAGCCGCCGGATATATTCTTGGTTCCCCTGTGTGTTACTTGCTATAGTTGAATAACTATGACCTTGGCCTGGACTTCTGACTCTGCTTCTGCCTAACGATTCTGTATCTCTGCTGCCCTCCTGGTTATGACTCAGACCTTGGCCTGGACTTCTGACTCTGCTTCTGTCTAACGTTTTTGTACCTCTGCTGCCCTCCTGATTTATGACTCTGACCTTGGCCTGGACTTCTGACTCTGCTTTTGCCTAACGATTCTGTATCTCTGCTGCCCTCCTGGTTATGACTCAGACCTTGGCCTGGACTTCTGACTCTGCTTCTGTCTAACGTTTTTGTACCCTGCTGCCCGACTGGTTTAGACCCGGATACTACCACGTTTTTGTCCTGTATTGGAACTCCCTCTCTGGCGACCGTCCTGCTCTGGACACTGCTCCTATTCAGACAGCACCTCCTGGGCTCTGCTATAAATCCAGATCCCTGTATAGGGGTAAAGGGTATCAGTGTTTCTCGTGGTGTTGTTTGGCTGCAGCCCAGACCGCAGACGGACGTTACATTATATCCGGCCCAAAATAATACAAGGAAAAAAAACTTGCTTTTTGTGTATATGTTCACCATATATAAAAGCAGTCTCCTGAATTTTTTTTTTTCTTCTGTCTGAGCTGATTTCCTGGCCTAACACCTGCTCCAGAGCACAGCCTGAAGGAACACTCCCATCTTCCTACACCAGCATGCTGGAGGCCAGGGAAATGCTGAGCGTCAGAGATCCACATTCCTGGGACGTCGGCCTCTGGGCAGCTCTGGTCGTGCTGGTCCAGAGGCTCAGGTATTGCCCGCAAATGCGGCTAAACTTTTGTTACCCGTCTCACACTCATTTTCTAATAAATCCCTGTATGTGAAGGCTTATGTGGATTGTGGTTCTGCGGGCTATTTCATGGATTTTTTGCTCGCAAGGAATCTCGGTGTACCACTGCTAAGACTTAATGCCCCTATTCAGACCACTGCGATCAATGGTACATCCATTATCCAGGGTGGAGTGGAGTTTGTTACTGCAGACATTACTATGTCAGTGGGGGCATTACACAATGAACAGATATCATTTTTTGTTCTACATAATTTATCTAATCCGGTTATGTTAGGCATGCCATGGTTGCACCAGCATAATCCGGTTATTGACTGGCGCTTAGGTGATATCGTGCGCTGGAGTCCATGGTGTCAGAGTAACTGTATGTCACTGTCAGTGAACCAAGTTAAAATTAAAAACCCCTCTATTCCATATGCGCTCAGAGATTATGAAGATGTCTTCTCCATAGTGGAGTCTGAGAAACTACCTCCTCATAGAGAGTATCACTGTCCTATCGACTTGGTCCCAGGTGCCCGCCTCCCTAAGGGGAGAATATTTAACCTCTCTGGTCCTGAGCGTGTAGCCATGAATGACTACATAGCAGACAGCCTGCGAAAAGGTTTTATTAGACCCTCCACTTCACCTGTAGGGGCTGGGTTTTTCTTTGTAGGAAAAAAAGATGGTGGACTCAGACCATGTATAGATTGTCGTGAGCTTAACGCTATTACTGTAAAAAACCAGTATCCGCTTCCACTCATTCCTGATCTGTTTAATCAGCTACTGGGAGCCCACTGGTTTACTAAACTTGACCTCCGGGGGGCATATAATCTGGTCCGCATAAGAAACGGTGACGAATGGAAAACGGCCTTTAATACACCTCTTGGTCACTTTGAATACCTGGTAATGCCGTTCGGACTCAGTAACGCGCCTGCAGTATTTCAACACTTCGTCAATGATGTTTTCAGAGACATTTGTGGGGTGTATGTCGTCGTGTATCTTGATGACATTTTGATTTACTCTGCTGACCCTGTGACACATACTCAACACGTCAGGTCGGTGCAGCAGAGACTGCGAGAACACTCTTTGTTTGCGAAACTGGAAAAATGTGTTTTCTTTGCCGAAGAGGTACAGTTTTTAGGATACATGGTCTCAGGCAAGGGGTTTCGCATGGATCCTGCCAAGATTCAACCAATTAAGGCTTGGGTGCAACCCAAATCGCTGAAGACGCTGCAGCAGTTTTTGGGATTCGCGAATTACTACCGCAAGTTTATCAGGGGTTTCTCGGAGATTGCCAAGCCACTCACGGACCTTACCCGAAAAGGGGCGGACGTGACCAATTGGAATCCTGAGGCTATTCAGGCATTTTCCACACTGAAAGAGTGCTTCGTGGCCAACCCGGTTTTGGTGCAACCGGACTTAGACCGCCCATTTGTTGTGGAAGTGGATGCCTCCGAGGTCGGAGTGGGAGCAGTGCTATCGCAAGGCAATGCATCCCTCACTCAGCTTCGCCTGTGTGCGTTTTTCTCCCACAAATTCTCTACCACGGAGAGAAACTATGACATTGGTAATTGAGAATTATTGGCGATCAAATGGGCCTTCGAGGAATGGCGCCACTTCCTTGAAGGTGCCAAACACAAGGTCACTGTTATTACAGACCACAAAAACTTAACCTACCTAGAGTCAGCTAAGAGACTAAATCCCAGGCAGGCCAGGTGGGCCTTGTTTTTCTCCAGGTTTGATTTTTTAATTACTTTTCGCCCCGGTACTAAAAATGTGAGGGCAGATGCCCTCTCTCGCAGTTTTTGCCCCACACAAACCGAGGACTGTGAACCAGTACCGATATTGGCTAATGGAATCGTCGTGTCGGCAGTGTCTTTGGACCTTCTGGAGGAGATCCGTAGGTCTTCAGAGCAAGCCCCTGACGCTACGCCCCCCAAAAAATTGTTTGTTCCAGCTAACCTTCGTCTGCAGGTTCTAAAAGAATCACACGACTCTGTCCTGGCAGGCCATCCCGGTCTCAATAATACCACCAGGCTGGTAACCAGGAACTTTTGGTGGCCGACAAGGACTGTAAAGACTATGTTTCTGCGTGTGAAGTCTGTGCCCGTGCCAAATCCCTCCATAGCCGCCCTGCCGGCTGGCTTCAGTCCTTGCCCACCCCTGAGAGTCCATGGACCCACATCTCCATGGACTTCATTACAGATTTGCCACCCTCAGATGGGAAAACTTGTATCTGGGTGGTGGTAGACAGGTTCAGCAAGCAGTGTCATGTTATTCCCCTGTCTGGCTTGCCTAACTCTGAAACTTTAAGTAAGCTGTTCATTCTGCACATACGGCGTTCCGACAAATATTGTGTCCGACAGGGGTACCCAGTTTGTCTCGAAGTTCTGGAGGGCGTTCTGTAGACGCATCGGTGTGGAGTTGTCCTTCTCCTCGGCATACCATCCCGAGACCAATGGTCAAACTGAGCGTACTAACCAAGCTCTGGAACAATACCTCCGCTGTTATGTGTCAGGACATCAGTCCGATTGGGTGGAACATCTGCCATTGGCTGAGTTCGCGCTCAATAATCGATATCAGGACTCCATTAAAACTACCCCCTTTTTCTGTAACCTTGGACTACATCCGCGCTTTGAGTCGTTTTCGGCCAGGATGTCTGAGCTCCCTGGGGTTGAGCAAAATATACATCGGCTGAAAACGATTTGGTCTGAGGTTAATTCAAATTTGTAAGGGGCTCAGGTTAGACAGGCTTCGGCCTCAAATAGACGACGATCTAAGGGGCCGCACCTGGGAGGTGGCGATAAGGTTTGGCTCTCTACAAAAAATATCAAGCTTAAGGTACCATCTGCCAAACTGGGTCCCAGGTTCATCGGCCCATACGAAATTATCGAGGTGGTTAACCCAGTAGCCTTCCGCTTAAAACTTCCACAGTTTCCACATTCAAATTACCTAACGTATTCCACAGGTCTCTCCGCAAGCCTTATCGTTCTCCCATTCACCCTGTCCAGTCCCCCCCTCCTCCTGTTTCGGTCGGGGGAGCTTTAGAGTATGAAGTCCAGGGTATCCTTGACTCCCGCCTGGTGAGAGGCTCCATACAGTATCTTGTACACTGGAAGGGCTACGGCCCGGAGGAGAGGTCCTGGGTCCCCGCAAGGAACATCCATGCCAAGGCATTAATTAGAAGGTTTCACCTCCTTCACCAGGACAAACCGGGTTTTGAGGATCCGGAGGCCCCTCTTGGAAGGGGGGGTACTGTCACGTCGCCGCCAGACTTGGGGCCTGCTGTTCCGGTCGCGGCCACTAGGAGGCGCCGGACCGCCACTTCGTCGTCAGACTCAGGGACGGCTGTTAATGCCTCGGCCACTGGGAGGGGCCGTGGTTCCGTCGCATCAGACTCAGGGCCTACTGTCCCGGCTTTAGCCTCTAGGAGGCGCCGGTCTGTCACGTTGCCTTTTAATTCGGGGTCTGCTGTTCTGGGCGCGGTCACTCGCCCGTGAGTTATGGTGCTGACAGAGTAAGGGCACCTGTGCATGCATCTGGTGGGCGCAGGCTCCGCCCCTCTGTCAGTCATCAGAAAGTTACTGCATCATCATCTGGCCTGGTCCTGGGGGCGGTACTGATGACATCAGCAGTCCGGGAACCTGTGAGGGGTGACCTGATCCCTCAAATACCTTGGGACTGGTCTTGCAAGCCGCCGGATATATTCTTGGTTCCCCTGCATGTTACTGTGTGAATTGCTATAGTTGAATAACTCTGACCTTGGCCTGGACTTCTGACTCTGCTTCTGCCTAACGTACCCTGCTGCCCGACTGGTTTAGACCCAGATACTACCACGTTTTTGTCCTGTATTGGAACTCCCTCTCTGGCGACCGTCCTGCTCTGGCCACTGCTCCTATTCAGACAGCACCTCCTGGGCTCTGCTATAAATCCAGATCCCTGTATAGGGGTAAAGGGTATCAGTGTTTCTCGGGGTGTTGTCTGGCTGCAGCCCAGACCGCAGACAGACGTTACAGCCGGAGCCTGCAGCTCTTCCTGTCGAGTGATCATGTGGTACTGCTCATTAAGGTAATGAATATGCGCTCCACGCCTAAGGGAGCGGAGAGGCATGCAGGCATGTGAGTATGGTGTGATGGAAGCTGGTGGCCTCTGTGACCTGCTGCTCCCCTCCTCTGCCGGCTTTCTGGGACCGTGACTCGTGTATAAGCCAAGGGGGGTGTTTTCAGCACAAAAAAAGTGCTGAAAAACTCGGCTTATACACGAGTGTATACGGTAAATATTCTTCTATTTGTCTCATTAATAAGTGACTACCTTTTCTCCCACTTCTTGTTTTTTTTCGAGTCTATCAAATATTTAACCCCTTCCTGCCATCCGACGTACTATCCCGTCCATGGGACCTGGGCCCCTATGCCCATGGACGGGATAGTACGTCTCAGCGATCAGCGGCGCCCATGTGGTGTGCACCGCTGATCGCGGCCGGGTGTCAGCTGATTATCACAGCTGACACCCGGCACAATGTGTCAGGGACGGTCACGGACCGCCCCCGACACGTTAACCCCTTGCACACCGCGATCAAACATGATCGCGGTGTACCGGGAGTTAAAGGGAAGCATCGGCAGGGAGGGGGCTCCCTCCGTGCTTCCCTGAGCCCTCCACAGCAGCGCAATGTGCAGCGCTGCTGCGGGGGGCTCCTTTCCTCCAGGCCCCCGAATCCAAGATGGCGACGGGGGCCTTCGGGGGCCTGCAGGAAGCTGGCTTCCTCAGTGCCTGCAAAGCGCAGGCAAGAGGAAGTCTGCTTCAATGCCTGTGACAGATCGCTGATCTGTCACAGTGATCTGTGATGTGACAGATCAGCGATCTGTCACAGGACAGTGATGTCCCACCTGGGACTGTGTAATAAAGTAAAAAAAAATTAAAAAAAAGTGTAAAAATAATTTAAAAAAAATCGCCAAATAAATTAGTAAAAGAAAAAAAAAAATATTCCCCAATAAATTCATTTTTTGAAAAAAATAAATAAAATAAAAGTACACATATTAGGTATCGGCGCGTCCGTAACGACCTGCCCTATAAAACTGTCCCGTTAGTTAACCCCTTTAGCGAACCCCTTAAAAAATAAAAATAAAAAACGAAGCAAAAAATGATTTATCATACCGCCAAACAAAAAGTGTAATAACGCGCGATCAAAAAGACGCATATAAATATCCATGGTACCGCTGAAAATGGCATCTTGTCCCACAAAAAAGAGCCGCCACACAGTATCATCAGTGAAAAAATAAAAAAGTTATAGCTCGCAGAATAAAGCGATGCAAAAATAATTATTTTTTATATAAAATAGTTTTCATTGCATAAAACCGACAAAACCTAAAAAAACGACCTAAATGAGGTATCGCTGTAACCGTACTGACCCGAAGAATAAAACCGCTTTATCAATTTTACTGCACGCAGAACGGTGTAAACGCACTCCCCCAAAAGAAATTCATGAAACGCTGGTTTTTGTTCATTCTGCGTCTCCCAAAAATCGGAATAAAAAGCGATCAAAACATGTCACGTGCCCGAAAATGGTACCGATAAAAACGTCAACTCGTCCCGCAAAAAATAAGACCTCACATGACTCGGTGGGTCAAAATACGGAAAAATTATAGCTCTCAATATGTGGTGATGCAAAAACTATTTTTACAATAAAAAGCGTCTTTTAGCGTGCGACAGCTGCCAAATATAAAAACCGCCATAAATAGTAAATCAAACCCCTCGTTATCACCCCCTTAGTTAGGGAAAAATAATAAAATAAAAAAAATGTATTTATTTCCATTTTTCCGTTAGGGCTAGGGTTAGGGTTAGGGCTTGGGTTAGGGTTAGGGTTAGGGCTGAGATTAGGGTTAGGGGTGTGTTGGGGTTCGGGTTGGAGTTAGAATTGGGGGTTTCCACTGCTTGGGCACATCAGGGGCTCTCTAAATGCAACATTGCGTCTGATCTCAATTCCGGCCAATTCTGAGTTGAAAATGTCATATGGTGCTCCTTCCTTTCCAAGCTCTGCCATGCACCCAAACAGTGTTTTACCCTCACATGTAGGGTATCAGCCTACTCAGGACAAATTGCAAAACAATTTTTGGGGTCCAATTTCTCCTGTTACCCTTAGGAAAATAAAAAATTGGGGGCAAAAATATCATTTTTGTGGAAAAAAATGATTTTTTTATTTTCACGTCCGAGCGTTATAAACTTCTGTGAAGCACTTGGGGGTTCAAAGTGCTCAGCACACATCTAGATAAGTTCCTTAGGGGTTCTCGTTTCCAAAATGGGGTCATTTGTCGGTGTTTCCACTGTTTAGGTACATTAGGGGCTCTCCAAAGGCAACATGACACCCGCAGACCATTCCATCAAAGTCTGCATTCCAAAACATCACTACTTCCCTTCCGAGCCCTGACGTGTGTCCATACAGTAGTTTTCTCCCACATATGGGGTGTCAGCGTACTCAGGACAAATTGGACAACAACTTTTGGGGTTCAATTTCTCCTGTTACCCTTGGGAAAATAAAACAATTGGGGACTAATTGATCATGTTTGTGGAAAAAAAACGATTTTTTTATTTTCATGCCCTGGCATTATAAACTTCTGTGAAGCCCTTGGGGGTTCAAAGTGCTCACCTCACATCTAGATAAGTTCCTTAGGGGGTCTAGTTTCCAAAATGGTGTTATTTGTGGGGGGGTTTCCACTGTTTAGGTACATCAGGGGTTTTCCAATCGCGACATGGTGTCCGATCTCAATTCCAGCCAAAAACGTCAAATGGCGCTGCTTCCCTTCCGAGCTCTGCCATGCGCCCAAATAGTGGTTTACCCCCACATGTGGGGTATCAGCATACTCAGGACAAATTGCACAATAACTTTTAGGGTCTTGATACCCTTGGGAAAATAAAAATTGGGGTGAAAAGATCATTTTTGTGGAAAAAATATGATTTTTTTAATTGTACCGCTGTACGTTATAAACTTCTGTAAAGCCCTTGTGGGTTCAAAGCTCTCACCACATATCTAGATAAGTTCCTTGGGGGGTCTAGTTTCCAAAATGGGGTCACTTGTAGGGGGTTTCCACTGTTTAGGTACATCAGGGACTCTCCAAACGTGACATGGCGTCCGATCTGAATTCCAGCCAATTTTGCATTGAAAAAGTCAAACGGCGCTCCTTCCATTCTGAGCTCTGCCATGCGCCGAAACAGTCGTTCCCCCCAACAAATCGGGTATCAGCGTACTCAGGACAAATTGCAAAATAACTTTTGCAGTCCAATCTCTCCTGTTACCCTTGGTAAAATAAAAAAAATTGAACCTGAAGTACTTTTTTTGTGAAAAAAAGTTAGATGTTCATTTCTTTTTTTAAATATTCAAAAAAATTCCTGTGACGCACCTAAAGGGTTAATAAACTTCTTGAATGTGGTTTTGAGCACCTTAAGGGGTGCAGTTTTTAGAATGGTGTCACTTTTGGGTATTTTCTATCAAAAAGACCCCTCAAAGTGGCTTCAAATGTAATGTGGTCCTAAAAATAAAATGGTGTTGTAAAAATGAGAAATCGCTGGTCAACTTTTAACCCTTATAACTTCCTAACAAAAAAAAATTTTGGTTCCAAAATTGTGCTGATGTAAAGTAAACATGTGGGAAATGTTAGTTATCAAGTTTTTTGTGTGCTATATCTCCGTGATTTAAGGGCATAAAAATTCAAAGTTGGAAAATTGCGAAATTTTCAAAATTTTTACCAAATTTCCATTTTTTTCACAAATAAACGCAAGTTATTTGAATGAAATTTTACGACTAACATGAAGTACAATATGTCACGACAAAACAATGTCAGAATCACCGGGATCCATGGAAGCGTTCCAGAGTTATGACCTCATAAAGGTACAGTGGTCAGAATTGTAAAAATTGGCCCGGTCATGAACGTGCAAACCACCCTTGGGGGTGAAGGGGTTAAAAACAAAAAATATATTGAAAAAATGTTCAAAAAACCATAAAGAAAATGATGTGTCAGACTTTCTCTTGATGAAATGTATCACCCTGCGGTGGATTAGGCTGTGAAGCTGGTGAAAATACCGGGAGGAGAGGGCTTCAGTGACATGACTACTGAAGACGGAAACACCCTTCAGCAAGTGAAGAAGAGGATGAGGAACAGTTTGAACAACGGGTTTAAGAAGAGGAGGAGGTTGGCCCAACACTTAATCGACTTGTAACCATGGTCATAATGGGCAATGTACTTCATCGATTGGCTGAGGAATAGGACCTCCGTATGGTTCATAAGAAGCAGAACCAGCATCTCTCCATGACTATGTTCATCACTCGAACAAGAGGTTGGTTACGCATTTAGTGGTAGTAAAAGTTACGGATGAGGCTGAAGATACTACTGCCTCACCTGAAGAAGCTCCTGATGAAGTGGTGCCAATAGGAGAGCTGTAATGCTCTTCCATGCTGTGCAGTCCAGTACTGTACATTCATCCCATTTTCATCACCTTCAATCATCAGTACTACACAGCTAATTCATCATCTTCATCATGTAGAATTTGTTTATGAACATAAGTAGTGTTTATAAAAAGGTGCAAAAGGTTAATAAGGAACTGGGGCCGATTAATAAGGGACTGGTAATGGTAAATAAGTGTGTGGGAGGGGTTTGTAAATTCTTAAAATATATAAATGCTAAAATAAATGTAAGTTTCTTACTTGGGGGATTTTCAACTATCGTGTTGGAGGTTTAGAATGTAATGCCCGCGATAAGTGGGGGATCATTGTGTAGGATTGCTGGGGATTATATTCACTTTTTGCAGTGGTTTTGAGGCTCTTTTTAAGGCAGTTTCCAGGCAGAATTTAAAACCAATTGGGGGCAATATGAAAATAACACCTGACACCAGATAAAAAGGGGAGAAGTTGACTCAATCTTTGCAATGTATGTCTCTGTGCCACACTAAGCATGGAGGACATAAAGAGAAGATGAGAACTGTGAGGACTTGAGAACCAAAATTGTTGAAAGATATCAACAATCTCAAGGTGGGGCGTGGCTATGCCGTGATCGGGAGAGGACGCTGGCTAGTAGAGCTCCTCATCATCCTGCTGGATCCTGGACCCTATATAAGATATAGTTTGTGACGCCACCTGTGGTATTCGGCAAGGGATAGCCGACGCTGCTTAAAAAGACCGCTGAGGCTGATGGTGATGCAGCAGAGTTGGTACAGCTCTCCACAGGTAGAGCTAAGTCTCAGGGCAATTATATTATAAAAGATGGTGATGATGGATGTAATGCAGGGCTGAGGTGACGCAGCAAATAAACAGGAGAACACAGCGGGGTGCAGTCTTTACGCTTTTACTCACATTTTGAGTTGCAAACCAGGGCACTGAGTACTGATGGTAATGGAGATCCAGCCAGCCTGGAAGCAATTTAGGATCCACTAAGCCAGATGGGTTGGAGGCCTCCTTTCTACGCTGTCCCATGAGGTCTAAAGCTATGCTCAGTCCTCTATTCATAGAATCATAGAATCGTAGAGTTGGAAGGGACCTCCTGAGCCATCTGGTCCAACCCCCTGCTCAAAGGAGGATTCGCTAAATCATCCCAGTCAGATGTCTGTCCAGCCTCTGTTTGAAGACTTCCATTGAAGGAGAACTCACCACTTCTCGTGGCAGCCTGTTCCACTCATTGATCACTCTAACTGTCAAAAAGTTTTTTCTAATATCTAATCTGTGACTCCTCCCATTCAGTTTCATCCCATTGCTTCTAGTCTTTCCTTGTGCAAATGAGAATAAAGTTGATCCTTCTACAATGTGACAGCCCTTTAGATATTTGTAGACAGCTATTAAGTCTCCTCTCAGTCTTCTCTTTTGCAAGCTAAACATTCCCAAATCCTGCAACCTTTCCTCATAAGACAGGGTTTGCAGACCGGTCACCATTCTGGTCACTCTTTTCTGAACTTGCTCCAGTTTGTTGATGTCTTTTTTAAAATGTGGTGCCCAAAACTGGACACAATATTCCAGATGAGGTCTGACCAAAGAGGAGTAGAGGGAAATAATGACTTCACGTGATCTAGACTGTATGCTTCTGTTAATACATCCTAGAATTGCATTTGCCTTTTTTGCTGCTGCATCACACTGTTGACTCATATTCAGTCTGTGATCTATTAGTATACCCAAGTCTTTTTCACATGTGCTGTCACTTAGCCCTATTCCTCCCATTCTATATATGCTTTTTTCATTTTTATTGCCCAGATGTAGTACTTTGCATTTCTCCCTGTTAAAAACCATTCTGTTAGTTGCTGCCCACTTCTCCAGTTTATTTAAATCTTTTTGAATCCTCTCTCTCTCTTCTCTAGTATTATCTATCCCTCCTAGCTTTGTGTCATCAGCAAATTTAATCAGTTTACCCTCAATTCCTTATGGTTCTTTAGTCCTTGCCTGTATGGCAGGCAGCTTGAGCCTTTCACAGGTGTCACTCCTTCGTGGTGGCTCTGGCTCTGGTATGCTGCTGTGTGTTCAGGTGTGTGATGGGGTCAGGAGGCCTGCAGTCTCCTGCCCTCCGGATTTGGCTGCTGGGACTGTTGTACCCGTGCAGCCATGGACTCTGGCATCCAGTGTCAAGCGCTCTTCGCTGGGGTGAGCTTGGTCACAGCTCCAAACTTAATGTGTATGGCGGTATAGCACTATAACACCTTATATTACTGGGTCATATTATAGTAATTTATATCTTGGCATATTTTAGTATACGTAAACTTTCATTTGTATTTATCCCTCATATTTTGCAGTACTCTGCAATCCATCTATAGCATTGCAGTACTTTTTGGAGAACATTATTTCTTGGTTATACTTGTATATTCATTTATTTTCAATGTGCATTGTATGTTTTGTCCTCTAGCACTTTATAGTACTGAATCATTTACAGTGGATTTAATTCTATATCTTGCAATACTTTTCACTTTTGCACAATTTTTGTTTTACAGCACTATAGCACTTTTTAGTGCAATTTTTAGAATATTATGGTAGTACTTTTCACGATATTATTGTCTACACTATATATTTAACTTACACATTATTAATAGAAAAAAGTTTTTTGAGCGATATATTTTAGCACTTAGCATTTTATTTTACATATTTTTTATTTATTTTTTCTGGTGCTGATATTATACAAATTTTGGCAAGATGTATTGATATATTTATTATTCAGATTTTTATGTCATCACATTATAATTTGGTATACAATATATATATATATATATATATATATATTTATAGTTTTGGCTTTCCATCATTTTTTCATGCTGGATCCGTTTTTTTTCTCATAGACTTGTATTAGTGACGGATGGCCACACGTTTCATCTGTCGTCCAACGGATCCGTCAGAAAATCTCTGTCCGTCGGCCGGAGACAACGGACAGATGAACGTTTTTTGTGTACGTCGAAAAGTCGGATAGCGACGGATTCCGTCTTTTAAAATGAGCATGCCCGGAATAATTTTTCTTCCTTTATTTTAACTCCCTGCGGCTGCTTTTTCTATTCTGGCACAAAATCCTTCTCTCTCTCTCTCACTCCAGAATTCTGTTTCTTTAATTCCTACAGCAAGGCTGCTACAGCGGATCAGTCATAAAAACAGATCCAGTGCATTAGTTTTTTGCAATATACGCAGGATCCGTCCACTTGACGGATCTGAACACTTTGACGGATTGTGACTGATTGCAAAAGACTGGAGTGTGAAAGGGGCCTTAAGAAGCGAGATGTGGATGAGAAAAGGCGGTGGATCCGTTGCCAACCGTTAATTTACGGAATCTGCCATCGGATCCTCCTTTTTATACTGAGCATGCCCGAATGAATTTTTCATGATATTTAACCCCAAATCCCATTCTGGCAGCTATATCTCTCTCTCTCTCGTGAAACAGGCCTTACTTTAAAATTCATGCACTAGCGTCTAAAGCGGATCCGTACAAAAAACGGATCCAGTTGCATCCGTTTGCCACAAAACGGAAACGGATCCGCTTTTGCACACTGGCGGATTTTGACTAACGCCAGAAAACTGAAGTGTGAAACAGGCCTAAGAGAAAGAAAAGACTCAATCTGAGAAGAGGTCACCTATAAGGTACCAGGATGTACATTTTTAGCGATTGGTACTGACTGTGTCTCATCAGTACTATGGTTCCTGTATAGTCCACAGTCTGATAAAGACTGATAACTCCCAGCATCTCCTTACCATTGTTAAGGACATACTGGGAGTTGTAGGTTCATGAGATACAAATGTATATGGGCCTGACTTAGAAGGATTCAGCTCATCAGTTATTAATCACATGATGTCATAGACCTAAAGGAAAAGGGAAGAATTAGCTGGGTAGAAATGCAAAATGGGCGACTTCGGCTTCATCTGCCTTGGGCACCCAAAATACTTTGTTTTGGCCCTGGTAACGGATAAAGCAAAATCCTACATGACCTATCAGTGTTCTACGATTTGGGTTGAGGACACTTATTGCATGTGGGCTGGTGAATTTTGTGTGCCAGGGCTGCTTTTTAGTCCCAACTCTGCCCTGAATCCCCTCGTGTATCTGAATGGGAGGAAGAGTGTGAACTTGTGCTAATTGTGCAGTCACACTTTGTCATCTCTGCTCCGTCCTGTCTTCCAGCGCAGGGTTAAATTGCTCTGACTTCATATCTGGCTTCATGGCTTGATCATAGATGCTGGATCCTCATCCCCCAACAAAATCTCACCAACCGAAGATTGTGAAAGTAACACACAAAACACTTTTATTGGATGTTAAATTGACCGAATTTTATTCCAAATCTCATCATTATTATTTCTTTCAGTGTCTGAAATTTAGAATCAGCCAATTACTATGAAAGAGACACTGAAAATGGCAGAACCCCCGACTCACGAAGAATCGTCCTTCAGCACTCAGGAGAGGAAAAACCCCCTGTGGTGGAAACCTCTAGGGAACCATGGCTGCAGGACTGCCCTTCCCTTGGGCTTAGAAGGTTAGTGCCAACATGTAACAGCAAATTGTACCTGAATTTGTACATTGTGTCATATTTGTTTTGGAGAAGCCTAATGCGACCTCTCCAGGCCGTACACATAAAGTGAAGGCGGCGAGTACCGGACGTGAGGGAGATCTGGCTGCAACATCTGTCACCCCATTGATCTGGCTGGCTAGGCGCTATGGCTGATCTGGCTGGCTAGGCGGTGTCCCCTTCCTCCCATTGTGGAGTGATGAAGCTCCAGGTCTCCAGACACATCAAGTATGGCTCCGTCTACGGCTGAATGACTTGTGGTTCTGGAATCTTCTCCTGCATCATAGATGCATGTGTTTATGACATCAGCGCAGTTGCCATAGTTATCACAGGTGTTTTATACTGTGGTTTCATTGGCTAGAAAGTCCCTCTCAGTGTTCCAAAGAATTAACCCTTGAATGACTGGTATTGTGCCTTTCTCCAGAAGCCTGTAAAATAAACTTGTCACTAGACAGGACCATTATCATTATTATATTTTAAAGTTGCCCCAACCAAAGTCTAAGTGAGCGCATCTAGAGTTGATGTGTAACAAGCGCAATCATTCCATTAAGCCCTACTAAATGCATAAATGCACAATATGAAAACAGAGCAGTCTCATAGAAAATGAATGATACCAAGGTAAATGCAGTTAGATATGGGATGCTATATAGGGGCTCATACTGTATATAGGAGCTATATGGGGACTCACACTGTATATATAGGAGGCAATATGGTGGCAAACAATGTATTCAGGAGGCTATATGTGAGTGCTCATACTGTATATAGGAGGCTATATGGAGACTCACACTGTATATTGGAGGCAAACACTGTATTCAGGAGGCTATATGTGGGCTCATACTGTATATAGGAAGCGATTTGCAGGCTCATACTGTTTATAGGAAGCGATGTGCAGGCTCATACTGTACATAGGAGGCTATGTGGATGCTCATACTGTTTATAGGAAGCAATGCGCAGGCTCATACTGTACATAGGAGGCTATATGTGGATGCTCATACTGTATATAGGAGGCTATATGCGGCCTCATACTGTATATAGGAAGTGATGTACAGGCTCATACTGTATATAGGAGACTATGTGCAGACTCATACTGTATATAGGAAGCAATGTGCAGGCTCATACTGTATATAGGAGGCAAAAACTGTATTCAGGAGGCTATATGTGGGTGCTCATACTGTATATAGGAGGCTATATGCGGCCTCATACTGTATATAGGAAGCGATGTGCAGGCTCATACCGTACATAGGAGGCTATATGTGGCCTCATACTGTATATAGGAAGCGATGTGGAGGCTCATACTGTATATAGCAGGCTATGTGGGCTCATATTGTATATAGGAAGCAATGTGCAGGCTCATACTGTATGTAGGAGGCTATATGCGGCCTCATACTGTATACAGGAGGCTATGTGGGCTCATACTGTATATAGGAGGCTATATGCAGCCTCATACTGTATATAGGAAGCGATGTACAGGCTATGTGCAGGCTCATACTGTATATAGGAAGCAATGTGCAGGCTCATACTGTATATAGGAGGTAAACACTGCATTCACGATGCTATATGTGGGTGCTCATACTGTATATAGGAGGCTATATGCGGCCTCATACTGTATATAGGAAGCGAAGTACAGGCTCATACTGTATATAGGAGGCTATATGCAGCATCATATTGTATACAGGAGGTTATATGTGGGTGCTCATACTATATATAGGAGGCTATATGTGGCCTCATACTGTATATAGGAAGCGATGTGCAGGCTCATACTGTATATAGAAGGCTATATGGGGACTCACACTGTATATAGGAGGCAAATACTGTATTCAGGAGGCTATATGTGGGCTCATACTGTTTATAGGAAGCGATGTGCAGGCTCATACTGTTTATAGGAAGCGATTTGCAGGCTCATACTGTACATAGGAGGCTATGTGGATGCTCATACTGTTTATAGGAAGCAATGCGCAGGCTCATACTGTACATAGGAGGCTATATGTAGGTGCTCATACTGTATATAGGAGGCTATATGCGGCCTCATACTGTATATAGGAGGCTATGTACAGGCTCATACTGTATATAGGAGGCTATGTGCAGGCTCATACTGTATATAGGAAGCAATGTGCAGGCTCATAATGTATATAGGAGGCAAAAACTGTATTCAGGAGGCTATAAATGTCACCTGCTTAACCCAGCAGGAAGTTAAATGTCACCTGCTTAACCCAGCAGGAAGTACGGTGGAGTCTACAAATCACTAAAATTGACAAATCCCCGGGCCCGGATGGGATACACCCCCGAGTACTGCAGGAATTAAGCACAGTCATAGATAGACCATTATTTTTAATCTTTAAAGATTCCATAATAACAGGGTCTGTACCACAGGACTGGCGTATAGCAAATGTGGTGCCAATATTCAAAAAGGGGACAAAAACTGAAATTGGAAATTATAGGCCAGTAAGTTTAACCTCAACTGTGGGTAAAATCCTGGAGGGTTTTCTAAGAGATACTATACTGGAGTATCTGGAGAAGAAAAACCTTATGACCCAATATCAACATGGGTTTACAAGAGACCCTTCCTGTCAGACTAATCTGATAAGCTTTTATGAAGAGGTACAGTGGGGAAAAAAAGTATTTAGTCAGTCAGCAATAGTGCAAGTTCCACCACTTAAAAAGGTGAGAGGCGTCTGTAATTTACATCATAGGTAGACCTCAACTATGGGAGACAAACTGAGAAAAAAAAATCCAGAAAATCACATTGTCTGTTTTTTTTTCATTTTATTTGCATATTATGGTGGAAAATAAGTATTTGGTCAGAAACAAGCAATCAAGATTTCTGGCTCTCACAGACCTGTAACTTCTTCTTTAAGAGTCTCCTCTTTCCTCCCCTCATTACCTGTAGTAATGGCACCTGTTTAAACTTGTTATCAGTATAAAATGACACCTGTGCACACCCTCAAACAGTCTGACTCCAAACTCCACTATGGGGGATCTCCTACCTCGGTCCAGTTCGGGGTCCCTGGAAGCACCACGGTGGGGCCAGGTAGGTCGCCACGGCTGTGGTTGGAGCAGGTGGAGCATAGGGTCCGGTGGACAGCCGTCTCCAAAGTGCGGGCACCAGGTACGTATACGCCCCTCCTGAGTCTCCCCCTGGGGTCCGGTCATCCTCCCGCGTCCGGGTCGGCGGTCGCGCACTGTCGTCGGGCGCAGGCGGGCGCATGTGGGGGCGGTGGGCACACCGGAGCCGGGGGCGCCCTGCCGGCTCCGTTCCGCGCGCTCCCGCGGTCTCTGACGCACGGTGGAAGTGACGCGGCGGAAGGGGCGGAGCCGGGGATGCCGAAACCGGAAGTCGTGTGCTGGCCGGCTTTCCAGTGTGCGCCGCGTGTGCGCGGCGGTCCGGGGGGACGCGCTGTACCCGTGGCGAAGGGTGGGGGGGAGGCGGAGCATGCAGGGGGGGTCTCGGATGCTGGGGAGGTGCCACGCCAGAACCCTGCTGACCCGGGTACAGGGAGGCCTTAAAAGGCAGGAGGCAACGCTGCGGGGGTGCTTCTGAAGGCCCAGCGATGGATATGACAGAAGCCCCCATAGAGCAGCAGGACGAGATACAGGAGCGGCCACAGAAGGAGGCCGTGGCGAAGCCTCATGCGAGTGGCCAGCAGAAGAAAAAACGATCGAGTGAACAGAGCCGCGGAAGTTCCTCCAGACTAAAGGACCCTCCTGCCTCCCTCCGTGATCCGGTACCTGCCTCACCTGCATGGGTAAGAGATATTCGTGAATGTACCCTGATGCAGTGTTCCCTTATGTATTTTTTGCAGGGGAGGAAAGCTACGGGAAAACAGAAGCACAGGGAATGTGCCCTCTGTAGTTGCCCCTTGCCAGACGGCCACCCCAAAAGATTGTCAGCCATGTGTGCGACAAACGGTAGGGGTTGGAAGGGAATGAGGGCCAGGGATAGACTGACAGGCCCTTACATTCTCCCCCGTCCTTACAGGTAGCGGAAGAAACGCCAGATTTCACCACAAGCCTGAGAGAAATAATCAGGACAGAAATGAAAGCCCTGTCAAAAAGGGATTCTTCTAGGGGGAGAGAAGTTAGCTTCTCAGGTTCGGAGTCCTCGGTTGCTCCTAGGAACAATGACTCCTCGGATTCCCCGGCCTCCACTTCGTCTTCTTCGGATGAAGACTCGAGCCGTTTCTGCTTCCCGTTAGACCAGATGGACAAACTAGTTAAAACAATAAGGTCCACCATGGGAGTAACAGACTCAAAACCAGAAATTTCGGCACAAGACGTGATGTTCGGAGGTCTAGATCCCAGGAAGCGCAGGGCCTTCCCTTTAAATGATAAGGTCCAGAGCTTAATAGATAGGGAGTGGAAAAAACCCGAAAAAAGAGGCTCCTTGCCACCGGCCTTCAAACGAAGGTACCCATTTGATGACCCAGTGGTGAACAGATGGGTTAAGGCCCCTAAACTGGATGCGGCAGTAGCCAAAGCCTCCAGAAAATCTTCCATCCCTTTCGATGACATGGCTTCCCTAAAAGACCCGCTGGATAAAAAAGCGGATTCCTTTCTAAAGGGATCATGGGAGATGTCAGCAGACTTAGCTGCCCTAAGACCAGCGATAGCTGCGACTTGTACAGCCAGATCCATGATGGTCTGGCTAGATCAACTGGATTCCCATCTGAGAGATGGAGCCTCAAGAGCATCCATTCGGAAAACCCTACCAATTATCCAGAGTGCCGCTGCTTTCCTGGCCGATGCCTCAGCAGACTCTGCAAGGATGGCGGCTAGATCCGCAGGGTTATCTAAAGCAGCTCGAAGGGCCCTCTGGTTAAAATGCTGGCCAGGGGATATCCAGGCCAGGTCACGACTCTGCTCCATTCCTTGCGAGGGGGAATATCTATTTGGCTCTGCCCTGGATGAACTGTTATAGAAAGCCGGGGATGATAAAAAGAAGTTTCCGAGCCTCCCGAATCCTTCTTATAGAAGCCCCTTTACCAGGAAAGGATATTTCCGTAGAAGGTCGTCCAGAGATCAGGGCAGATGGGATGACAAAAGGAGAGGTACAGGTTTCATGTTCGGAGGAGGGGGGCGCCAGGAAGGTCCAGCACGGGACACTAAAAAGCCGCCCCAATGACTAGAGGCCCTGGTAGGGGGGTGACTAGCTGCCTTCTACCCAGCCTGGTCCATGATTTTGGATAGTAATTGGATACGGGGGGTGATAGCTACGGGTCTACAACTGGAATTCACCCGGGTTCCCCATGATCGATTTAGGGTCACCCCAATCAGGTCCTCCACATCAGAACAAGCTGCCCTGGAGGCCGAGGTTCATGATCTTTGCCTTAAGAAGGTCCTAACTGTGGTTCCAGAAGGTGAAAGGGGGAAAGGTTTCTACTCCCCTCTGTTCCTGGTCTGCAAGCCAGACAGTTCCTTTAGGACTATAATTAATCTTAAGTCCCTTAATGAATTCTTGGTTATACGCCCGTTTAAAATGGAAACAATTAATTCAACAATAAAATTATTGTTTCAAAACTGCTTTATGGTGGTGTTGGATTTGAAAGATGCTTACTACCATATACCCATTCATGCAGCTCATCAGCGCTTCCTCAGAGTGGCGGTTCAGTTAAATGGGTCAGTTGAACATTTCCAATACGCGGCCCTCCCCTTTGGGGTGGCAGTCGCTCCCCGGGTATTTACCAAAGTAGTAGCGGAAGTTATGGCCCATCTACGTGAATCTGACATTCTAGTAGTACCCTACTTAGATGACTTCCTGATTATAGGAAAAACGGCAAAACATTGTACGGAACAGCTACAGAGGGCAATGTCTGCCCTGGAGCGGTTAGGATGGCTGCTGAATATCAAAAAATCTCGGTTACAGCCGATGAAAAGCCAGCAGTTTTTAGGCCTGATTCTAGATTCTGAGAAACAGGAATGCCGTCTGCCTCCGGAGAAGCTTGTTCGTTTACACTATCAGGTCCTAAATGCTTCCAATAACCCCACCATGTCCCTTAGGAAAGCCATGTCCCTTCTGGGTTCCCTTTCCTCCTGTATCCCAGCGGTGCAGTGGGCCCAGTTTCATTCAAGAACACTTCAGGGTGAGGTTTTACTGCATCAAAGAATCCTCGGAGGTTACTTAGAGGGCCAGCTAACCTTGTCCCAAAACACAAGGGAGTCCCTAGAGTGGTGGCTGGACAAGGATAATTTATCCAGAGGAGTTCCCTGGGAATTCGACATATCCCGCATAGTCACTACGGATGCTAGCCCTTCCGGCTGGGGGGCTCATATGGGTGAGGTCGTGGTCCAGGGCCTATGGGACCAGCACCAGATAAATATGTCATCTAATTTGAAAGAATTGACAGCAGTAGAACAGGCAGCTAAGAAGCTACATATGTATCTGCAGGGCCATCATGTGCGAGTGCTCTCCGACAATCAGGTCACCGTGGCTTATATCAACCACCAAGGTGGGACTCGTTCCAAACCCCTGATGAATGTGACAGAACGGTTGTTCCAACTAGCAGAGCAGCATTTTCTATCTTTGACAGCGCTACACATAAAAGGGAAAGAAAACATTATGGCAGATTTCTTAAGCCGCAATCTGCTAAGGCAAGGAGAATGGTCCCTAAACATCTCGATCTTCCACCTGATTGTGCAAAGGTGGGGACAGCCAGAGGCAGACCTCTTCTCCACCAAAGAAAACAGAAAATTGAGACTATTCTGCTCCCTAAATCCCAGAGACAACCCCTGGCAGTAGATGCCTTTCTGATAAAGTGGGACTTCAGGCTAGCATATGCCTTCCCTCCCCTATCGCTACTACCCTTGGTGTTGAGAAAGATCAGGAAAGACAGAGCAAGGGTTATAGTCATCGCCCCATTTTGGCCCAGGAGGGCTTGGTTTTCTTGCCTCAGGACCATGTCGGTGTCCGATCCTTGGGTTCTTCCGGACATCCCGGATCTCTTATCCCAGGGCCCAGTCTTCCATCCTCAGGTGGCTGGCCTACATCTGACGGCGTGGAGTTTGAGCGGGCGCTCTTAAAAGATAAAGGCTTCTCCCCAGACTTAATTAATACCCTTCTTAAAAGTAGAAAGGCCATTACTACCAAGATCTATGTTAGAATTTGGAAGAAATTCCTTCACAGCTCGGGAATAGTCGCTGGGGGTTCAACACCTATAAATCAGATCTTAGAATTTCTTCAGAAAGGTCTGGACATGGGGCTTTCCACTAGTACCCTTAAAGTACAAGTAGCAGCCTTAGGGGCCCTCTTTAGCTGCAACATCGCGAGTAATTACTGGATCAGTAGATTCATTAAAGCAGCAGGAAGATCCAGGCCGGTAGTGAAGGATAGATTCATGCCATGGGACTTGAATCTAGTCCTCACGGCCATGACGGAAGCTCCATTCGAACCTATTTCATCAGCTTCCATAAAAAACCTGTCCCTCAAAGTAGCGTTCCTGGTAGCTCTAACCTCTGCTCGCAGAGCTAGCGATATCCAGGCATTATCTAGGCGTCCTCCTTATATACAGATTAAAAATGATAGAGCAATACTCACACCTGATCCAGCGTATTTACCTAAAGTGGTTTCTAACTTTCATAGGACTCAGGAAGTAGTCCTTCCATCCTTCCTCCCTAATCCGGCTAATAAGAAGGAAGAGAAACTACATACCCTGGATGTTAGGAAGTGCCTTATAGAATATGTGGCAGCTACCGATCCTTGGAAGAAAGAGGATGCCCTGTTTATTTCCCACCAAGGCCCTAGGAAAGGTTGTAGAATATCAAAGAATACACTAGCCAGGTGGATTAGAGAAGCGATTGCCTTAGCATACACCTCAAAAGGCAGGTCGCCACCCGGGAAGCTGAGGGCACATTCCACCAGAGCCATGGCGACCTCGTGGGCCGAGAGATCAGAAGTCTCCATCGACCAGATATGTAAGGTGGCCACTTGGTCCTCTCCGAGCACCTTTTATAGTCATTATAGGCTAGACTTGGGTGCTTCCACAGACCTCTCTTTTGGGATAAGGGTGCTGCAGGCTGTAGTCCCTCCCTAAAGTAGTTATTACTCTCTGTAATTCTCTCAGGTGGTGCTGTCATGGACGACCGAATAAAGTCTTAGTTACTCACCGGTTAACGGTATTTTTCGGAGTCCATGACAGCACCCGTATATTCCCTCCCTTTAGTTTAATTTGGGTGTGCACTTCTTCTTATACGTACACGGGTAATTTAAATAGTTGTGTATAGTATTGTATATAAGTTATGCTATTAACCATTGTGGTCCTCTGTGCTCTGTAATCCAACTGATGCGTGGGAGAGGTGCCGCCCTTTTTGTATCTGTAAGTTTCCTGTTCCTAAAGGGCGGATCCCCTCTCTCAGGTGGTGCTGTCATGGACTCCGAAAAATACCGTTAACCGGTGAGTAACTAAGACTTTTCAAGCTAAATAATTTATTTAGAATAATTAACAGAGCATAAATGCTAAATGCAAGTTACAGCAGACATAAACACAATATAGCAGTTAATAAAGTTTTTATCTGTATAAAACATGTAGTTTCTTTGCTTTCCTTTCACAAATAGAATGCATAGTAAACAGCAAACTCTCCATTTACATAATATGTATGCCCAGATAAGGTTTTGCATACAATAAGTGCCCAGAGTAAACTGCTGAATATAAAGTGCATAAGTGCCTTGTATCAAATAAGCCTGGTAGGCATTAAGTGTACACAGAGTAAAAACTGTCTATGCAAATTCCAGAGTAAGATACAAGGACTGCATTAGAAAGTAACAACTTACATGTGCTGTGTATGTCGCTGTAAAACCTGCCGCCCCTACGCGCGTTACACCGCAGCTTCCTCAGGAGGCGTGGTTTACAAGTGCCCCGGATCTAGTTTATATAGTGCGGTCAACCAATAAACCGCTTTCCCTAATAAAGCTTGTAAAATTCAGGACCTGCGCTGTAGTGTCCACAATGACGTCAATAGTATCCAGTTCTAAACGTCCACAGCATTATCGGCGCATGCGCTGTTGAGTCCCCACTATGTACAGCGAGTCTATCATCAGCATGAAAGCGGCTCAAGCTGCAAAACAGCCAGAGACAGCCACATACCAGACTGAGCACGTCAGAAGGCTCCTAGGGAGGACTGAACTGGGCATGCGCTCAAGTGAGGACAAGAAAATAAAATAATTATGAAGAATAATAATCACTATTTAAAGTGATAGCAAGTGTTGAAAGTGAGGGGATAAAACATAATGATGCTGAAATAATTATAGCGGTGTGTATGAACCATTAAAGTGAATATGCCTGACATAGAGTGCAAAGGCACACACATATGTGTCAATTATAAGCACACTATGCAAGCAATAAATTTTTTTTAACAATTAGCATAATGTGTATGCAGGCTATATGAAAGTGTATGTGCATCATATAACTATAACAACTATATATCATGTCGCTGTTAAAAAACAAATGTACATAAAAATAACACATGGCATTCAATACATACATCAAATGTCATATATCATAAAGTAATTATACACACAATTATGTATAATGAATAATACATAGCACAAATATACAAAGAAAATTGTGAAAAAAATAAAAAATGTGTGAAAAAAATATAAATAAAACAAAAATGTAAATGAAATAAACAAAAAAAGAAAAAATGAATAAAAATGTGAACAAATAACATGAAATATTGAAGACCCAATGGGTACGAAAAGAGCCGTAGATTTCTTGTGAGAGGAGTGTTTCTTCATAAAATCTTGAAATGCCCTCAACAATGAATTCCATGCCAGATCATATATTGCGATGCGAAGATAGAGAACTGGAGTATAAGCACAGGAAAAAATAATTAAAAACAGAAAACTAAAACCAAGACTAAAAAGATACCCATACGATTTTTACAGAAAGGACCCAAAACCATTACTCTCATACAATCATGTTTTTTTTGCTACTGTATATAGGAGGCTATGTGCAGGCTCATACTGTATATAGGAGGTAAACACTGCATTCAGGAGGCTATATGTGGGTGCTCATACTGTATATAGGAGGCTATATGCGGCCTCATACTGTATATAGGAAGCGATGTGCAGGCTCATACTGTATATAGGAGGCAATATGCGGCCTCCTACTGTATGTAGGAGACTATGTGCAGACTCATACTGTATATAGGAAGCGCTGTGCAGGCTCATACTGTATATAGGAGGCTATATGCGGCCTCATACTGTATATAGGAAGCAATGTGCAGGCTCATACTGTATATAGGAAGCAATGTGCAGGCTCATACTGTATATAGGAGACTATGTGCAGACTCATACTGTAAATAGGAGGCTATATGTGGCCTCATACTGTATATGGTAAGCGATGTGCAGGCTCATACTGTATATAGGAGGCTATACGCGACCTCATACTGTATATAGGAGGCTATATGCGGCCTCATACTGTATATAGGAAGCGATGTGCAGGCTCATACTGTATATAGGAGGCAATTCAAAAGCAGGAAATATCCAGCTACAGATCCAGGGAAAAATTATTAAAAACAAAAAATGAAGGAGAGCGATAGTGGCACCTGTGTAAAAGGTTTTGTAACTGCTGCGACTCTAGACCAGACCAGGTCTAGCCGACCAGAGTATAAGCCGAGGCACCTACTTTTGCCACGAAAACCTGGGTGAACTTATTGACTTGAGTATAAGCCGGGTGTGCATTGACCACTCATCCCTACCGTGGTATGCATGGTTCCCCCGTCCCTGTCATTGTCTGCATGGCTCCTTATCCCCTATCTTTGTATGTATGATTCCTGTTAAGAAAAAAAACCATCCTATTTACCTGCCTGCGCGCCGTCGGTGGCACTGCATCTTGTTCCAGCCATATAACACGGATAATTCTTGGTAATGACAGTGAATATTTAGAACATTCATTACTGTGCACATTATACACATTATACATTCCTGCAGCTCCGTGGCGTAGCAACTGTTTGTGGAGCCCGGGGCGGTCGAAAAATTTGCCGCCCCTTTGGTCGTTGATATTCCGGAAGCATCCGAAGAGCCCACACTACACTCAAAGATCTAATTTTTAGTCTACTACTAACTCTGCTGCTATTATTTCTAAATTTCTAGACTTTCATCTTCTTGCAGTTCTCTATATACACTCACTGGCCACTTTATTAGGTACACCATGCTAGTAAGGGGTTGGACCCCCTTTTGCCTTCAGAACTGCCTCAATTCTTCGTGGCAGAGATTCAACAAGGTGCTGGAAGCATTCCTCAGAGATTTTGGACCATATTGACATGATGGCATCACACAGTTGGCGCAGATTTGTCGGCTGCACATCCCTGATGCGAATCTCCCGTTCCACCACATCCCAAAGATGCTCTATTGGATTGAGATCTGGTGACTGAGGAGGCCATTTGAGTACAGTGAACTCATTGTCATGTTCAAGAAACCAATCTGAGATGATTCGAGCTTTATGACATGGCGCATTATCCTGCTGAAAGTAGCCATCAGATGTTGGGTACATTGTGGTCATAAAGGGATGGACATGGTCAGCAACAATACTCAGGTAGGCTGTGGCGTTGCAACGATGCTCAATTGGTACCAAGGGGCCCAAAGAGTGCCCAGAAAAAATTCCCCACACCATGACACCACCACCACCAGCCTGAACCGTTGATACAAGGCAGGATGGATCCATGCTTTCATGTTGTTTACGCCAAATTCTGACCCTACCATCCGAATGTCGCAGCAGAAATCGAGACTCATCAGACCAGGCAACGTTTTTCCAATCTTCTACTGTCCAATTTCGATGAGCTTGTGCAAATTGTAGCCTCAGTTTCCTGTTCTTAGCTGAGAGGAGTGGTACCCAGTGTGGTCTTCTGCTGCTGTAGCCCATCTGCCTCAAAGTTCGACGCACTGTGCGTTCAGAGATGCTCTTCTGCCTACCTTGGTTGTAACGGGTGGCAATTTGAGTCACTGTTGCCTTTCTATCAGCTCGAACCAGTCTGCCCATTCTCCTCTGACCTCTGGCATCAACATGGCATTTCCGGCCACAGAACTGCCGCTCACTGGATTTTTTTTCTTTTTCGGACCATTCTCTGTAAACCCTAGAGATGGTTGTGCGTGAAAATCCCAGTAGATCAGCAGTTTCTGAAATTCTCAGACCAGCCCTTCTGGCACCAACAATCATGCCACGTTCAAAGGCACTCAAATCACCTTTCTTCCCCATACTGATGCTCGGTTTGAACTGCAGGAGATTGTCTTGACCATGTCTACATGCCTAAATGCACTGAGTTGCCGCCATGTGATTGGCTGATTAGAAATTAAGTCTTAACACACAGTTGGACAGGTGTACCTAATAAAGTGGCCAGTGAGTGTATATGTATGTATGTATCAGCTTGATGACCCTACTGAACCGCCACCACTGCCCTGCATAGAGCCGCACCATAAAACAGTGTAAGGAGACCCACGTGTCCTCCCCCTGCACAGACCCAAAGTACACTCCATACAGAGCCCTCATGTTCTCCCCTTGCACAGCCCCCCATGTACCCCCCTGCACAGCCCCCCATGTCCTCCCCTGCACAGCCCCCATGTCCTCCCCTGCACAGCCCCCATGTCCTCCCCTGCATAGCCCATGTCCTCCCCTACAGAGCCCCCCCATGTCCTCCCCTACAGAGCCCCCCCAAGTCCTCTCCCTACAGAGCCCCCCATGTCCTCCACTGCACAGCCCCCATGTCCTCCCCTGCACAGCCCCCCATGTCCTCCCCTGCACAGCCTCGCCATGGTCACCTATCTGCACAGCCCCCCAATTCCCAGTATCCCTCCTCCCCCCCTCACCTGCCAGTTGCCGGCTCCGTTCAGCAGCGGCGTGCTCTCCCCGGCCTCCTCCAGCTGCTCCCGGCCGGACCACGACACCCTGTTGGCCACATTGGCCATGCTCCGTGCTGTGCGGCCGCTCCGCTCGCTGTTTGGACATGTGACAGCCGGAGCCTCGGCAGATCCCACGGTCATGTGACTGCCAATCTACAGCGCTGCAGCGGGGTCATACCAGGAACGCACGCCTGAGGCATGACGGGTAATGTAGTCCTACAGTGTTACCATAGCAACACGGCTGCTGGGGCCTTTCCTAAAAGCAGCCGAGGAGCTGTCATGCTGCCGCGCCGCCCCCACACATGTGACGCCTGGGGCGGACCACCTCCCCCACGCTACTCCAGTGCTGCAGCTATGGGTCCCTGTTATCAGCCATTCATAGGCCAGGACCAGCCCTCCACATAAAGGGGACACAATTATAACACTGAGCACAATAGTCAGGGGGCCCGTGAGACCACCCCCTGACATCAGCAGAGACCTGTGCAGTGGCTGAAGAGTTAACCAGCCCTCGGGAATATGCAGAGCTTCATTATACATCAGTGCCAATGTTCACTACAGGACTGGCATTGTATTCATGAATCAGATGGCTCAGGATGAACTCCAGGCAAGTATCAGAGACTCCACAGCGGAAACTCCAGATCTCATCCAGGGCTTCCTGGTGCCTGATCAGTAGGCAATGAGGTCCCTGTATCCACAATGATCCTTGGAGAAACAATTGTCCAGCAGACCCAGCACGCCCTATAACTGGTAAAACCATCCTTTTTACCTCCCTGGTGGCTTTGCAGCTCGTTCTGGCTGCCGGAGCCTGCAGCTCTTCCTGACGAGTGATCACGTGGTACTGCTCATTAAGGTAATGAATATGCGCTCCACGCCTAAGGTAGCGGAGAGGCGTGCAGGCATGTGAGTATGGTGTGCTGGAAACTGGTGGCCTCTGTTACCTGCTGCTCCCCTCCTCTGCCGGCTTTCTGGGACCGTGACTCGTCTACAAGACAAGGGGGGTGTAATGCAGGGCTGAGGTGATGCAGCAAATAAACAGGAGAACACAGCGGGGTGCAGTCTTTACGCTTTTACTCACATTTTGAGTTGCAAACCAGGGCACTGAGTACAGATGGTAATGGAGATCCAGCCAGCCTGGAAGCAATTTAGGATCCACTAAGCCAGATGGGTTGGAGGCCTCCTTTCTGCGCTGTCCCATGAGGTCTAAAGCTATGCTCAACATGCAAAACAGAAGCCGCGGAGAAACCATCACGTGTTTCTCAACGCAAGCAATGACCATCCAGGTCTTTGTCCGGGAAGGAACAACCACGGGAAGGGCAGTCTCCAATGAAGGAAACCACCTATGCCAAAACATGGTATCCATCCACATACAGCTGTTTCGGGGTATTGCCCCTCATCAGTGTGGAGTAGGAAACTGGCTGGTAGGAGCAATGCCTAGTAAAAAGACTATGAAGAGGAGGATGAATGAACTCATGGAGATCAACATCCGACACTGCGGAGACACCATCACGTGTTTCTCAACGCAGTGATTCTAGAGCACTGCCCCCATCCCTTATGGGAAATATGCAAAACATGCAAAACAGAAGCCGCAGAGACACCGTCACGTGTTTCTCAATGCAAGCAATGACCAGCCAGGTCTTTGTCCGGGAAGGAACAACCACGGGAAGGGCAGTCTCCAATGAAGGAAACCACCTATGCCAAAACATGGTATCCATCCACATACAGCTGTTTCGGGGTATTGCCCCTCATCAGTGTGGAGTAGGAAACTGGCTGGTAGGAGCAATGCCTAGTAAAAAGACTATGAAGAGGAGGATGAATGAACTCATGGAGATCAACATCCGACACTGCGGAGACACCATCACGTGTTTCTCAACGCAGTGATTCTAGAGCACTGGCCCCATCCCTTATGGGAAATATGCAAAACATGCAAAACAGAAGCCGCGGAGACACCATCACGTGTTTCTCAACGCAAGCAATGACCAGCCAGGTCTTTGTCCGGGAAGGAACAACCACGGGAAGGGCAGTCTCCAATGAAGGAAACCACCTATGCCAAAACATGGTATCCATCCACATACAGCTGTTTCGGGGTATTGTCCCTCATCAGTGTGGAGTAGGAAACTGGCTGGTAGGAGCAATGCCTAGTAAAAAGACTATGAAGAGGAGGATGAATGAACTCATGGAGATCAACATCCGACACTGCGGAGACACCATCACGTGCAAAACAGAAGCCGCGTTGCTTGCGTTGAGAAACATGTGATGGTGTCTCCGCGGCTTCTGTTTTGCATATTTCATAGGCATTGCTCCTACCAGCCAGTTTCCTACTCCACACTGATGAGGGGCAATACCCCGAAACAGCTGTATGTGGATGGATACCATGTTTTGGCATAGGTGGTTTCCTTCACTGGAGACTGCCCTTCCCGTGGTTGTTCCTTCCCGGACAAAGACCTGGCTGGTCATTGCTTGCGTTGAGAAACACGTGATGGTGTCTCCGCGGCTTCTGTTTTGCATGTTTTGCATATTTCCCATAAGGGATGGGGGCAGTGCTCTAGAATCACTGCGTTGAGAAACACGTGATGGTGTCTCCGCAGTGTCGGATGTTGATCTCCATGAGTTCATTCATCCTCCTCTTCATAGTCTTTTTACTAGGCATTGCTCCTACCAGCCAGTTTCCTACTCCACACTGATGAGGGGCAATACCCCGAAACAGCTGTATGTGGATGGATACCATGTTTTGGCATAGGTGGTGTCCTTCATTGGAGACTGCCCTTCCCGTGGTTGTTCCTTCCTGGACAAAGACCTGGCTGGTCATTGCTTGCGTTGAGAAACACGTGATGGTGTCTCCGCGGCTTCTGTTTTGCATGTTTTGCATATTTCCCATAAGGGATGGGGGCAGTGCTCTAGAATCACTGCGTTGAGAAACACGTGATGGTGTCTCCGCAGTGTCGGATGTTGATCTCCATGAGTTCATTCATCCTCCTCTTCATAAAGCTATGCTCAGTCCTCTGTTCCTTACGGTTCTTTAGTCCTTGCCTGTATGGCAGGCAGCTTGAGCCTTTCACAGGTGTCACTCCTTCGTGGTGGCTCTGGCCAATGGCGGATCTTAATAGGGGCGGATGGGGCGGTCGCCCCGGGCCCAAGGTTTTTTGGGGGCCCAGGGGCAGGGGCAGGGGCGGGCTGGGCCAGGTGGCAGAGAGGCAAATGCCCCCCGGACCACTCCCCCAGCGCCTGTACAGGGCCGGCCGTGCCCTGTGCTGTGACACCGCCGGCAGCAGATAGCCGCCCGCATCACATTCTATGAGGGGCCGGGAGCTGTGCACGGCCGTCACCTTGACGGCTGCTCAGCTCCGGCTCCCTCCGGCTGTACTTCCGGGTCAGATGTCGGGCGTGCGCGATGACGTCATCGTGCACGCGCCGACATGTCCCGGAGGATGCTGAAAGCAGAGGCGCTGCTGGGGAGCGAGCCGGCTGTGAGGTAAGTATGGGGAACTTTTTTTATTTTTTTTTTATTTATAAAATGAATTAAATGGGGGAGGGGGTGAGTGGGTGCAGTACACAATGAAGGGGGGGTGACTGGGGCCTGTATATGATGAAGGGGGGGTGACTGGGGCCTGTATATGATGAAGGGGGGGTGACTGGGGCCTGTATATGATGAAGGGGGGGTGACTGGGGGCTGTATATAATGAAGGGGGGTGACTGGGGGCTGTATATGATGAAGGGGGGTGACTGGGGGCTGTATATGATGAAGGGGGGGTGACTGGGGGCTGTATATGAAGGGGGTGACTGGGGGCTGTTTATGATGAAGGGGGGTGACTGGGGGCTGTATATGATGACGGGGGGGGGTGACTGGGGGCTGTATATGATGAAGGGGGGTGACTGGGGTTGTACAGGATGAAGGGGGTGAGTGGGGGCTTCACAGGATGAAGGGGGGATGAGTGGGGGCTTCACATGATGAAGGGGGGTGAGTGGGGCTGCACATGATGAAGGGGGGGTGAGTGGGGCTGCATATGATGAAGGGAGGGTGAGTGGGGCTGCACATGATGAAGTGGGGGATAAGGGGGACTGCACATGATGAAATAAGGGGTAAGGGGGACTGCACATGATGAATTAAGGGGTAAGTGGGACTGCACATGATGAATTAAGGGGTAAGTGGGACTGCACATGATGAATTAAGGGGTAAGTGGGACTGCACATGATGAATTGGGGGTAAGGGGAACTGCACATGATGAATTAAGGGGTAAGTGGGACTGAACATGATGAATTGGGGGTAAGAGGGACTGCACATGATGAATTGGGGGTAAGGGGCACTGCACATGAAGTGGGGGTAAGGGGGACTGCACATGATGTGGGGGTAAAATTAACTGCACATGATGATGGGGGAGTGGGGCTGCACATGAAGTTGGGGGGGAAGGGGACTGCACATGATAAAATGGAAGGGGGGATAAGGGGCTGCAAATGATGAAGCGGCACTGCAGATGAAGTGAGTGGGTGATAGGGGACTGCAATGGATGAAGTAAGGGGACTTCAAATTAAAGTGGGGACATTAAAGTGGATCCACTATGGCCAGGATCACGTTGGGCGATTTTGTGCGTATTGGCCGTAGGTCTACAGCTTATGTGCAACGTCTTTTTAGGCCATGTCCACACGTGGTGGAATGGTGGCGGGTTTTCCGTATGGACCCGCAGCAAACCAAGTGCTGCGGTCCGTACGGCTGTCAATTCCCGCACGGGGACCGCAGCGCTCAGGTGGGAAGGGGGGTACAGGGGCCCAGGTTTTATGAACAGCCCCGGGCCCATAGTCCACTTAATCCGCCACTGGCGCTGGCTCTGGTATGCTGCTGTGCGTTCAGGTGTGTGATGGGGTCAGGAGGCCGGCAGTCTCCTGCCCTCCGGATTTGGCTGCTGGAACTGTTGTACCCGTGCAGCCACGGACTCTGGCGTCCAGTGTCAAGCCCTCTTCGCTGGGGTGAGCTTGGTCACAGCTCCAAACTTGATGTGTATGGCGGTGTAGCACTATAGCACCTTATATTACTGGGTCATATTATAGTCATTTATATCTTGGCATATTTTAGTATACGTAAACTTTCATTTGTATTTATCCCTCATATTTTGCAGTACTCTGCAATTCATCCATAGCACTGCAGTACTTTTTGTAGAACATTATTTCTTGGTTATACTTGTATATTCATTTATTTTCAATGTGCATTGTATGTTTTGTCCTCTAGCACTTTATAGTACTGAATCATTTACAGTGGATTTAATTCTATATCTTGCAATACTTTTCACTTTTGCACAATTTTTGTTTTACAGCACTATAGCACTTTTTAGTGCAATTTTTAGAATATTATGGTAGTACTTTTCACGATATTATTGTCTACACTATATATTTAACTTACACATTATTAATAGAACGTTTTTTGAGCGATATATTTTAGCACTTAGCATTTTTTTTTACATATTTTTTATTTATTTTTTTTTGGTGCTGATATTATACAAATTTTGGCAAGATGTATTGATTTATTTATTGTATGTATTCAGATTTTATATTTTAGCACTTAGCACTTTTTGATATATATTTTTTATTCTATTTTTTGTGTTTATATTATACTAATTTTGGCAAGATGTATTGATATATTTATTATTCAGATTTTTATGTCATCACATTATAATTTGGTATACAATATATATATTTATAATTTTGGCTTTCCATCATTTTTTCATGCTGGATCCGTTTTTTCTCAGACTTGTATTAGTGACAGATTGTGACGGATGGCCACACGTTTCATCCGTCGTTCAACGGATCCGTCAGAAAATCTCTGTCCGTCGGCCGGAGACAAGGGACAGATGAACGTTTTTTGTGTACGTTGAAAAGTCGGATAGCGACGGATTCCGTCTTTTAAAACTGAGCATGCCCGGAATCATTTTTCTTCTTTTATTTTAACCCCTGCGGCTGCTTTTTCTATTCTGGCACAAAATCCCTCTCTCTCTCGCTCCAGAATTCTGTTTCTTTAATTCCTACAGCAAGGCTGCTACAACGGATCAGTCATAAAAACGGATCCAGTGCATCAGTTTTTTGCAATATACGCAGGATCCGTCCACTTGACGGATCCTGAACACTTTGACGGATTGTGACTGATTGCAAAAGACTGGAGTGTGAAAGGGGCCTTAAGAAGCGAGATGTGGATGAGAAAAGGCGGTGGATCCGTTGCCAACCGTTAATTGAAGGAATCCGCCAACGGATCCTCCTTTTTATACTGAGCATGCCCGAATGAATGTCCTTTCATGATATTTAACCCCAAATCCCATTCTGGCAGCTAAATCTCTCTCTCTCGTGAAACAGGCCTTACTTTAAATTTCATGCACTAGCGTCTAAAGCGGATCCGTACAAAAAACGGATCCAGTTGCATCCGTTTGCCACAAAACGTAAACGGATCCGTTTTTGCACACTGGCGGATTTTGACTAACGCCAGAAAACTGAAGTGTGAAACAGGCCTAAGAGAAAGAAAAGACTCAATCTGAGAAGAGGTCACCTATAAGGTACCAGGATGTACATTTTTAGCGATTGGTACTGACTGCGTCTCATCAGTACTATGGTTCCTGTATAGTCCACAGTCTGATAAAGACTGATAACTCCCAGCATCTCCTTACCATTGTTAAGGACATACTGGGAGTTGTAGGTTCATGAGATACAAATGTATATGGGCCTGACTTAGAAGGATTCAGCTCATCAGTTATTAATCACATGATGTCATAGACCTAATGGAAAAGGGAAGAATTAGCTGGGTAGAAATGCAAAATGGGCGCCTTCGGCTTCATCTGCCTTGGGCACCCAAAATACTTTGTTTCGGCCCTGGTAACGGATAAAGCAAAATCCTACATGACCTATCAGTGTTCTACGATTTGGGTTGAGGACACTTATTGTATGTGGGCTGGTGAATTTTGTGTGCCAGGGCTGCTTTTTAGTCCCAACTCGGCCCTGAATCCCCTCGTGTATCTGAATGGGAGGAAGAGTGTGAACTTGTGCTAATTGTGCAGTCACACTTTGTCATCTCTGCTCCGTCCTGTCTTCCAGCGCAGGGTTAAATTGCTCTGACTTCATATCTGGCTTCATGGCTTGATCATAGATGCTGGATCCTGATCCCCAACAAAATATCACCAACCGAAGATTGTGAAAGAAACACACAAAACACTTTTATTGGATGTTAAATTGACCGAATTTTATTCCAAATCTCATCATTATTATTTCTTTCAGTGTCTGAAATTTAGAATCAGCCAATTACTATGAAAGAGACACTGAAAATGGCAGAACCCCCGACTCACGAAGAATCGTCCTTCAGCACTCAGGAGGGGAAAACCCCCTGTGGTGGAAACCTCTAGGGAACCATGGCTGCAGGACGGCCCTTCCCTTGGGCTTAGAAGGTTAGTGCCAACATGTAACAGCAAATTGTACCTGAATTTGTACATTGTGTCATATTTGTTTTGGAGAAGCCTAATGCGACCTCTCCAGGCCGTACACATAAAGTGAAGGCGGCCAGTACCGGACGTGAGGGAGATCTGGCTGCAACATCTGTCACCCCATTGATCTGGCTGGCTAGGCGGTATGGCTGATCTGGCTGGCTAGGCGCTATGGCTGATCTGGCTGGCTAGGCGGTGTCCCCTTCCTCCCATTGTGGAGTGATGAAGCTCCAGGTCTCCATACACATCAAGTATGGCTCCGTCTACGGCTGAATGACTTGTGGTTCTGGAATCTTCTCCTGCATCATAGATGCATGTGTTTATGACATCAGCGCAGTTGCCATAGTTATCACAGGTGTTTTATACTGTGGTTTCATTGGCTAGAAAGTCCCTCTCAGTGTTCCAAAGAATTAACCCTTGAATGACTGGTATTGTGCCTTTCTCCAGAAGCCTGTAAAATAAACTTGTCACTAGACAGGACCATTATCATTATTATATTTTAAAGTTGCCCCAACCAAAGTTTAATAAGTGAGCGCATCTAGAGTTGATGTGTAACAAGCGCAATCATTCCATTAAGCCCTACTAAATGCATAAATGCACAATATGAGAACAGAGCAGTCTCATAGAAAATTAATGATACCAAGGTAAATGCAGTTAGATATGGGATGCTATATAGGGGCTCATACTGTATATAGGAGCTATATGGGGACTCACACTGTATATAGGAGGCAATATGGTGGCAAACACTGTATTCAGGAGGCTATATGTGGGTGCCCATACTGTATATAGGAGGCTATATGCGTCCTCATACTGTATATAGGAAGCGATGTGGAGGCTCATACTGTATATAGGAGGCTACGTGGGCTCATATTGTATATAGGAAGCAATGTGCAGGCTCATACTGTATATAGGAGACTATATGTGGCCTCATTGTATATAGAAGGCTATATGCGGCCTCATACTGTATACAGGAGGCTATGTGGGCTCATACTGTATATAGGAGGCGATGTACAGGCTCATACTGTATATAGGAGGCTATGTGCAGGCTCATACTCTATATAGGAAGCGCTGTGCAGGCTCATACTGTATGTAGGAGGCTATATGCGGCCTCATACTGTATGTAGGAGGCTATATGCGGCCTCATACTGTATGTAGGAGGCTATATGCGGCCTCATACTGTATGTAGGAGGCTATATGCGGCCTCATACTGTATGTAGGAGGCTATATGCGGCCTCATACTGTATGTAGGAGGCTATGTGCGGCCTCATACTGTATGTAGGAGGCAATTCAAAAGCAGGAAATATCCAGCTACAGATCCAGGGAAAAATTGTTAAAAACAAAAAATGAAGGAGAGCGATAAAGTGGCGCCTGTGTAAAAGGTTTTTTAACTGCTGCGACTCTAGATACCAACCACAAGGAAATCGAAAGGATTATAAATATTTGTGATAGACTCACGCTGAAAAAACCAAAATGTGGGAGAAAAGCTAGTCACTTATTAATGAGACAAATAGAAGAATATTTAATAGGTAAAACCTGACAAGAATAAACAATAAACTGCAGTTAACCCAATCGTGGGAATAAATAGCTGAGAAATAAATTGTGATTAGTATATCTTAATGAATATATTGCAACTCGCCCAGTACAAAGCTGTGAAAAAAATGGTAGTTAATGGAAATAGTAAGTATTGCACTCAGTTGATTAACCAAGGAGAGATGGCATGTACCCGAATAGAATTCTCCTAGAAGTAAAGGGTTAATATGTACATAGAACATAATTGGGTGAAAATATTAAATGGTCATAAACAATATGTCCCGGACCTGAAGAAAGAAGCTGAGTTTTCCGAAACGCGTTGGTTTCGGCCCTTTTTGCCACCCGTACCTCCATCTAGCAGCAGTTACGCGGCACCACGTGATCCACCGCGTCACACAGGTCCTGCTCCTACTGCACATCTGCCAGGACTTAGCTATTGACCAGAGTGACCGGATCCCTGCCGACAGCTGGAGCGCAGGAGCGCTGGTCTCACACTGCACCTCGGCATATCGCCGCATCTTCCAGGTCCGACCTTTACTGCACCAGCCAGAACGCAGTCACTGGATTCTACACAGACCATCGGAGGTATTGTGAGTAGCAACACTCACATACAACTACAGTATATATGGTGAAATCACCATGTACTGTTCAGCGCGCTATTTCACAGGGCATGAGCCCTCCACTCATTGGAGAAAGTACTTGGTGTATCCGTCATCGGCCGGGGAAGCTCTCCCCACGGCTATAGACATTGGACTATTTTATGAATGCAGGTTTATACCAAGCATTAACTATGGACTAAGGATATAATCACACTCTTTATGCCGGGACATATTGCTCATGACCATTTAATATTTTCACCCAATTGTGTGTTCTATGTACCTATTAACCCTTTACTTCCTGCCGCTTTTATTTGCAGCCTCTAGGAGAATTCTATTCTGGTACATGCCATCTCTTGGTTAATCAACTGTTTGAGTGCAATACTTAATGGAAATAGTAACTACCATTTTTTTTCACAGCTTTGTACTGGGCGAATTGCAATATATTTATTAAGATATACTAATCACTATTTATTTCTCAGCTATTTATCCCCACGATTGGGCTAACTGCAAATTATTGTTTATTCTTGTCAGATTTTACCTATTACCGTATATACTCGAGTATAAGCCAACCAGAGTATAAGCAGAGGCACCTACTTTTACCACGGAAAACTGGGTAAACTTATTGTCTTGATTATAAGCCGGGTGTGCATTGACCACTCATCCCTACCGTGGTATGCATGGTTCCCCCGTCCCTGTCATTGTATGCATGGCTCCTTATCCCCTATCTTTGTAGGTATGATTCCTGTTAAGAAAAAAAACATCCTATTTACCTGCCTGCGCGCCGTCGGTGGCACTGCATCTTGTTCCGGCCATATAACACGGATAATTCTTGGTAATGACAGTGAATATTTAGAACATTAATTACTGTGCACATTATACACATTATACATTCCTGCAGCTCAGTGGCGTAGCAACTGTTTGTGGCGCCCGGGGCGGTCGAAAAATTTGCCGCCCCTTTGGTCGTTGATATTCCGCAAGCATCCGAAGAGCCCACACTACACTCAAAGATCTAATTTTTAGTCTACTACTAACTCTGCTGTTATTTCTAAATTTCTAGACTTTCATCTTCTTGCAGTTCTCTATATATATATATATGTATGTATTAGCTTGATGACCCTACTGAACCTCCACCACTGCCCTGCATAGAGCCGCACCATAAAACAGTGTAAGGAGACCCACGTGTCCTTCCCCTGCACAGACCCACAGTACACTCCCTACAGAGCCCTCATGTTCTCCCCTTGTACAGCCCCCCATGTCCTCCCCTACACAGCCTACCCATGTACCCCCCAGCACAGCCTCCCATGTTCTCCCCTACACAGCCTCCCCATGTACCCCCCCTGCACAGCCCCCCATGTCCCTCCTACAGAGCCCCCATGTCCCTCCTACAGAGCCCCCATGTTCTCCCATACACAGCCCCCCCATGTCCTCCCTCTACAGAGCCCCCCATGTCCTCCCCTGCACAGCCCACCACGTCCGCCCCCTACAGAGCCCCCCCATGTCCTCCCCTGCACAGCCTCGCCATGGTCACCTATCTGCACAGCCCCCCAATTCCCAGTATCCCTCTCGCCCTCACCTGCCGGTTGCCGGCTCCGTTCAGCAGCGGCGTGCTCTCCCCGGCCTCCTCCAGCTGCTCCCGGCCGGACCACGACACCCTGTTGGCCACATTGGCCATGCTCTGTGCTGTGCGGCCGCTCCGCTCGCTGTTTGGGCATGTGACAGCCGGAGCCTCGGCAGATCCCACGGTCATGTGATTGCCAATCTACAGCGCTGCAGCGGGGTCATACCAGGAATGCACGCCCGAGGCATGACGGGTAATGTAGTCCTACAGTGTTACCATAGCAACACGGCTGCTGGGGCCTTTCCTAAAAGCAGCCGAGGAGCTGTCATGCTGCCGCGCCTCCCCCACACACGTGCGCCTGGGGCGGACTGCCCCCCCACGCTACTCCAGTGCTGCAGCTATGGGTCCCTGTTATCAGCCATTCATAGGCCAGGACCAGCCCTCAACATAAAGGGGACACAATTATAACACTGAGCACAATAGTCAGGGGGCCCGTTAGACCACCCCCTGACATCAGCAGAGACCTGCGCAGTGGCTGAAGAGTTAACCAGCCCTCAGGAATCTGCAGAGCTTCATTATACACCGGTGACAATGTTCACTACAGGACTGGCATTGTATTCATGAATCAGATGGCTCAGGATGAACTCCAGGCAAGTATCAGAGACTCCACAGCGGAAACTCCAGATCTCATCCAGGGCTTCCTGGTGCCTGATCAGTAGGCAATGAGGTCCCTGTATCCACAATGATCCTTGGAGAAACAATTGTCCAGCAGACCCAGCACGCCCTATAACTGGTAAAACCATCCTTTTTACCTACCTGGTGGCTTTGCAGCTCGTTCTGGCTGCCGGAGCCTGCAGCTCTTCCTGTCGAGTGATCACGTGGTACTGCTCATTTAGGTAATGAATATGCGCTCCATGCCTAAGGAAGCGGAGAGGCGTGCAGGCATGTGAATATGGTGTGCTGGAAGCTGGTGACCTCTGTGACCTGCTGCTCCCCTCCTCTGCCGGCTTTCTGGGACCGTGACTCGTGTATAAGCCAAAGGGGGTGTTTTCAGCACAAAAAAAGTGCTGAAAAACTCGGCTTATACACGAGTGTATACAGTAAATATTCTTCTATTTGTCTCTTTAATAATTGACTACCAGGCCCGGATTGGCAATATAACCAACCGGGCATTTTCATGAGGTGTACGGAGAGGAGCCGCGCGTGTACGAGGTGTACGGAGAGGAGCCACGCGTGTACAAGGTGGACGGAGTGGAACCGTGTGTGTATGGAGTGGAGCCATATGTGTACGGGATGTACGGAGCGGAGCCAAGTGTGTACAAAGCATACGAAGCGTGCTTTTCCCACGGACACAGGAGTACACGGCGGAGCCCCGAGGAGCATTTTAAAACACACACATGACGTTCCACCTGAAGTGATGTGCTGGAAGCTGACCGGAAATTAGATAATTTCTTGAGGAGATTGTGACGGAACCAGGAATGCTTCAGATCCATCACCGTGTTCTCCTCCGACAGCGCAGACAGCAGGATCGCCTTGGAATCGGGGATGCCGGCCATGTGAGCGGATCATGATAGGTCCTGCACCGGGAGGCTCAGGTGGGCACTAAAATGGGAGCCGGGCTGCTATAGTATCTTTGTAGAATCTTTATTTCTTTCTCTCTTTTTCTTTCTTTCTCTGTTCTTTCATTCTCTCTCTGTTCTTTCTTTCTCTCTCTAATCTTTCTTTTTTCTCTCTCTGTTCTTTCTTCCCCTCTTTCTTTCTTTTTCTTTCCTCTCTTTCTGTTCTTTCTTTCTTTTCTTTACTTCTTTCTTTCTCTCTCTGTTCTTTCTCTGTCTCTCTCTGTTCTTTCTTTCTTTCCCCTCTTTCTTTCTCTCTCTGTTCTTTCTCTGTCTCTCACTGTTCTTTCTTTGTCTCTCACTGTTCTTTCTTTCTTTCCCCTTTCTTTCTCGCTCTCTCTGTTTTCTTTTTTCTCTCTCTCTCTGTTTTCTCTCTTCCTTAGTGCCAGTCAGTGTGCCCATAATGCCAGCCACTGTGCCCTCAGTACCAGTCAGTGTGATCAGCAGTGCTAAATGGGTGCGATTAGGTGTGGACATGGGTGTGACTAGTTGTGAAATGGGTGTGGTTGGGCGTGGCCAAAATTTACAGCGGCTCGCTGCGCGCGCCGCAGTCTTTGTCCGTCTTTCCCTTCTTCAAAAGTTGGGAGGTATGATAGGGGCGGCTATGACCAGGGGGTCTGGTTGCCCAATAGAGAGCAGTTCTGCCAGGAATTCTGTAATCATGCATACAAAAGGGGACAGCGCTTTGGGAGGAGTACTGTACCTAAAAGCAATAAATAGGACTGAGCTGAAATCCTGGGCACAGCTGTGACTACATGTTATATAGTTGTGTTAATCTCCTCTCACTTCTTGTAAACTACAACTGTACAAAGATATTATATAGTCACCATGTGACTAGTGGGCCTATGTAACTTCAAATGCCAGGGCTGAATTTTAGTCCCAGTCCGGCCCTGGTGACTACCTTTTGTCCCACTTCTTGTTTTTTTGAGTCTATCAAATATTTAAAAACAAAATATATATTGAAAAAATGTTCAAAAAACCATAAAGAAAATGATGTGTCAGACTTTCTCTTGATGAAATGTATCACTCTGCGGTGGATTAGGCTGTGAAGCTGGTGAAAATACCGGGAGGAGAGGGCTTCAGTGACATGACTACTGAAGACGGAAACACCCTTCAGCAAGTGAAGAAGAGGATGAGGAACAGTTTGAACAACGGGTTTAAGAAGAGGAGGAGGTTGGCCTAACACTTGATCGACTTGTAATCATGGTCATAATGGGCAATGTACTTCATCGATTGGCAGAGGAATAGGACCTCCGTATGGTTCTTAATAAGCAGAACCAGCATCTCTCCATGACTATGTTCATCACTCGAACAAGAGGTTGGTTACGCATTTAGTGGTATTAAAAGTTACGGATGAGGCTGAAGATACTACTGCCACACCTGAAGAAGCTCCTGATGAAGTGGTGCCAATAGGAGAGCTGTAATGCTCTTCCATGCTGTGCAGTACAGTACTGTACATTCATCCCATTTTCATCACCTTCAATCATCAGTACTACACAGCTAATTCATCATCTTCATCATGTAGAATTTGTAGTAGTGTAGTAAGTAGTGTTTATAAAAAGGTGCAAAAGGTTAATAAGGAACGGGGTCGACTAATAAGGGACTAGTAATGGTAAATAAGTGTGTGGGAGGGGTTTGTAAATCCTTAAAATATATAAATGCTAAAATAAATGTAAGTTTCTTACTTGGCGGATTTTCAACTATCGTGTTGGAGGTTTAGAATGTAATGCCCGCGATAAGTGGGGGATCATTGTGTAGGATTGCTGTGAATTATATCCACTTTTTGCAGTGGTTTTGAGGCTCTTTTTAAGGCAGATTCCAGGCAGAATTTAAAACCAATTGGGGGCAATATGAAAATAACACCTGACACCAGATAAAAAGGGGAGAAGTTGACTCAATCTTTGCAATATTTGTCTCTGTGCCACACTAAGCATGGAGGACATAAAGAAAAAATGAGAACTGTGAGGACTTGAGAACTAAAATTGTTGAAAGATATCAACAATCTCAAGGTGGGGCGTGGCTATGCCGTGAATGGGAGAGGACGCTGGCTAGGAGAGCTCCTCATCATCCTGCTGGATCCTGGACCCTATATAAGATATAGTTTGTGACGCCACCTGTGGTATTCGGCAAGGGATAGCCGACGCTGCTTAAAAAGACCGCTGAGGCTGATGGTGATGCAGCAGAGTTGGTACAGCTCTCCACAGGTGGAGCTAAGTCCCAGGGCAATTATATTATAAAAGATAGTGATGATGGATGTAATGCAGTGCTGAGGTGACGCAGCAAATAAACAGGAGAACACAGCGGGGTGCAGACTTTATGGATTTACTCACATTTTGAGTTGCAAACCAGGGCACTGAGTATAGATGGTAATGGAGATCCAGCCAGCCTGGAAGCAATTTAGGATCCACTAAGCCAGATGGGTTGGAGGCCTCCTTTCTACGCTGTCCCATGAGGTCTAAAGCTATGCTCAGTCCTCTGTTCCTTGCGGTTCTTTAGTCCTTGCCTGTATGGCAGGCAGCTTGAGCCTTTCACAGGTGTCACTCCTTCGTGGTGGCTCTGGCTCTGGTATGCTGCTGTGCATTCAGGTGTGTGATTGGGTCAGGAGGGCTGCAGTCTCCTGCCCTCCGGATTTGGCTGCTGGGACTGTTGTACCCGTGCAGCCACGGACTCTGGCGTCCAGTGTCAAGCGCTGTTGGCTGGGGTGAGCTTGGTCACAGCTCCAAACTTAATGTGTATGGCGGTGTAGCACTATAACACCTTATATTACTGGGTCATATTATAGTAATTTATATCTTGGCATATTTTAGTATACGTAAACTTTCATTTGTATTTATCCCTCATATTTTGCAGTACTCTGCAATTCATCTATAGCACTGCAGTGCTTTTTGTAGAGCATTATTTCTTGGTTATACTTGTATATTCATTTATTTTCAATGTGCATTGAATGTTTTGTCCTCCAGCACTTTATAGTACTGAATCATTTACAGTGGATTTAATTCTATATCTTGCAATACTTTTCACTTTTGCACAATTTTTGTTTTACAGCACTATAGCACTTTTTAGTGCAATTTTTAGAATATTATGGTAGTACTTTTCACGATATTATTGTCTACACTATATATTTAACTTACACATTATTAATAGAAAAGTTTTTTGAGCGATATATTTTAGCACTTAGCATTTTTTTTTTACATATTTTTTATTTATTTTTTTCTGGTGCTGATATTATACAAATTTTGGCAAGATGTATTGATTTATTTATTGTATGTATTCAGATTTTATATTTTAGCACTTAGCACTTTTTGATATATATTTTTTATTCTATTTTTTGTGTTGATAATATACTAATTTTGGCAAGATGTATTGATATATTTATTATTCAGATTTTTATGTCATCACATTATAATTTGGTATACAATATATATATTTTTAATTTTGGCTTTCCATCATTTTTTCATGCTTGATCCGTTTTTTTTCTCATAGACTTGTATTAGTGACAGATTGTGACGGATGGCCACACGTTTCATCCGTCGTCCAACAGATCCGTCAGAAATTCTCTGTCCGTCGGCCGGAGACAACGGACAGATGAACGTTTTTTGTGTACGTCGAAAAGTCGGATAGCGACGGATTCCGTCTTTTAAAACTGAGCATGCCCGGAATCATTTTAATTCCTTTATTTTACCCCTGCGGCTGCTTTTTCTATTCTGGCACAAAATCCCTCTCTCTCTCTCGCTCCAGAATTCTGTTTCTTTAATTCCTACAGCAAGGCTGCTACAACGGATCAGTCATAAAAACGGATCCAGTGCATCAGTTTTTTGCAATATACGCAGGATCCGTCCACTTGACGGATCTGAACACTTTGACAGATTGTGACTGATTGCAAAAGACTGGAGTGTGAAAGGGGCCTTAAGAAGCGAGATGTGGATGAGAAAAGGCGGTGGATCCGTTGCCAACCGTTAATTGAAGGAATCCGCCAACGGATCCTCCTTTTTATACTGAACATGCCCGAATGAATGTCCTTTCATGATATTTAACCCCAAATCCCATTCTGGCAGCTAAATCTCTCTCTCTCGTGAAACAGGCCTTACTTTAAATTTCATGCACTAGCGTCTAAAGCGGATCCGTACAAAAAACAGATCCAGTTGCATCCGTTTGCCACAAAACGTAAACGGATCCGTTTTTGCACACTGGCGGATTTTGACTAACGCCAGAAAACTGAAGTGTGAAACAGGCCTAAGAGAAAGAAAAGACTCAATCTGAGAAGAGGTCACCTATAAGGTACCAGGATGTACATTTTTAGCTATTGGTACTGACTGCGTCTCATCAGTACTATGGTTCCTGTATAGTCCACAGTCTGATAAAGACTGATAACTCCCAGCATCTCCTTACCATTGTTAAGGACATACTGGGAGTTGTAGGTTCATGAGATACAAATGTATATGGGCCTGACTTAGAAGGATTCAGCTCATTAGTTATTAATCACATGATGTCATAGACCTAATGGAAAAGGGAAGAATCATAGAATCATAGAATCGTAGAGTTGGAAGGGACCTCCTGGGCCATCTGGTCCAACCCCCTGCTCAAAGCAGGATTCGCTAAATCATCCCAGTCAGATGTCTGTCCAGCCTCTGTTTGAAGACTTCCATTGAAGGAGAACTCACCACTTCTCGTGGCAGCCTGTTCCACTCATTGATCACTCTAACTGTCAAAAAGTTTTTTCTAATATCTAATCTGTGTCTCCTCCCATTCAGTTTCATCCCATTGCTTCTAGTCTTTCCTTGTGCAAATGAGAATAAAGTTGATCCTTCTACAATGTGACAGCCCTTTAGATATTTGTAGACAGCTATTAAGTCTCCTCTCAGTCTTCTCTTTTGCAAACTAAACATTCCCAAATCCTGCAACCTTTCCTCATAAGACAGGGTTTGCAGACCGGTCACCATTCTGGTCGCTCTTTTCTGAACTTGCTCCAGTTTGTTGATGTCTTTTTTAAAATGTGGTGCCCAAAACTGGACACAATATTCCAGATGAGGTCTGACCAAAGAGGAGTAGAGGGAAATAATGACTTCACGTGATCTAGACTGTATGCTTCTGTTAATACATCCTAGAATTGCATTTGCCTTTTTTGCTGCTGCATCACACTGTTGACTCATATTCAGTCTGTGATCTATTAGTATACCCAAGTCTTTTTCACATGTGCTGTCACTTAGCCCTATTCCTCCCATTCTATATATGCTTTTTTCATTTTTATTGCCCAGATGTAGTACTTTGCATTTCTCCCTGTTAAAAACCATTCTGTTAGTTGCTGCCCACTTCTCCAGTTTATTTAAATCTTTTTGAATCCTCTCTCTCTCTTCTCTAGTATTAGCTATCCCTCCTAGCTTTGTGTCATCAGCAAATTTAATCAGTTTACCCTCAATTCCTTCATCTAAATCGTTGATAAAGATGTTGAACAATACAGGGCCCAGGACAGAGCCCTGTGGTACCCCACTTGACACATTCTTTCAACTGGATGTGCAGCCATTTACGACCACTCTTTGGGTCCGATCACTAAGCCAGTTATGAATCCACCTAACAGTTGCCTTGTCCATTCCATACTTAGTCATTTTTTCAATAAGGATTGTATGAGAGACTTTGTCAAATGCTTTGCTGAAGTCAAGATATACTATATCTACAGCATTTCCTTGATCCACCCAATCAGTAATACCGTCATAGAAGGAAATTAAATTAGTCTGACATGACTTATTAGTTACAAACCCATGCTGACTCTGTTTAATCACTTCATTCTTATCCAGGTATTGACATACATGTTGTTTAATAATTTGTTCAAAGATCTTTCCTGGTATAGAAGTCAGACTCACCGGCCTATAGTTGCCTGGGTCCACCTTCTTCCCCTTTTTGAAGATAGGAACAACATTTGCTCTTCTCCAGTCTTCTGGCACTTCTCCTGTTCTCCAAGAATTTTCAAAGATTATGGAGAGGGGTTCAAAAATTTCTTCTGCTATCTCCTTCAGTACTCTGGGGTGTAATTCATCTGGACCTGGAGACTTGAATTCATTTAGGTTAGCTAAGTGTTTCCTCACTATCTTTCTGTTTATAGATATCCTAGATTCTTCTATTCCCTTAATAGGACAGTGAATAACAGTTGATGTTACATTTCCTTTCTGACAGAAAACAGATGCAAAATAGGAATATAAAAGTTCAGCCTTCTCAACATCCTGGTAAGCCATTTCATCATTTTCATCCTGTAAAAATCCTATAGCATCTTTGACTTTTCTTTTACTTTTGACATATCCCCAAAATCCTTTATTATTGCTTTTGACATCTCTTGCAAGCCTCAATTCATTTTCAGCTTTAGATAATCTGATTTGTGTCCTGCAGGTTCTGCAGACAGCATAATATTCTTCTTTAGATATGCCTCCCTCTTTCCATTTTATAAACATTTTTTTCTTCCTTTTTAGCATGTGCTTAAGTTCTGTGTTCATCCATCCTGGTTTCCTTAAATGCTTCCTATTCTTCCCTCTTTTCGGAATTGTTAACAACTGTGCTTTGAGAATTTCATTTTTCAAGATTTCCCATCCTTCCTGGACATTTTTGTCTTTAAGGATATCCAGCCATTGGATCCCTCCAATTCTCTTTCTGAATCCCTTAAAATCTGCCTTTCTGAAATCTAACCTTGACGTCTGAGTCTTCACAGGTCTTCCGCCTCTAGTTATCCAAAATTCTAAAATAGCATGGTCGCTACCTCGTAGGGTCCCAGCCACTTTTACCTCCTCAACCATTTCCTCCCTGTTTATAAGAATTAGATCCAAGGTAGCAGTTCCCCTTGTTTTCTCCCTTACCTTATTAGCTGGGTAGAGATGCAAAATGGGCGCCTTCGGCTTCATCTGCCTTGGGCACCCAAAATACTTTGTTTCAGCCCTGGTAACGGATAAAGCAAAATCCTACATGACCTATCAGTGTTCTACGATTTGGGTTGAGGACACTTATTGTATGTGGGCTGGTGAATTTTGTGTGCCAGGGCTGCTTTTTAGTCCCAACTCGGCCCTGAATCCCCTCGTGTATCTGAATGGGAGGAAGAGTGTGAACTTGTGCAAATTGTACAGTCACACTTTGTCATCTCTGCTCCATCCTGTCTTCCAGCGCAGGGTTAAATTGCTCTGACTTCATATCTGGCTTCATGGCTTGATCATAGATGCTGGATCCTGATCCCCAACAAAATCTCACCAACCGAAGATTGTGAAAGTAACACACAAAACACTTTTATTGGATGTTAAATTGACCGAATTTTATTCCAAATCTCATCATTATTATTTCTTTCAGTGTCTGAAATTTAGAATCAGCCAATTACTATGAAAGAGACACCTTAAATGGCAGAACCCCCGACTCATGAAGAATCGTCCTTCAGCACTCAGGAGAGGAAAAACCCCCTGTGGTGGAAACCTCTAGGGAACCATGGCTGCAGGACTGCCCTTCCCTTGGGCTTAGAAGGTTAGTGCCAACATGTAACAGCAAATTGTACCTGAATTTGTACATTGTGTCATATTTGTTTTGGAGAAGCCTAATGCGACCTCTCCAGGCCGTACACATAAAGTGAAGGCGGCGAGTACCGGACGTGAGGGAGATCTGGCTGCAACATCTGTCACCCCATTGATCTGGCTGGCTAGGCGGTATGGCTGATCTGGCTGGCTAGGCGCTATGGCTGATCTGGCTGGCTAGGCGGTGTCCCCTTCCTCCCATTGTGGAGTGATGAAGCTCCAGGTCTCCAGACACATCAAGTATGGCTCCGTCTACGGCTAAATGACTTGTGGTTCTGGAATCTTCTCCTGCATCGTAGATGCATGTGTTTATGACATCAGCGCAGTTGCCATAGTTATCACAGGTGTTTTATACTGTGGTTTCATTGGCTAGAAAGTCCCTCTCAGTGTTCCAAAGAATTAACCCTTGAATGACTGGTATTGTGCCTTTCTCCAGAAGCCTGTAAAATAAACTTGTCACTAGACAGGACCATTATCATTATTATATTTTAAAGTTGCCCCAACCAAAGTCTAATAAGTGAGCGCATCTAGAGTTGATGTGTAACAAGCGCAATCATTCCATTAAGCCCTACTAAATGCATAAATGCACAATATGAGAACAGAGCAGTCTCATAGAAAATTAATGATACCAAGGTAAATGCAGTTAAATATGGGATGCTATATAGGGGCTCATACTGTATATAGGAGGCTATATGGGGACTCACATTGTATATAGGAGGCAAACACTGTATTCAGGAGGCTATATGTGGGCTCATACTGTATATAGGAAGCGATTTGCAGGCTCATACTGTTTATAGGAAGCGATGTGCAGGCTCATACTGTACATAGGAGGCTATGTGGATGCTCATACTGTTTATAGGAAGCAATGCGCAGGCTCATACTGTACATAAGAGGCTATATGTGGATGCTCATACTGTATATAGGAGGCTATATGCGGCCTCATACTGTACATAGGAAGCGATGTGCAGGCACATACTTTATATAGGAGGCTATGTGGGCTCATATTGTGTATATAGGAAGCGATGTGCAGGCTCATACTGTATATAGGAGACTATATGCGGCCTCATACTGTATATAGAAGGCTATATGTGTGGCCTCATACTGTATATAGAAAGCAATGTGCAGGCTCATACTGTATATAGAAGGCTATATGGGGACTCACACAGTATATAGGAGGCCAACACTGTATTCAGGAGGCTATATGTGGGCTCATACTGTATATAGGAAGTGATTTGTAGGCTCATACTGTTTATAGGAAGCAATGCGCAGGCTCATACTGTACGTAGGAGGCTATATGTGGGTGCTCATACTGTATATAGAAGGCTATATGCGGCCTCATACTGTGTATAGGAAGTGATGTACAGGCTCATACTGTATATAGGAGGCTTTGTGCAGGCTCATACTGTATAGAGGAGGCTATGTGCAGGCTCATACTGTATATAGGAGGCAAAAACTGTATTCAGGAGGCTATATGTGGGTGCTCATACTGTATATAGGAGGCTATATGCGGCCTCATACTGTATATAGGAAGCGATGTGCAGGCTCATACCATACATAGGAGGCTATATGTGGCCTCATACTGTATATAGGAAGCGATGTGCAGTCTCATACGGTATATAGGAGACTATATGCGGCCTCATACTGTATATAGAAGGCTATATGCGGCCTCATACTGTATATAGGAAGCAATGTACAGGCTCATACTGTATATAGGATAAAGTACAAATATATCCCAAATACTGGAAAAAATTCTGCAAAGGCTCAACTCACTGGAAATATAATAGCAAAAAAAATCTCATAAATGAGCTATTAAGCATCACAAGAGATCAAAATTGGAGTTTTTCAAGCTAAATAATTAATTTATTTAGAATAATTAACAGAGTGTCACGGCACCGCCAGACTCAGGGCCTGCTGTCCCGGCCTCGGCCAGTAGGAGGCGCCGGACTATCACATCACCGTCAGACTCAGGGCCTGCTGTTCCGGCCTCGACCACTAGGAGGCGCCGGACTGTCCTATCACCGCCTGACCCGTGGCCTGCAGTCTCGGCCTTGGTCTCTGGGAGGCGTTGTGCTTCAACCCCGAGTGGTGGCGGCGATAGTCATGAGGCTCCTGCGCAGGCGTCCGCTGGACGCAGGCTTCGCTCCTCGGTCAGTCATGAAGGGGCTGGTGCATTACCATCCAGCCTGGTCCTGGGGGCAGTCCGGATGACATCATCGGGCCACGGGCCTGTAAGGGATGACCTGATCCCTCAAATACCTTGGGACTGCTCTTGCAGGCCGCCGGATATATTCTTGGTTCCCCTGCGTGTTACTGTGTGAATTGCTGTTTGACTGACTCTGACTTTTGCCTGGACTTCTGACTTTGCTTCTGCCTAACGATTCTGTACCTCTGCGACTCTCCTGGTTTATGACACTGACTTCGGCCTGGATTCTGACTCTGCTTCTGCCTAACGACTTTGTACCTCTGCTGCCCTCCTGGTTTATGACTCTTACTTTGGCCTGGATTCTGACTCTGCTTTTGCCTAACGATTCTGTACCTCTGCTGCCCTCCCGGTTTATGACTCTGGCTTCGACCTGGAATCTGACTCTGCTACTGTCTACTGTTTTTATACCATTTCTGCCTGACTGGTTTAGTCTCGGATATCATTGCCTCTGTGTCCTGTATTGGAACACCTTTCTGGCGACCGTCCTGCTCTGGTCATTGCTCCTATTCAGACAGCGCCTCCTGGGCTCTGCTATAAATCCAGATCCCTGTATAGGGGTAAAGGGTATCAGTGTTTCTCGGGGTGCTGTCTGGCTGCAGTCCAGACCGCAGGCAGACGTCACACAGAGCAGCATAAATGCTAAATGCAAGTTACAGCAGACATAAACACAATATAATTAAACCAGCACCTTGACAGTTAATAAAGTTTTTATCTGTATAAAACATGTAATTTCTTTGCTTTCCTTTCACAAATAGAATGCATAGTAAACAGCAAACTCCACATTTACATATGTATGCCCAGATAAGGTTTTGCGTACAATAAGTGCCCAGAGTAAACTGCTGAATATAAAGTGCATAAGTGCCTTGTATCAAATAAGCCTGGTAGGCGTTAAGTGTACACAGAGTAAAAACTGTCTATACAAATTCCAGAGTAAGATACAAGGACTGCATTAGAAAGTAACAAATTACATGTGCTGTGTATGTCGCTGTAAAACCTGCCACCTCTACGCGCGTTACGCCGCAGCTTCCTCAGGAGGCGTGGTTTACAATTGCCCCGGATCTAGTTTATATAGTGCCGTCAACCAATAAACCGCTTTCCCTAATAAAGCTTGTAAAATTCAGGACCTGCGCTGTAGTGTCCAGAATGACGTTAATAGTATTCAGTTCTAAACGTCCACATCATTATCGGCGCATGCGCTGTTGAGTCCCCACTATGAACAGGGAGACTATGATCAGCGCTCATCAGCATGAAAGCGGCTCAAGCTGCAAAACAGCCAGAGACAGCCACATACCAGACTGAGCACGTCAGAAGGCTCCTAGGGAGGACAGAACTGGGCATGCGCTCAAGTGAGGACAAGAAAATAAAATAATTATGAAGAATAATAATCACTATTTAAAGTGATAGCAAGTGTTGAAAGTGAGGGGATAAAATATAATGATACTGAAATAATTATAGCGGTGTGTATGAACCGTTAAAGTGAATATGCCTGACATAGAGTGCAAAGGCACACACATATGTGTCAATTATAAGCACACTATGCAAGTAATAAAATTTTTTTTTTAGCAATTCGCATAATGTGTATGTGCATCATATAACTATAACAACTAAGAAATGTGATTGTTCATTCAAACCGCTGCTTTTTGCTATTGGTCCCTATTGAATAATGAATGTTTTGAATTTTCTCCAAAAGAAAGTAGTTGCAAACTCATCCTCTTAGAAACTTGTTTGGGCTGTTGAGAGGAGTAGAAAAACATCAAAAATTTCAATCCTGCACGATTCTACCAAGAAATGTGAGTGTTCATTCAAAACGCTGCTTTTTGCTATATTGGGCTCTATTGAATAATGAATGTTTTGAATTTTCTCCAAAAGTAAAGTAGTTGCAAACTCATCCTTTTAGAAACTTGTTTGGGCTGTTGAGAGGAGTAAAAAAACATCAAAAATTTCAATCCTGCATGATTCTACCAAGAAATGTGATTGTTCATTCAAAACGCTGCTTTTTCCTATTGGGCTCTATTGAATAATGAATGTTTTGAATTTTCTTAAACAATGTTTTTATTAAGGTTTTTCAAGATAACAGAAATATAAAACATACATTCATATAGTGTGAGTCATTTCCATATGGCATTTTAAACATTGTGTAACAATACAATATGGTACTATTTTCCATCATGTATCAAAATCAAAGACACTTGAGATGAATGTAATCAACAATAAACAAATCAACCAATAGGCAAATGTAGAAACACCGGCGGGCATCTGGAAATATGAAGTTTTTGAGCATGATATGAGTGAGAAAAGGAAGAAAAAAAAGGGTTCAAGATATGAAAACATTTTCTATTTTAGATTTAAGTTCAAACCATTTATTCCATCTATCTCCAAATAGTTTTATTGATAAATTATTAATGAATTTTTTCATATGTGTAATGTTTGTCGACCAACATAATCAATGTAACAACATCAGGTGGTTGCAGGTTGTTCCAACCTTTCGCTATTAGATACACAGCAGACATTAGAATATGAGCGAACAAAAATTTTTCTTTTTTAAACCTATAGATTCCAATGAGTAACAAGGCTAGAGCTGGGTGTGGGTGGACACGACAGTTACATATAATCGAGATTAATTGAAAAACCTTGAGCCAATATACTTTTAAGATAGGGCATCCCCAAAACACATGAAGCAAGTCAGCTTGTGATCCACATCCGCACCAGCATAGTCCAGACCCCCCTCCTCCAAAATATCTGAGTCTATTCGGAGTGAGATAGTATCTATGGACCAGCTTATAATGAGTCTCAAGAATATTCATACATTTTGTGGCTTTTGCCGCTATTTTGGATAATGTTGTCCATTGGGGAATTTTTTATTTGTTTCTGTAGAGTGGTTTCCCACTTTTCAAAACATCCTTTATTGGAAAAGGTGTATTTGTTATTTAGAATAGTGTATAAGGGTTTCAAGAAACTCTTGTGGCTGGGAGGTGTTAATTAAAAAATTGTAAATAGTATGGTTAATCATGATCACTCCACAGAAGTTTTTCTTATAATTACTATACTCCTCTTTGAGCAGGAGATATGTCATGTACTCAGTATTGGGGACTCCAAACTTGGTTTTAACCAGTTCAAAAGGTATGACTCTATTGTTGTCAAGTAAATCATCAACAAACATGATGGAGAATTTTGTCCAGCTGTCAAACAATGGTCTCAAAGAGACTCTGACAGGCGACAAAAAGGGAATTCTCAACTGTTTAGTCGAATGAGGGTAAGCCTTAAACTTCCTCCTGCACAAATGTGACCAGCAAATCATAGAAGCCCTAAGTATTGGGTTCTCTATATATGTAATCTCTTTCCTGTGGAGGAGAAAATAAGATATGTATAGTAGTGGCTCTTTGTTAGGCATCAGATTTCTCTCAATTTCTGGCCACCCCATCTCGGTCCACCCCATAAACCACATTTTTGTTAGCTCAGCCATGGTAGCAAAGTAGTATGCCTCTAGGTCTGGGAGGGCTATCCCACCATTTTCTTTGGATTTGAGCAGAGTATGTTTCCTCACTCTTGATTTTTGGTTGTTCCATATAAATTTATTCATTTGATAGGTGAGTTTCTGTATAGACTGCATTGAGAGAGGTAAAGGTACATTTCTATAGAAAAACAATACCTTTGGGAGGCAGAACATTTTGTACAGAACTATTCTACCCATCCAAGTGGCCGGGGTCTTTGACAGTTCTCCCAACTTGATCTCGAGAGACTGCAAAAGACATTCAGTGTTCACCTCACCCATGTGTGTGAGATTACCTGTGAGCCATATTCCAAGATATGGAATCTTAGTACAGTCCCAATTGAAAGGGTATCTGTCTCTTAGTTGCTGCTTAATGGGTGCTGGAATAAAAAGTGACAAAACATTAGTTTTCTTTATGTTAAGCTTGTAATATGAAACCGATCCAAACAGGTCTATGATGTCCCAAGTCTGCTTCAGAGAGGCAACAGGGTCTGTCAATGTGAGGATGATGTCATCCGCATATAGATTTATTTTATGCTCTGAATCTCCCAGCCGGACACCCCGTATCCTACCCGAGTCTCTTATCATTTGAGCCAGTGGCTCCAGACTCAAAATTAAAATAATTGGGGACAGGGGGCAACCCTGTCTTGTCCCATTTGTTATAAAGAATTTTTCAGACATAGTGCTATTGACCAGTACAGAGGCAGATGGCTGAGAATAAAGAGCTCGAATTCCCTTTATCATCTCCCCACTAAAACCCATCCTTTCAAGTACTGCGAAGGCGTAAGCCCAATTGACACGGTCAAAAGCCTTCTCGGCATCAAGGGCTATAAACAGACTGGGAATATTTTTCTTGTTGCATAAATGTAAATGGTGCAGAATGCTTCTAGAGCTGTCAGAGGTTTGTCTATGTTTTACAAAACCCGCCTGATCGGGATGTATAAGGTAAGGAATAACATTCTGTACCCTCTCCGCTAATATTTTTGCATAAATTTTAATATCTGCATTCAAAAGGGATATGGGTCTATAGTTTTTGATTTTTGTAGAGTCTTTGTCCGGCTTAGGAATTACCACTATTGTGGCCCTCAGCATGTCTGCACTACATATACCTCTTGACCTTATGAAATTAAGAATATTTGTTAGATATGGGACAAGGTCTTTTTGAAATGTTTTGTAATATTCTATTGGAAAACCGTCAGGGCCTGGAGCTTTGTTACTTTTCAGATTATTGATCACAAGAGAGACCTCGTCTTCCGAGAAAGGTGTGTCAAGGAGTTCTCTCTGATCTGGAGATAGAGATCCTAGTTTTACATTATCTAGAAAAAATTTTATCGTCTCTTCTGTAGGAGGGGGATTAGCCCCATTTTCCCCTATGTTGTATAAATTAGAATAAAATTTCTCAAAGGCCAAGGCTATTTCTTTTGGTTTTTCTATAGTTAGTGAATTCTGGGATATTTTTTTGATTAAGTGCTTCTTATTTATAGGTTTAAATCTGTTGGCCATACTTCTTGAAGTTTTATTGTTATTTATATAAAACCCTGCTCTGTTGAACAGAGTCTTTTTCTCATAGATATTTATAAGAAGGTTTCTTAATTCCAGTCTGAGAGAATATAACTCTTTATATTTGGTTAAATTTTTATCTGCTTTGGCTAGACCCTCTAATTTTGTGATGTGTTCTAGTAATGTTTTTTGTTTGCGCTCTCTTTTGTCTTGAGGCCATCTGGATCAAATGTCCCCTGATGACACACTTATGCGCCAGCCATAAAGTCTCAGGTGTGATCTCCTGGGATTTGTTCTCTCTAAAGTAATCCATCAGAGTATTTCTTATTAATGTTATATTGTCTGAGGAGTCTACAACAAATTTGCTGTATCTCCAGTTGTAATGTCTTTGGTCTAGTGAGGAGACACAAAGTGTCAACAGAATAGGAGCATGGTTTGACCATGTGATAGGACCAGTTTGGAAATCTACGTATAGATCTAGTAATGAGAAACTGGTAAATATGTGGTCTATTCTGGTATAAGATTTGTTGTGAGGGCAGAATCGGGTATATTCTTTTGAGGTGGGGTTTAATATTTTACAGCTATCGTGTAGGTTGGAGTCTTCCAGCCACTTCCTCTGCTTCATACTATAGGAGTGTAAATCTGAGGAAGAACAGTCAGTGTCTGGGTTTACAATACAGTTGAAGTCTCCTCCCCATATAATTTGTCCTTTGCTAAAGCTAGAGAGTTTTCTCTTAACTTTAAGAAAATTAATTTGTCTTATATTGGGGGTGTACACATTGACCACAGTATATTCTATACCCTCTAAAGAAAAGTTAATGGCCAGCTGTCTGCCTTTGTTGTCTTTATGTACGTCTGAAATTACCACGGATAGATCCTTATGAAAGGCAATGGCTACCCCAGCTTTTTTTCTTCCCTCATTATTGGAGAAGAAAATCCTAGATAAGTTCCTTGGGGGGTCTAGTTTCCAAAATGGGGTCACTTGTGGGGGGTTTCCACTGTTTAGGCACATCAGGGGCTCTACAAACGTGGCATGGCGTCCAATCTGAATTCCTGCCAATTTTGCATTGAAAAAGTCAAACGGCGCTCCTTCCCTTCCGAGCTCTGCCATGCGCCCAAACAGTGGTTCCTTCCAACAATTCAGGTATCGGCGTACTCAGGACAAATTGCACAAAAACATTTCCAGTCCAATTTCTCCCGATACCCTTGGTAAAATAAAAAAATTGAACCTGAAGTAATTTTTTTGTGAAAAAAAGTTAAATGTTCATTTTTTATTTTTAAACATTCAAAAAATTCCTGTGAAGCACCTGAAGGGTTAATAAACTTCTTGAATGTGGTTTTGAGCATCTTGAGGGGTGCAGTTTTTAGAATTGTGTCACTTTTTGGTATTTTCTATCATATAGACCCCTCAAAGTGACTTCAAATGTGATGTGGTCCGTAAAAATAAAATGGTGTTGCAAAAATGAGAAATCGCTGGTCAATAGTGTTGAGCGATACCATCAGATATCGTGAAATATCGGATCGATATCACAAAAGTATCGGGTATCGCCGATTCCGATACCGGAAGCCAAATTCAAGTCAATGGGACAGAAATATTGGAATTAAAAAAAACCCTTTCTTTCCTTGTAGGTTAATTCTACATGAAGAAAAACAACTAAGAATAATGTAGAATGTATTGGGGGAGGTGGACGAGACATTAAAGGCATAGAGGTTTAGCCCAATCAAATGGAATAGCAGGAATTAATTTTTTTTTTTAAAGACGTTCGGAGTTACAAAAATATTGACTATGTTAACCTTTTCTATATTTTGTCAGATATGTAAGTTTCACTACTTCCATGCTCTTCACCTTCTTTTTTTACTTCTCCCACACTTTCTCCTTCATCATCCTCAGCAGCAGCACCATCTTTTTAATCAACTTCTTCTTCACCATCTTCCTATTATTCTTTTTTTACATTCTTCATATTCTTCTTATTCAACTATTCTTCATATTCTACTTCCTCATCTTCTTCCCATTCTTCTTCTTCATCATATTCTTATTTGTGACAGTCATTCCTGTAGTTGTTATGTATAAAAGTTTGAAGATTACACCTTCCTTTCTGCCTGTCACAAAAGATTTACAACAGGATTTGTCCGCGTTCAGTTTGGCCTGCAGTAGCAGGCATTTTCCAGAGGCACCACGAGGAGGAACGGACTCATCCCCATACACTGCTTAGTTGTCTTCTGCTTATAATTTAGATAATATCTTTTGCTCTGATTTTTAGTCTTATGCTTAATGTTCTTCTGCTTTTTCTTCTGCTTCTTGGTCTTCTGTCTCTAGTTGTTCTGTATCTTGGTGGTTGTCTTCATGCTCTTAGTCCTCTTGGTCATCTTCTTCAGGGTCATCTTTTTGGTCTTCTTCGGGATAGTCTTCCGGGTCGTCATCTTCAGGGAGATCCAGAGTGATAATAAACAGAAAACATTTCTAAAAGCTTGAACTTGGAAATGTAGCAGAATGTACAAGAAGGCTGAGGAACTGCCGAGAACCAGCTGACGGTGCTGGAATCCGGATGGGTAGCCGAAGCTGCAAGTGCCAATGGAACTAGCGAGGACCAGCTGACGGTGCTGGAACCCGGAAGGGCAGCAGAAGGAACAAGAGCTAATGGAACTACTGAGGACCAGCTGACGGTGCTGGAGCACGATTACTAAGCAGGAGGTACCTGTGCTAGAAAGCACTACCAAGGACCAGCATACGTTGCTCGGCTAACCCGGCCGCAACACAACAGGACAACATTTTGTTGGCAAAGTGACATTGACACTACCCAGAAACAGCAGGCGTGCTGGAACCAGGATGGGCAGGAGGTAGTACCTGTGCCAAAGACACAGCCGAGAACCAGCTGACGGTGCTGGAACCCGGTTACTAAGCTGGAGGTACCTGTGCTAGAAAGCACTACCAAAGACCAGCTGACGTTGCTGGAACTCGGATACCGAGAAGGAGGCACCTAGGCCAAAGGCTCTGCCTGGAACCAGCTGACGGTGCTGGAAGCCGGATGGGTAGCAGAAGGTACCCATGAAAAACAAAGTTGCAAGGCCGCGAGCCGGCCACAGCTACCAAAACCCATAGTCCTTACAGGGGTGCTTGTCCTATTGGCACTAAGGAACCAGCCTTTATTACCAGAACCCGCAGCCCACATTGGAAGCACCTAAACTGCAGGCACCATAGACGCGGCTAACCCGGCCGCAACACAACAGGACAACGTTTTGTTGGCAAAGTGACGTTGACACTACCCGGAAACAGCAGGCGTGCTGGAACCAGGATGGGCAGGAGAGAGTACCCATGTCAAAGACACTTCTGAGCAGCAACTGGCGATGTTGGAGCTCGGGGGTCAATCAGGGTGTAGGCTGAGGCCTAATTTCATCAAGTTTAATATCGGTTGTAGACTACTACTGATTTTAACCGTGCTCCCATTAAGCCTCTGGCTTCAGTGTCTCTAGTATTTACCCTGGCCTCCAACACTGCCAGTTGCTGCTCAAAAAAGCAGTCTGCACAATCAACTAGTAGTGGGAATGTGGACAGAGCAGAAGACATTGCCGGGCACACATCAGGGGATTAACTGACGTTACAGAACACCAGTAACACAGGAACAAGTGTTGATTGTGCAGACTGCACTTTTGAGCAGCAACTGGTGGTGTTGAAGGCCAGGGTAAATACTAGAGACACTGGAGCCAGAGGCCTAATTGGAGCACGGTTAAAAATCAGTTGTAGTCTGAATGTGGAAGCAGCAGTAGACATTGCCGTACACACAGCAAGGGACCAGCTGGCATTACTGCACCCGACTAACACTGGAGCATGTGTTTTTCTCTGTGTAGATGGTTCTTCTGAGCAACAACTGGCTGTGTTGAAGCCCAGTGTGAATCATGGTGTATGCTGAGGCCTACATGGAGCAAGTTGAAAAGCTGATGTAGTGTGATTTTGGAGGGAGCAGGAGACTTTGCCATCCACACAGCAGGGGAGCAGCTGGTGTTACTGCACCCCACAAACACAGGAGCTCGTGTTTTTCTCTGTGTGCACGGCACTTCTGAGCAACAACTGGCATCGTTGGAGCCCAGGATCAATCATGGCGCATGCTGAGACCTACTTGGTGCAAGTAGAAAATATGATCTAGTTTGCATGTGGAGGCAGCAGGAGACTTTGCCGTCCACACAGCAGGGGAGCAGATGGCGTTACTGAACCCCACTAACACAGGAGCTAGTATTTTTCTCTGTGCAGACGGCACTTCTTAGCAACAACTGGCTGTGTTGAATCCCAGGGATTACAGTTCAGGTGGTAGAAACATGAACACAGCAGGAGACCTGGATACTGTTGCCAACCAATTATTTATTCTGGAAGAGGACTGGCAAATTCTGGCGAGATCCAGGCCTTGTTCATTTTCAGAAAAGTAAGCAGGTCAACGTTATCGGAGGATAGTCGCGTGCGACGGTCTGTTAGTATACCACCTGCGGCACTAAAGACGTGTTTCGATAATACACTGGCAGCAGGGCAAGCCAGCACCTCCAATGCATACTGGCTAAGCTCTGGCCATGTATCCAGCTTAGAGACCCAAAACTTGAAGGGGGAAGAGCCGTCTGGGAGTACACTGCACCTTTTCACACCTGTACCTACCAAAGAAAAAATTAATGCAGAGCAACCAAAGTTGCAAAAAGCATTCAAATATTGCTTTGAAAAGACAACTTGCTTTGGTTTCAATTCAATTCAGTCTGTCTTTGGAAACCTTATCTCTCCTGATGCTGGGTATAGTAACAAACAAGCGTGCATACCCCCCTCCCTACCTGTCTGCTGAGGCTCCCTCAGCAGACTGACACTGGCTGCTGCCGCACAGCTAGAAGACCGTCTGGGCCGCCCAATGTGACACGGGTTCCAATTGTTCCATTGTGACAAACCTGGCTGCTGTAAGTAAATAGGATACTCAGACAGGTGAAGGTAGGTAGGTGGTTAGGTAGGCCGCTGATGCAAACACACCAGACCAATTCATTCTTTGTCATAGAATACATATACCCAAAATTTAGAAGTTGGAGGGCCTCAAGGGGGAGACAATGTTTCACTAAAGAATTCATAAGCGTCAGGAATCTGGTAGAAATTTAATAACTTAACTACACATTGAAGTAATGAGGGAAGGCGCTGATGGTCTTGTAGCAGGTGGGTGTGCAGAAATGTATCCATCCAAACCTAAACACATTACTGCAGCTAATGACACCTGTACCTACCAAATAGCAAAAGCCAAGACAGATGATTTATATTGCAGACTGAATACAATACAATGCCTTCCATATATAGGTGAGTACTTGATGTAGCAGAGTTGGTCAAGTTAAATCAAGCCACATGCATTTGGCATTTGAAATGTGCAACTTGGAAAATTAATGCAGAGCAACAAAAGTTGCAAAAACCATTAAAATATTGCTTTGAAAAGACAACTTGCTTTGGTTTCAATTCAGTCTGTTTTTGGAAAACTTATCTCTCCTGATGCTGGGTATTGTAACCAACGAGTGTGCATACCATCCTCCCTACCTGTCTGCTGAGGCCCCCTCAGCAGACTGAAGCTGGCTGCTGCCGCACAGCTGGAAGACAGTCTGGACCGTCCATTGTGAAACTTGTTCTATTGTCTCCCTCTTGTGACCTACCTAACTACCTTCACCTGTCTGAGTATCCTCTTGGCTTACAGCAGCCAGGTGTCACAATGGAACAATTGGAACACATGTCACAATGGGCGGCCCAGACTGTCTTCCAGCTGTGCGACAGCAGCCAGCTTCAGTCTGCTGAGGGAGCCTCAGCAGACAGGTAGGGAGGTTGGTATGCATGCTTGTTGGTTACAATACCCAGCATCAGGAGAGATAAGGTTTCCAAAAGCAGACTGAATTGAAACGAAACCAAAATCTGGTCTTAAACTCTGGAATAAGAGGCATCTGGTAAGCAGCGGATACTGAAGGTAATAAACTTGTTTTCAGTTGAGGAACACTGGATTTCAAAATTGGGACTGACAAAGGTCCTGGTAAAATGATCTGATTTAATTAGAGGATATGCCACATGTTGTGCATAGCAGGCTTGTGTCCCTGATATGGGACTGGTACTGTTTGAGGACGTATGTCCTGCCCAGGTATGTGTGCCACGGGAGGAGAGGACGCGCTGGTTAGAAAGGCACTTGAGTGCAGGGGAATAGCGATGCATCTGTGTCCGGGCGTGTGTACAGCTGCTGAAGGAGACGCTCCTTCAGTCCCAATTTTGAAATCCAGTGCTCCTCAACTGAAAACAAGGTTATTACGTTCAGTATCTGCTGCTTACCAGACGCCTCTTACTCCAGACGTTTAGACCAGATATTCAGTACTGAATAATACCACACAGGCCAGCTGTCAATTTAATGATATATTAAAAAGACAACTTGCTTTGGATTCAATTCAGTCTGTTTTTGGAAACCTTATCTCTCCTGTTGCTGGGTTTTGAAACCAACACGTGTGCATACCCCCATCCCTACCTGTCTGCTGAGGCTCCCTCAACAGACTGAAGCTGGCTTCTGCCGCACTGCTGGAAGACAGTCTGGGACGCCCATTGTGACACGTGTTTCAATGTTCCATTGTGACACACCTCGGTGCTGTAAGCCGATAGAAAGCTCAGACAGGTGAAGGTAGGTAGGTAGTTAGGTAGGCCTCTAATTCAAACAACACACCAGGGGACTGAACAATCTGCCACAAGCTGTAACGTATGAGCGGTGCCCAGCGCTGCCCCCAGCAGGGAGTACTCTGAACCTTAGCAACAAAGCAGAAAGCAAAAAAAGGCACAACCAAATTAGATGCAAAGGATTAGCAAAGGGTCTTAGTGAAACTTCACACTGCACTCGGATGTCATCCCAGTGCAGTCCGATATACACCAAGTCAGGCCATGGAGGAGACGGAGAACTTACTTGTATCGCATCCGATGTGACTCCACTCCAGCCTTAGGCTCTGTGTCCACAATGAGATTTTGTTGCGTTTTTGACACGACATATTTTTGTTCCATCAAAAACACAGCTTCTTACAGTTCAGCAATGTGGATGGGATTTATAAAAACCTCCTGCCCGCTGGGCTTTTTTTATGCAGTGTAAACTGACCTGGGGTGTGTGCTTCAAACACAACCTGTCACTTTTTCTTGCAGATATGCTAAGTTTTCTGTGCACATATTTCCCATAGACACTTTGGACCAATTGCCCAGGATCAATAACTCTGTAGCATGAGATACCATAAAGCTTAACTTTTAATATATAACAGGTAAACTAATTCAAACACCAATAGAATATATATGTGAGACAGACTATTACAAAGTGCTCACGAAAAAAATCAGTGTAGGTAATAAAAAATTGAGGGGGGTTCTTCCCTGTTTCTCTGAAGATCACCCTCAGAAGGCAGCATAGGAGGATGGGTGGAATAGTTCAGTCCTTAATATCCCCTGTCGTGCCCCAAATGCAGGACTCCCATCCTGAGGCCGGAGTAACTCCAGCGATGAATACGGACGAGTGCTATGCAATAAAACATCACATAGCACTTGGACCAGTATTCATCTACGGGACAGCTCCCATCACGGTTTTTTTCCCCAGCCGTTTTCAGTGTCCGAGTGAAATGGTAGCATACAGAGATTGCCACTGACACATGGCAGAGTCTCAGCTCACTCGCACCCATATAAGCCTATGGATGCGGATGAATTAGAAAAAACACAGCACTCGATGACAGAGGGAGGTGCAGAAGTACGGTATCCAATCCACTATAGATTATAGTAAAGACTTGGCACTCAAGAGGGAAAATTGAATTTAACAGTTCCTTTATTGTACAAAGCATCCAGTTCCAAAATTCTTGAATGTTTTCAGTCGTACATTCGACCTTAGTAACATAGTAACAGTTAGTAAGGCCGAAAAAAGACATTAGTCCATCCAGTCCAGCCTATAAAATTCGGTCAGAATAAATCCCCAGATCTATGTCCTTCTAAAAAACCTAACAATAACTGTAAGATACAATATTGTTACGCTCCAGGAAGACATCCAGGCCCCTCTTGAACCCTTCGACTGAGTTTGCCATCACCACCTCCTCAGGAAGGGAATTCCAGATTCTCTCTACCCTAACTGTAAAGAATCCTCTTCTATGTTGGTGGAAAACCCTTTTTCCCGTCTCCCATGATGGCACACATGAGAGAGGGGATCCGCCCAGTCAGGACAGGAACCCTACTGAAGATAAAAGGGCGGTACCTTTCCCTCGCTTCAGTTGGGTTTCCTGTCCTGACAGGGACCCGTGCTGAAGACAGCAGGTCACACTTACCTGCCCCTCTCCCGTGCCGGCGTAGAAGATCAGGCTGGGCTCCTGAGCGCTGGGCGTCGGGATGGAGGAAGCGCCGTCCGCGGGTCCTCCGGGGCTCAGCGTCCGAGCGGGCGCAGGAACAGCACGGCGGGGGTCCTGGGGCTCTGCCGTGGCTGCCGCACCGCCCTCTCCCCCTCTGCCGGTGATTCCCTACTCTGGAGCAGCTCAGGAGCCTTGAGGGAGCGGCCGCTTCCGGGTCGCGCTCCTCTGACGTCACGCGCAGGGCACGCTGGGGAAGGGGCGTGACTTCGGGAGGCGGCGCCGACAATTCAAGATGGCGGCGCCCATGGTGAAGAACGCCGATCGGTGAAGAGAGATCCCGGCGGTATGGCGGGGGGAGGGGCTGTGGGGGTAACCGGAGGAGGCGGAGAGTGCAGTGGATCCCCCTTACATAAGGGGGATGACCACAGAAGACGCACTCATGCCCAAGGCTTCAGAATGGAAGTGGGGCAAGACGAGCAGCGTCAGCAGCGACAGCAGCAGCGACAGCAGCAGCGTCAGCAGCAAGACCTCTCGCCAGATGCCAGGCCGAGCCACCAACATACCAGGAGCAGTCGTTCAAGTGGTAGGAGCAGCAGTCATAAACGCAATCGGCATGACTCTGTGACGTCCAAGAGAAACGTCACGAGTGCATCTGAGGAGCCTCCGAGATCGGTACCCCTGATTGACAGCGGTGGTGAGTGATCTACGTGAATGTCACCCTTATGGTAATGGGGTTCCATTTTCTCTGTTTGATCACTAGGGGGCGAGGAAGGCCAGCAGCAAAACCAAAAATAGAGAATGCGCCCTATGTAAAAACCCGCTGGCAGATCAGTGGCAGAAAGATCTCTGCGCTGACTGTATTAACAGGACTATACAGGAGGAGACCCCTGATTTGGTGACTAGTCTGAAGGAGTTAATACATCAGGAGGTGAAAGGTTCCCTAAAGGCAGCCCTTAAAAAGAAAAGAAACTGTAGAAGGAGCTCCGATTCAGAGGCCTCGCCAAAGCAGAAGGGGCGGGATAGATCTTTGTCCCCCTCCACCTCCTCTTCCTCTACGCAGTCCTCAGAATCCTCCTCGGACAGCGATACAGGCGGCCGTCCATGTTTCCCAACGGAGGACGTAGAAAAACTGGTCAAGGCCATTAGAGCTACAATGGGCCTTTAAAGAAGAAAAAACTCCCAAATCATTAGAGGATGTAATGTTTGGAGGACTGGAGGAAAAGCGAAAGCGTACCTTCCCTGTAAATGATAAAATAAAATTGACAGGGGATGGAAAAAGACAGAGCGGTCAGGGGGCTTACCTTCCACATCAAAGAGGAGGTACCCCTTTGACCAGAAGGACTCAGAAACCTGGGAAAAAGTCCCAAAAATTGATGGGGCTGTAGCCAGATCCTCAAAAAAGGTATCCCTACCATTAGAAGATTCTGGCGTGTTGAAAGACCCGCTTGATAAGAAAGCAGATGGGTTTCTGAAGCACATCTGGGAAGCTTCAGCAGGGGGATTGAAGCCAGCAATAGCCGGTACCTGTACCGCTCGTGCCCTCATGGTCTGGCTGCAACAAATAGAGGACTAGATCAAGGATAGAGTTCCTAGAGACGAAATTCTAGCTAATCTAACATTGGTGCACGGAGCAGCGGCTTTCTTGGCCGATTCCTCTGCAGACTCTGCAAGATTGACAGCTAGAGCAGCAAGCCTGTCAAATGCGGCAAGACGAGCCCTGTGGCTTAAAGGGTGTCCCGGAGATTTACCCTCTAAGCACAAGTTATGTTCCATTCCATGCGATGGCCAATTCCTCTTCGGGAAAAAACTAGAAGAGATTTTGGAGCATGCGGGGGATAGGAAGAAAAGCTTTCCCCGATTTCCGGGAGAACCTAAGAAGCAGCCCTTTCGGAGGAGGAGATTTAACAGGGGTCGTCCCCCGGGAGATAGAAAAAGCTGGGACTTTAAAGAAAAAAGAGGATGGGGCTATATGTTTAAAGGGCCCTCCACTTCCTCCAAAAAATCTCCCCAATGACATTGGGCCGGAGGTAGGGGGAAGGCTTTCTCTCTTCCTTTCCGCCTGGGCAAATATCTCCCCCAGTACATGGATCCTAAATATAATCAAGGACGGCTTAAAAATAAAATTCATCCGTCCGCCCAGGCATACCTTCATAATAACACCCAGAAGGAAAGCCCAAGAGCAACAGCTGGCCCTGGAGACGGAAGTCTTGGGACTAGTGAAAAAACAAGTCCTACAGGAAGTCCCAGCGCAAGAAGAAGGAAGGGGGTTCTACTCCCCCCTCTTCTTAATACAAAAACCAGATGGCTCTTGGAGAACTATTGTCAACCTGAGGAGACTCAATCAGTGGATAGACAATTGCTCCTTCAAAATGGAGTCAATCAACACGGCCACAAAGATCCTGTTCCAGCATTGCCTCATGGCAGTGATAGACTTAAAAGATGCCTACTATCACATCCCAATCCATCGGGAGTATCAGAGATGTCTTTTCTGCGATCCAGGGACATAGTGATCGTCCCATACTTAGACGACTTTCTGGTAATAGGGAGGTCGGAATCCCACTGCACACTTCAAGTGAAGGAAGTAATAGCGACTCTAGTAGGACTAGGATGGATAGTAAACATCCCCAAGTCAAGGATAACCCCAGTAAAAGAGCAATCCTTCCTAGGGTTGATATTGGACTCCGAGCAACAACGCTGCCTCCTACCAGAGGAAAATGACCAAGATAAGAGGCCTAGCTCGCACAGCAATACAAAGGCCAAATATGACACTGAGGAACGCAATGTCCCTTTTAGGCTCACTGACATCATGTATACCCGCAGTAACATGGGCGCAGTACCACTTAAGGCAACTACAGTGGGAAGTCCTGTCAGCGCAGAAACAATTAAAAGGGCATTTAGAAGGCAAACTATGTCTCTCAGTGGCTGTAAGAGATTCCCTGCTCTGGTGGACTGTAGAAAAGAATCTAACAGCTGGTGTCCCGTGGCAAAAACCAGTTGAGGACATCATTACGACAGACACGAGTGCCACAGGGTGGGGAGCACACCTGAGATCCCATACAATACAGGGGACCTGGTCCTCACTAGAAAGCGATCAGAATTCAAATGTAAAAGAACTATGGGCAGTGGAAAAAGCCGTGAAACATTTCCTTCCCTTACTTCAGGGCCGCCACACCCGGGTCATGACGGACAATCAGGCAGTAGTAGCCTACATCAATCATCGGGGGGAACGAGATCTCGGGGCCTCGTGCAAATATCAGATCTACTCTTCCAGCTAGCAGAACAACATCTCTTATCCATCACAGCATTGCACATAAAGGGGGCAGAAAATATACAAGCAGACTTCCTGAGTCGCAGGCATCTAAGACAAGGGGAATGGTCCCTAAACTCCCGAGTCTTCCAACAAATAGTTCAGGCCTGGGGCAGACCAGAAATAGACCTATTCGCTACCGCACACAACCGGAAGGTCAGGCAGTTCTGCCCGCTAAATCCAAGGGAAAACCCCTTCACAGTAGATGCCCTACAAATACCCTGGAAGTTCATCCTGGCCTATGCATTTCCCCTGATAACAATGATCCCAGTAGTAGTCAGGAAAATCAGGGAGGATCGGGCAAGAATAATTCTTATAGCTCCTTTTTGGCCAAGAAGGCCTTGGTTCTCCCTTCTGAGGCTCATGTCAGTGACAGATCCATGGATACTACCAGAGATTCCAGACCTGCTTTCCCAGGGACCAGTGGTCCACTCTCAGGTGAAGGGCTTCCATCTAGCAGCCTGGAATTTGAGAGGGCGCTACTGAGTCGCCAGGGATTCTCTCCAGGGTTAGTCTCCACCCTGTTGAAAAGTAGGAAACCAATAACATCCCAAATCTACGGTAGAACGTGGAAAAAGTTCCTAGACTTCCTGGGGGAACCTTTAGGGGATGTAGCTCCAGTGGGACCTATCCTAGAGTTCTTACAGTCGGGGCTGCAACTGGGGTTAGCCACTAACACACTCAAAGTTCAAGTCTCAGCTTTGGGGGCCCTATATAACTGCAATTTAGCAGCCAATAGATGGGTGTCCCAGTTCATTAAGTCCTGTGGCAGGTCAAGGCCGGTCATTATCCCAAAGATACCACCCTGGGACCTGAACCTAGTTTTGGAGGCTTTAACCAAAGATCCCTTCGAACCACTACTAGAGCTGTCACCAAAGCTACTTACACTTAAAACGGTCTTACTGGTAGCCTTAACGTCAGCCCGAAGAGTCAGCGACCTACAAGCTCTGTCTATATGTCCTCCTTATACACAGATCTTGGATGACCGAGTGGTTCTAAGACCAGACCCGGCCTATCTCCCCAAGGTAGTCCAAAAGTTTCATAGGACTCAGGAGATCTCCTTGCCATCGTTCTGTAACAATCCCAGAAACCCGGGGGAGCAAAAGTTCCATACATTAGATGTAAAAAGAGCCATAATACAATATATGTCAATAACTAGTCAGTGGAGGAAAGATCAGTCCCTTTTTGTAGCCTTTCAGGGTAGTAGAAAGGGGCACGGGGTAGCTAAAAGTACCATTGCCAGATGGATCAGGGAGGCCATTATGTTATCCTACTCCGCAAGTGGTGCTCCGGTTCCAGAAGGCATCAAGGCTCACTCCACCAGAGCCGTGGCTACCTCCTGGGCAGAGAAGGCTGAGGTATCGATTGAGCAAATTTGTAAAGCCGCTACTTGGTCCTCACCTTCCACCTTTGTTAAACACTACCGACTTGATCTGTCTTCCTCTACTGACCTAACCTTTGGTAGAAGGGTGCTGCAAGCGGTGGTCCCTCCCTAAGGTGTCTTATTCTACAAAAGTCTCTCATGTGTGCCGTCATGGGAGACGGGAAAACACCAAGGTTACTTACCGGTAGCCGGTTTTTCCGGAGCCCATGACGGCACCTGTATATTCCCCCCCTTTTCACTCCTTTGGTGTGCACTATAGTTTGGGTGTTTTTTAGTTAGATAGATATAATGTGGTGATAGTTTTACCATGTGTACTAACCCGGGGGCCTCTCATGCTCTGTAAACCAACTGAAGCGAGGGAGAGGTACCGCCCTTTTATCTTCAGTAGGGTTCCTGTCCTGACTGGGCGGATCCCCTCTCTCATGTGTGCCGTCATGGGCTCCGGAAAAACTGGCTACCGGTAAGTAACCTTGGTGTTTCTCCTCCAGATGCAGAGAATGCCCCCTTGTGACCGTCACCTTCCTTGGTATAAACAGATCCTCGGAGAGATATTTGTATTGTCCCCTTTTATACTTATACATGGTTATTATTTCACCCCTCAGTCGTCTTTTTTCTAGACTAAATAATCCTAATTTTGCTAATCTCTCTGGGTATTGTAGTTCCCCCATCCCCTTTATTAATTTTTTTGCCCTCCTTTGTACCCGCTCTAGTTCCATTATATCTTTCCTGTTCACCGGTGCCCAAAACTGTACACAGTACTCCATGTGCGGTCTAACAAGAAATTTGTACAGAGGCAGTATAATGCTCTCATCATGTTTATCCAGACCTCTTTTAATGCACCCCATGATCCTGTTTGCCTTGGCAGCCGCTGCCTGGCACTGACTGCTCCAGGTAAGTTTATCATTAACTATGATCCCCATGTCCTTCTCCATGTCAGATTTACCCAGTGGTTTACCGTTCAGTGTGTAATGGTGATATTGATTCCTTCTTCCCATGTGAATAACCTTACATTTATCATCATTGTTAAACTGCATCTGCCACCTTTCGGCCCAAGTTCCCAACTTATCCAGATCCATCTGTAGCAGAATACTATCTTCTCTTGTATTGACTGCTTTACATAGTTATGTATCATCTGCAAATATCGATATTTTACTGTGCAAACCTTCTACCAGATCGTTAATAAATATGTTGAAGAGAATAGGTCCCAACACCGACCCCTGCGGTACCCCACTGGTCACAGCGACCCTGTTAGAGAATATACCATTTATAACCACCCTCTGCTTTCTATCACTAAGCCAGTTACTTACCCATTTACATTCATTTTCCCCCAGTCCCAGCATTCTCATTTTGTGTACCAGCCTCTGGTGTGGCAGATATACCACATCCAATGACTCACCTTGGTCCAGTCTATAGCTTACCTCTTCATAAAAACTGATTAGATTGGTTTGACAGGAGCGATTCCTCATAAACCCATGCTGATATGGCGTTAAACAGTTATTCTCATTGAGATAATCCAGAATAACATCCCTCAGAAACCCTTCAAATATTTTACCAACAATAGAGGTTAGACTTTACTGGCCTATAATTTCCAGGTTCACTTTTAGAGCCCTTTTTGAATATTGGTACCACATTTGCTATGCGCCAGTCCTGTGGAACAGACCCCGTCGCAGTAGAGTCTCTAAATATAAGAAATAATGGTTTGTCTATTACATTACTTAGTTCTCTTAGTACTCGTGGGTGTATGCCATCCGGACCCGGAGATTTATCTATTTTATTCTTATTTTGCCGGATTTGCACCTCTTCTTGGGTTAGATTGGTGACCATTAATATAGGGTTTTCTTTGTCTCTTGGCATTTCACCTAGCATTTCATTTTCCACCGTGAATACTGTGGAGATGAAGGTGTTTAATATATTAGCTTTTTCCTCATCATCTACATCCATACTTTCCTCACAATTTTTTAATGGGCCTACACTTTCACTTTTGATTCTTTTACTATTGATATAGTTGAACTGCTTCGGATTAGTTTTACTCACCTTAGCAATGTGCTTCTCTGTTTCCTTTTTGGCAGCTTTAATTATTTTTTTAGATAAATTTTCTGCTTATAGTTTTTTAGAGCTTCAACGGTGCCATCCTGCTTTAGTAGTTTAAATGCTTTATTTTTACTGTTAATTGCCCCTCTTACTTTTTTGTTTAGCCACATTGGGTTTTTCCTGTTTCTTGTTCTTTTATTCCCACAAGGTATAAACTGCTTACAGTGCCTATTAAGGATGTTCTTAAACATTTCCCATTTATTTTCTGTATTCTTATTTCTGAGGACATTGTCCCAGTCAACCAGATTAAGGACATCTCTAAGCTGGTCAAACTTTGCCTTCCTAAAGTTCAGTGTTTTTGTGACCCCCTGACATGTCCCCCTAGCGAAAGACAAGTGAAACTGTACAATATTGTGGTCGCTATTTCCTAGATACCCAACAACCTGCAGATTTGTTATTCTGTCAGGTCTGTTAGATAGTATTAGGTCTAAAAGTGCTGATCCTCTGGTTGGATTCTGCACAAATTGTGAAAGATAATTATTCTTGGCTATTAGCAGAAACCTGTTGCCTTTGTGGGTTTCGCAGGTCTCTGTTTCCCAGTTAATATCTGGGTAGTTAAAGTCCCCCATAACAAGGACCTCATTATGGGTTGCAGCTTCATCTATCTGCCTTAGTAGTAAACTTGCCATGATTTCTGTTATATTTGGGGGTTTGTAACAGACCCCAAAGAGAATTTTGTTACTATTTTTTCTCTCCATGTATTTCGACCCATATGGACTCGACATCCTCATTCCCTTCGCTAATATCTTTCCTTAAAATGGACTTTAGACAAGATTTTACATAAAGACAAACCCCTCCTCCTCTCCATCAGGAAAGGAAATTCACAGTTGATTTAACTGAAAGGAGCTGTAATGGAGAATTCCATATATCATTAAAGAGACAGCTGGCCTGTGTGGTAATATTCAGTACTGAATATCTCGCCTAAAAGTCTGGAATAAGAGGCGTCTGATAAGCAGCGGATACTGAAGGCAATAACCTTGTTTTCAGTTTTTAAGCATGTCCAATTTGAATGTTGATGAGGTTAATTTTATTCAAACACCTTTAAAAAATTTTTAACCCACAATTCTTTTTTACTTTTAATGGTTCCTTCTTCCTACAGCTCCAGGGGACAGCCATGGTTGCAGCCTGTGCGCCATCCTATACAAACCTGTTCCTGGGGCTATGGGAGAGGGAGCCATTTTCCACAGATGCCATGAATCTGTTAGGCGTCGGATTCCTGACTCTGCACAGCGGGGATCCAGAGCCAGACATCCAGCGGTCTCCCATTTTTCTCTGACCGCTCCGGGTGCTGCTCAGACTTACTCTGACAGCCTGGATGTTGCTGCCACCTCTGGTGCAGCAATGGTAGCGCAACCTGCTCTGCAGGGAACAGCTCCAGAGGCTAAGTCCTCATGCCGTGCTACTGGGCATGCCCGCAAGTTTACCTCTCAGTGGAGAGCAGGGGTCACGTGTTCAGGTCCTGTGTCGGATCTGATTGGTCCTTCCCAGGGTCCTTCAGCAGACTGAAAGGATTGAAATTTTTGATGTTTTTTTACTCCTCTCAACAGCCCAAACAAGTTTCTAAAAGGATGAGTTTGCAACTACTTTACTTTTGGAGAAAATTCAAAACATTCATTATTCAATAGGGCCCAAAATAGCAAAAACCAGCGGTTTGAATGAACACTCACATTTCTTGGTAGAATCGTGCAGGATTTAAATTTTTGATGTTTTTCTACTCCTCTCAACAGCCCAAACAAGTTTCTAAAAGGATGAGTTTGCAACTACTTTACTTTTGGAGAAAATTCAAAACGTTCATTATTCAATAGGGACCAATAGCAAAAAGCAGCGGTTGCTATATAAAACTTGCTGCAAGTTGGCCTCCGCCTGCTGCATGATTGATCCTGGGCTTCAACACAGCCAGTTGTCGCTCGGAAGTGCTGTCCGCACAGAGAAAAACACTAGCTCCTGTGTTAGTGGGGTTCAGTAACGTCTGCTGGTACCCTGCTGTGTGGATTGCAATGTCTCCTGCCGCCTCCACATTCAAAAACCATCAGACCTCTGCCTGCTCCATGCTTGATCCTGGGCTCCAACAATGCCAGTTCGTGTTCAGAAGTGCCATCTTCACAGAGAAAAACACACTAGCTCCTGTGTTAAGGCCCTTTTACATTTAGCGATGCACCAGCGATCCGACCAGCGATCCGACCCGGTCAGGATCGCTGGTGCATCGCTAAATGATCGCTAGTGAGCTTTCATACAGAAAGATCTCACAGCGATGCAGCAGCGACGCAGTGCACGATACTTACCATTCACACACAGCGATCCTGGCGTCCTCCCGCCCGCCTCCACGCGTCGCTCGTCGTCACAGCAGAAAGTCTCAGCAGGAAGCGCCCGACGAGAAATGGAGCCGGACATTCAAGCGCGATCAGCGATGGACAGCGGGGGAGCCGGTCACTGGTAAGTATCACACATAGCGATATCGCTAGCAATATCGCTATGACGTCACAAAACCAGTGACGTTTTAGCGATATTGCTAGCGATATCGCTTAGTGTAAAACCCCCTTTAGTGGGGTTAAGTAACTTCTGCTGTTCCCCTGCTGTGTGGACGGCAATGTCTCCTGCTGCCTCCACATTCAAAAACCATCAGGCCTCTGCCTGCTCCATGCTTGATCCTGGGCTTGGGGTTGGCAGAACACGTACAGCGCCACTCTCCAGATCTGTACCCGGCTCCACAACATTGACCCAATGGGCAGTGAGGGAAAGGTATCGTCCCTGTCCATGGTTACTGGTCCACGCATCGGTGGTCAGGTGGACCTTGCTACTGACGGCATTAAGTAGTGCATGTTTTATTTTTCCCTCCACATGTTTTTGCAGGGCAGGGACGGCTTGCCTGCTGAAATAAAAGCGGCTGGGCATGGTGTATTGTGGGACTGCCAATGCCATGAAGTTCCGGAAGGTGTCAGTCTCCACCAGTCTGAATGAGAGCATTTCAAGGGCCAGTAGTTTGGCAATGCCAGCATTCAGAGCCTGTGCTCGGGGATGATTTGCCGAGTATGGCCGGGTTTTATCCCATGCCTGTGCTACCGATGGCTGTAGAGTGGCCTGGGAGTGTGAGGATGACTGGGAAAGTGGTGCTGTGGGTGGAATGTCACTGGGTCTTCGGACAACAGTGCCAGAGGTTCTTCCTTGGCGATCCTGTGAGGAAGCCGAACCAGCTGTGTGTGAGCTGGAGGAAGAGGCGCCAACACGAGCTGAAGAGGTGGTAGGTGGTGCGGTACGCTGGCCTACGTCTTCAGTGTGTCTGTGTAACTCCACCTCGTGCTTGGTCCGCACATGTTTCCACATATTTGTGGTATTGAGGTTGCTGACATTTTTCCCTCTTTTGACTTTCTGATGACACAGCTTGCATTTGACAAAGCAAATGTCATCTGCAACTGTGTCAAAAAAGGACCACGCACTGCAAGTCTTGGGAGCGCCCGCTTTGGCTTTTGAAAGAGGAATGCTCCTAACGGGTGCCGAAGTGGAGGCTACAGGCAACCAAGTCTGCCCCCTCCCTCTCCCTCCTGGGAGAGGTCCTTGACCTCACGCCATGATGGGTCAAGGACCTCATCATCTACACTCCCCTCTTGAAACACCTGCTTCTCCTGGGTTGTCTCGCCAGCACCGTACACACCAGAAAGTGGCACCTGAGTCTCATCATCTGATGCGTACCGAGGTGTGCTGACCATAGGCACTGGCCCACCCGCCTCTTCAGATTCCGAGGGACAAAGAAGTTGCGCATCACTGCATACTCTCTCTTCTTCACATTCTTGAATGCTGCTTGGCTGGCCCCCTCTTTCCAAGCCAACAGATTCAGAGAACAGAAGTAGAGACTGATGGCTCCTGTCCAGGGCTCTCTGACTGCCTGGGCACTTTGGCAGGTGGTGAAGAGACAGATGGTTGCTCTTCAGTGCTCTGGCCCTGAGAGGACGTGGAAGTCATTGAAGTCGATGCGTTATCTGCCATCCATCCGACAACGGCTTCAATTTGTTCCTCCCACAGCAGTGGGGTACGGCGAGGTCCTACAAAGCTGCACATAAAGGACTGTTGCCTACTAAAACTGGGGGATGCTGACTAATTGGTGCCCGCAGCAGGCACAGAATCCCCACGTCCTCTCCCTGCTGAAACTCCACGCCCACGGGCCTTACTTCCTGCCTTCTTCATCTTGGTATACTGATAAAGATAGGCAGAAAAGTACAAAGGGGGGGCTTAGTGTGCTTATTCCTGAACAGCTGGTAACAGGTATAAGAAACACTAATTTTATGAAGTGTGTGTGTGGACTACACTTTAATAGGAGCTAAAGTGGCCTATACAACTGTCAAATGGAGTGTTTGGTGAACTTTATTTTGTTTTGTTTTTTTGTAAAAACTAAAAGGATGTGACCAAAGATTTGAACGCGATAGTATCACAAACTTTTTGGAGCTATTACAATGCAGGAAGGTAACCTACAATGCAAAAGATGAGGCTCCAAAAAATAGGGTAATACTAATCTGGCTGCAGCTGAAGGGCACAAGCCAGAAAAAAGGCTCCTCCATCTACTCCTATATAGTGTTTGCAACCAACCAATGTAGATGGATACGGATGGATGCACACTAATAGGAGAATAAAAAATGAGCTGCAATAAAAGAAAAATGTGTGAGGCAGTGACGCACACTGAGCGGCCTACAACCAGATGTAGCTGAAGGACACACTACTCAGCGTGAGCTGCACTCACACACAGGGACCTCTCAGACAACCGTGAACAGTGCAGCAAACTGAGGTTGCTGACATTTTTCCCTCTTTTGACTTTCTGATGACACAGCTTGCATTTGACAAAGCAAATGTCATCTGCAACTGTGTCAAAAAAGGACCACGCACTGCAAGTCTTGGGAGCGCCCGCTTTGGCTTGAAAGGCTGCAGAAAGGTTCCGCTGTCTACTCCTATAGTGTTTGCAACCAACGTATATGGATACGGATGGATTCACACTAATAGGAGAATGAAAAATTTGCAGCAAGAAAAAGAAAAAATTTGTATGAGGCAGTGACACGCTGAACGTCCTACAAGCAGACGTGTCTGCAGGACACACTACACAGTGTGAGCTACACTCACACAGACCTTGCAGACAGCTGTGACTAGCGCTGCTGCAAGGCAAAAGAAAGCTGGCTCATAGCATTATGGGAACTTCCGATTCCGGTATTCGATATGCTAAAAGTATCGGAAACTCAGTATCGGAATTCCGATACAGTGAATATCGGCCGATACCCGATACTTGCGGTATCGGAATGCTCAAACTAATCCCAAATATCATACCTCACTGTTTTTTTCTGGAGGATATCCCACTCAGAGTCCTCCCTTGGTTGACTAACCCCAAATACGTGGATGTTTATGATCTGTGGGATGGTCTCCCAAACATTCCTATCTCCCATCTCCTGTGGGGTGATATACCATGTGTGGAGGGTTGGCCGAGAGATGCTACAAAACGTCCTAAGGACTTCTTGCAGAAACAGCATGTCCATTTCATCTTAAAATTTAAAGCAGACCTGAAGCATTCCTTGGATCTGTTATGGCTGGAGCTCATGGTTAAGCTCCATTCTATCTCCAAACTAGTGTCTAAACTATATGCTAATCTTATCAAGCCACCAGAGAACTTCGAGCCTCTTTATATAACCTCTTGGGAATCGGAGCTAAAGATAACCCTATCTCACCAAGAAGTGAGTCAAGTGCTTGCCAACTCTCACGGTTTTTCCAGGTGTATTCTATTACAGGAGAATGCATTCAAGATTCTGGTACAAAACTCTGGAACGCTTGGTCCACCTAGGTTTAAGCAATACACCATTGTGTTGGAGATGTTCTGGTGCAATAGGATCTCTTGTGCATATTTTCTGGTTTTGCCCGGGTATTTCAACTTTCTGGAAAGATATTAATGGCTCACTTCGTTGTATGGGTTTGACACCAACAGATCTTACTCCTCAAGAGATTTTATTGTCACTCCCTTCGAAAACTTTTTGAATGGAAAATATGCTGGAATATTTAGCGGTTGCCATGTCGCGTTTGGAGAGCCCCTGTGTGCTTAAACATTGGAGCTCTCCCACAAGTGACCCCATTTTGGAAACTAGACGCCCCAAGGAACTTATCTAGATGCAGAGTGCTCACTTTGAACCTCCAGGTGCTTCACAATTGATCAGTAAATAAAAAAGGTACTTTTTTTTCACAAAAATTTTCTTTTAGCCTATTTTTTCATTTTCACATGGGCAACAGGATAAAATGGATCCTAAAATTTGTTAAGCAATTTCTCCTGAGTACACCGATACCTCATATGTGGTCATAAACCACTGTTTAGGCGCATGGCAGGGTCCGGAAGCGAAGGAGCGCCATTTGACTTTACATTTATTACATTTATTACATTTATTTATACATGGTTATTATTTCACCCCTCAGTCGTCTTTTTTCTAGACTAAATAATCCTAATTTTGCTAATCTCTCTGGGTATTGTAGTTCCCCCATCCATTTATAAGTGTGACCTGCTGTCTTCAGCACGGGTCCCTGTCAGGACACGAAACCCAACTGAAGCGAGGGAAAGGTACCGCCCTTTTATCTTCAGTAGGGTTCCTGTCCTGACTGGGCGGATCCCCTCTCTCATGTGTGCCATCATGGGAGACGGGAAAAAGGGTTTTCCACCAACATAGAAGAGGATTCTTTACAGTTAGGGTAGAGAGAATCTGGAATTCCCTTCCTGAGGAGGTGGTGATGGCAAACTCAGTCGGAGGGTTCAAGAGGGGCCTGGATGTCTTCCTGGAGCGTAACAATATTGTATCTTACAGTTATTGTTAGGTTTTTTAGAAGGACATAGATCTGGGGATTTATTCTGACCGAATTTTATAGGCTGGACTGGATGGACTAATGTCTTTTTTCGGCCTTACTAACTGTTACTATGTTACTAAGGTCGAATGTACGACTGAAAACATTCAAGAATTTTGGAACTGGATGCTTTGTACAATAAAGGAACTGTTAAATTCAATTTTCCCTCTTGAGTGCCAAGTCTTTACTATAATCTATAGTGGATTGGATACCGTACTTCTGCACCTCCCTCTGTCATCGAGTGCTGTGTTTTTTCTAATTCATCCGCATCCATAGGCTTATATGGGTGCGAGTGAGCTGAGACTCTGCCATGTGTCAGTGGCAATCTCTGTATGCTACCATTTCACTCGGACACTGAAAACGGCTGGGGAAAAAAACCGTGATGGGAGCTGTCCCGTAGATGAATACTGGTCCGAGTGCTATGTGATGGTTTATTGCATAGCACTCGTCCGTATTCATCGCTGGAGTTACTCCGGCCTCAGGATGGGAGTCCTGCATTTGGGGCACGACAGGGGATATTAAGGACTGAACTATTCCACCCATCCTCCTATGCTGCCTTCTGAGGGTGATCTTCAGAGAAACAGGGATGAACCCCCCCCAATTTTTTATTACCTACACTGATTTTTTTCGTGAGCACTTTGTAATAGTCTGTGTCACATATATATTCTATTGGTGTTTGAATTAGTTTACCTGTTATATATTAAAAGTTAAGCTTTATGGTATCTCATGCTACAGAGTTATTGATCCTGGGCAATTGGTCCAAAGTGTCTATGGGAAATATGTGCACAGAAAACTTAGCATATCTGCAAGAAAAAGTGACAGGTTGTGTTTGAAGCACACACCCCAGGTCAGTTTACACTGCATAAAAAAAGCCCAGCGGGCAGGAGGTTTTTATAAATCCCATCCACATTGCTGAACTGTAAGAAGCTGTGTTTTTGATGGAACAAAAATATGTCGTGTCAAAAACGCAACAAAATCTCATTGTGGACACAGAGCCTAAGGCTGGAGTGGAGTCACATCGGATGCGATACAAGTAAGTTCTCCGTCTCCTCCATGGCCTGACTTGGTGTATATCGGACTGCACTGGGATGACATCCGAGTGCAGTGTGAAGTTTCACTAAGACCCTTTGCTAATCCTTTGCATCTAATTTGGTTGTGCCTTTTTTTGCTTTCTGCTTTGTTGCTAAGGTTCAGAGTACTCCCTGCTGGGGGCAGCGCTGGGCACCGCTCATACGTTACAGCTTGTGGCAGATTGTTCAGTCCCCTGGTGTGTTGTTTGAATTAGAGGCCTACCTAACTACCTACCTACCTTCACCTGTCTGAGCTTTCTATCGGCTTACAGCACCGAGGTGTGTCACAATGGAACATTGAAACACGTGTCACAATGGGCGTCCCAGACTGTCTTCCAGCAGTGCGGCAGAAGCCAGCTTCAGTCTGTTGAGGGAGCCTCAGCAGACAGGTAGGGATGGGGGTATGCACACGTGTTGGTTTCAAAACCCAGCAACAGGAGAGATAAGGTTTCCAAAAACAGACTGAATTGAATCCAAAGCAAGTTGTCTTTTTAATATATCATTAAATTGACAGCTGGCCTGTGTGGTATTATTCAGTACTGAATATCTGGTCTAAACGTCTGGAGTAAGAGGCGTCTGGTAAGCAGCAGATACTGAACGTAATAACCTTGTTTTCAGTTGAGGAGCACTGGATTTCAAAATTGGGACTGAAGGAGCGTCTCCTTCAGCAGCTGTACACACGCCCGGACACAGATGCATCGCTATTCCCCTGCACTCAAGTGCCTTTCTAACCAGCGCGTCCTCTCCTCCCGTGGCACACATACCTGGGCAGGACATACGTCCTCAAACAGTACCAGTCCCATATCAGGGACACAAGCCTGCTATGCACAACATGTGGCATATCCTCTAATTAAATCAGATCATTTTACCAGGACCTTTGTCAGTCCCAATTTTGAAATCCAGTGTTCCTCAACTGAAAACAAGTTTATTACCTTCAGTATCCGCTGCTTACCAGATGCCTCTTATTCCAGAGTTTAAGACCAGATTTTGGTTTCAATTCAATTCAGTCTGCTTTTGGAAACCTTATCTCTCCTGATGCTGGGTATTGTAACCAACAAGCATGCATACCAACCTCCCTACCTGTCTGCTGAGGCTCCCTCAGCAGACTGAAGCTGGCTGCTGTCGCACAGCTGGAAGACAGTCTGGGCCGCCCATTGTGACATGTGTTCCAATTGTTCCATTGTGACACCTGGCTGCTGTAAGCCAAGAGGATACTCAGACAGGTGAAGGTAGTTAGGTAGGTCACAAGAGGGAGACAATAGAACAAGTTTCACAATGGACGGTCCAGACTGTCTTCCAGCTGTGCGGCAGCAGCCAGCTTCAGTCTGCTGAGGGGGCCTCAGCAGACAGGTAGGGAGGATGGTATGCACACTCGTTGGTTACAATACCCAGCATCAGGAGAGATAAGTTTTCCAAAAACAGACTGAATTGAAACCAAAGCAAGTTGTCTTTTCAAAGCAATATTTTAATGGTTTTTGCAACTTTTGTTGCTCTGCATTAATTTTCCAAGTTGCACATTTCAAATGCCAAATGCATGTGGCTTGATTTAACTTGACCAACTCTGCTACATCAAGTACTCACCTATATATGGAAGGCATTGTATTGTATTCAGTCTGCAATATAAATCATCTGTCTTGGCTTTTGCTATTTGGTAGGTACAGGTGTCATTAGCTGCAGTAATGTGTTTAGGTTTGGATGGATACATTTCTGCACACCCACCTGCTACAAGACCATCAGCGCCTTCCCTCATTACTTCAATGTGTAGTTAAGTTATTAAATTTCTACCAGATTCCTGACGCTTATGAATTCTTTAGTGAAACATTGTCTCCCCCTTGAGGCCCTCCAACTTCTAAATTTTGGGAAAAGGGGACAATACAAATATCTCTCCGAGGATCTGTTTATACCAAGGAAGGTGACGGTCACAAGGGGGCATTCTCTGCGTCTGGAGGAGAAACACCAAGGTTACTTACCGGTAGCCAGTTTTTCCGGAGCCCATGACGGCACACATGAGAGAGGGGATCCGCCCAGTCAGGACAGGAACCCTACTGAAGATAAAAGGGCGGTACCTCTCCCTCGCTTCAGTTGGTTTTCAGAGCATGAGAGGCCCCCGGGTTAGTACGAATGGTAAAACTATCACCACATTATATCTATCTAACTAAAAAACACCCAAACTATAGTGCACACCAAAGGAGTGAAAAGGGGGTGAATATACAGGTGCCGTCATGGGCTCCGGAAAAACCGGCTACCGGTAAGTAACCTTGGTGTTTTCCCGTCTCCCATGACGGCACACATGAGAGACTTTTGTAGAATAAGACACCTTAGGGAGGGACCACCGCTTGCAGCACCCTTCTACCAAAGGTTAGGTCAGTAGAGGAAGACAGATCAAGTCGGTAGTGTTTAACAAAGGTGGAAGGTGAGGACCAAGTAGCGGCTTTACAAATTTGCTCAATCGATTCCTCAGCCTTCTCTGCCCAGGAGGTAGCCACGGCTCTGGTGGAGTGAGCCTTGATGCCTTCTGGAACCGGAGCGCCACTTGCGGAGTAGGATAACATAATGGCCTCCCTGATCCATCTGGCAATGGTACTTTTAGCTACCCCGTGTCCCTTTCTACTACCCTGAAAGGCTACAAAAAGGGACTGATCTTTCCTCCACTGACTAGTTATTGACATATATTGTATTATGGCTCTTTTTACATCTAATGTATGGAACTTTTGCTCCCCCGGGTTTCTGGGATTGTTACAGAACGATGGCAAGGAGATCTCCTGAGTCCTATGAAACTTTTGGACTACCTTGGGGAGATAGGCCGGGTCTGGTCTTAGAACCACTCGGTCATCCAAGATCTGTGTATAAGGAGGACATATAGACAGAGCTTGTAGGTCGCTGACTCTTCGGGCTGACGTTAAGGCTACCAGTAAGACCGTTTTAAGTGTAAGTAGCTTTGGTGACAGCTCTAGTAGTGGTTCGAAGGGATCTTTGGTTAAAGCCTCCAAAACTAGGTTCAGGTCCCAGGGTGGTATCTTTGGGATAATGACCGGCCTTGACCTGCCACAGGACTTAATGAACCGGGACACCCACCTATTGGCTGCTAAATTGCAGTTATATAGGGCCCCCAAAGCTGAGACTTGAACTTTGAGTGTGTTAGTGGCTAACCCCAGTTGCAGCCCCGACTGTAAGAACTCTAGGATAGGTCCCACTGGAGCTACATCCCCTAAAGGTTCCCCCAGGAAGTCTAGGAACTTTTTCCACGTTCTACCGTAGATTTGGGATGTTATTGGTTTCCTACTTTTCAACAGGGTGGAGACTAACCCTGGAGAGAATCCCTGGCGACTCAGTAGCGCCCTCTCAAATTCCAGGCTGCTAGATGGAAGCCCTTCACCTGAGAGTGGACCACTGGTCCCTGGGAAAGCAGGTCTGGAATCTCTGGTAGTATCCATGGATCTGTCACTGACATGAGCCTCAGAAGGGAGAACCAAGGCCTTCTTGGCCAAAAAGGAGCTATAAGAATTATTCTTGCCCGATCCTCCCTGATTTTCCTGACTACTACTGGGATCATTGTTATCAGGGGAAATGCATAGGCCAGGATGAACTTCCAGGGTATTTGTAGGGCATCTACTGCGAAGGGGTTTTCCCTTGGATTTAGCGGGCAGAACTTCCTGACCTTCCGGTTGTGTGCGGTAGCGAATAGGTCTATTTCTGGTCTGCCCCAGGCCTGAACTATTTGTTGGAAGACTCGAGAGTTTAGGGACCATTCCCCTTGTCTTAGATGCCTGCGACTCAGGAAGTCTGCTTGTATATTTTCTGCCCCCTTTATGTGCAATGCTGTGATGGATAAGAAATGTTGTTCTGCTAGCTGGAAGAGTAGATCTGATATTTGCACGAGGCCCCGAGATCTCGTTCCCCCCGATGATTGATGTAGGCTACTACTGCCTGATTGTCCGTCATGACCCGGGTGTGGCGGCCCTGAAGTAAGGGAAGGAAATGTTTCACGGCTTTTTCCACTGCCCATAGTTCTTTTACATTTGAATTCTGATCGCTTTCTAGTGAGGACCAGGTCCCCTGTATTGTATGGGATCTCAGGTGTGCTCCCCACCCTGTGGCACTCGCGTCTGTCGTAATGATGTCCTCAACTGGTTTTTGCCACGGGACACCAGCTGTTAGATTCTTTTCTACAGTCCACCAGAGCAGGGAATCTCTTACAGCCACTGAGAGACATAGTTTGCCTTCTAAATGCCCTTTTAATTGTTTCTGCACTGACAGGACTTCCCACTGTAGTTGCCTTAAGTGGTCCTGCGCCCATGTTACTGCGGGTATACATGATGTCAGTGAGCCTAAAAGGGACATTGCGTTCCTCAGTGTCATATTTGGCCTTTGTATTGCTGTGCGAGCTAGGCCTCTTATCTTGGTCACTTTCCTCTGGTAGGAGGCAGCGTTGTTGCTCGGAGTCCAATATCAACCCTAGGAAGGATTGCTCTTTTACTGGGGTTATCCTTGACTTGGGGATGTTTACTATCCATCCTAGTCCTACTAGTGTTGCTATTACTTCCTTCACTTGAAGTGTGCAGTGGGATTCCGACCTCCCTATTACCAGAAAGTCGTCTAAGTATGGGACGATCACTATGTCCCTGGATCGCAGAAAAGACATCTCTGATACTCCCGATGGATTGGGATGTGATAGTAGGCATCTTTTAAGTCTATCACTGCCATGAGGCAATGCTGGAACAGGATCTTTGTGGCCGTGTTGATTGACTCCATTTTGAAGGAGCAATTGTCTATCCACTGATTGAGTCTCCTCAGGTTGACAATGGTTCTCCAAGAGCCATCTGGTTTTTGTATTAAGAAGAGGGGGGAGTAGAACCCCCTTCCTTCTTCTTGCGCTGGGACTTCCTGTAGGACTTGTTTTTTCACTAGTCCCAAGACTTCCGTCTCCAGGGCCAGCTGTTGCTCTTGGGCTTTCCTTCTGGGTGTTATTATGAAGGTATGCCTGGGCGGAAAGATGAATTTTAATTTTAAGCCGTACTTGATTATATTTAGGATCCATGTACTGGGGGAGATATTTGCCCATGCGGAAAGGAAGAGAGAAAGCCTTCCCCCTACCTCCGGCCCAATGTCATTGGGGAGATTTTTTGGAGGAAGTGGAGGGCCCTTTAAACATATAGCCCGATCCTCTTTTTTCTTTAAAGTCCCAGCTTTTTCTATCTCCCGGGGGACGACCCCTGTTAAATCTCCTCCTCCGAAAGGGCTGCTTCTTAGGTTCTCCTGGAAATCGGGGAAAGCTTTTCTTCCTATCCCCCGCATGCTCCAAAATCTCTTCTAGTTTTTTCCCGAAGAGGAATTGGCCATCGCATGGAATGGAACATAACTTGTGCTTAGAGGGTAAATCTCCGGGACACCCTTTAAGCCACAGGGCTCGTCTTGCCGCATTTGACAGGCTTGCTGCTCTAGCTGTCAATCTTGCAGAGTCTGCAGAGGAATCGGCCAGGAAAGCCGCTGCTCCGTGCACCAATGTTAGATTAGCTAGAATTTCGTCTCTAGGAACTCTATCCTTGATCTGGTCCTCTATTTGTTGCAGCCAGACCATGAGGGCACGAGCGGTACAGGTACCGGCTATTGCTGGCTTCAATCCCCCTGCTGAAGCTTCCCAGATATGCTTCAGAAACCCATCTGCTTTCTTATCAAGCGGGTCTTTCAACACGCCAGAATCTTCTAATGGTAGGGATACCTTTTTTGAGGATCTGGCTACAGCCCCATCAATTTTTGGGACTTTTTCCCAGGTTTCTGAGTCCTTCTGGTGAAAGGGGTACCTCCTCTTTGATGTGGAAGGTAAGCCCCCTGACCGCTCTGTCTTTTTCCATTCCCTGTCAATTAGCGCTTTTATTTAATCATTTACAGGGAAGGTACGCTTTCGCTTTTCCTCCAGTCCTCCAAACATTACATCCTCTAATGATTTGGGAGTTTTTTCTTCTTTAAAGGCCCATTGTAGCTCTAATGGCCTTGACCAGTTTTTCTACGTCCTCCGTTGGGAAACATGGACGGCCGCCTGTATCGCTGTCCGAGGAGGATTCTGAGGACTGCGTAGAGGAAGAGGAGGTGGAGGGGGACAAAGATCTATCCCGCCCCTTCTGCTTTGGCGAGGCCTCTGAATCGGAGCTCCTTCTACGGTTTCTTTTCTTTTTAAGGGCTGCCTTTAGGGAACCTTTCACCTCCTGATGTATTAACTCCTTCAGACTAGTCACCAAATCAGGGGTCTCCTCCTGTATAGTCCTGTTAATACAGTCAGCGCAGAGATCTTTCTGCCACTGATCTGCCAGCGGGTTTTTACATAGGGCGCATTCTCTATTTTTGGTTTTGCTGCTGGCCTTCCTCGCCCCCTAGTGATCAAACAGAGAAAATGGAACCCCATTACCATAAGGGTGACATTCACGTAGATCACTCACCACCGCTGTCAATCAGTGTACCGATCTCGGAGGCTCCTCAGATGCACTCGTGACGTTTCTCCTGGACGTCCCAGAGTCATGCCGATTGCGTTTATGACTGCTGCTCCTACCACTTGAACGACTGCTCCTGGTATGTTGGTGGCTCGGCCTGGCATCTGGCGAGAGGTCTTGCTGCTGACGCTGCTGCTGTCGCTGCTGACGCTGCTCGTCTTGCCCCACTTCCATTCTGAAGCCTTGGGCATGAGTGCGTCTTCTGTGGTCATCCCCCTTATGTAAGGGGGATCCACTGCACTCTCCGCCTCCTCCGGTTACCCCCACAGCCCCTCCCCCCCGCCATACCGCCGGGATCTCTCTTCACCGATCGGCGGTCTTCACCATGGGCGCCGCCATCTTGAATTGTCGGCGCCGCCTCCCGAAGTCACGCCCCTTCCCCAGCGTGCCCTGCGCGTGACGTCAGAGGAGCGCGACCCGGAAGCGGCCGCTCCCTCAAGGCTCCTGAGCTGCTCCAGAGTAGGGAATCACCAGCAGAGGGGGAGAGGGCGGTGCGGCAGCCACGGCAGAGCCCCAGGACCCCCGCCGTGCTGTTCCTGCGCCCGCTCGGACGCTGAGCCCCGGAGGACCCGCGGACGGCGCTTCCTCCATCCCGACGCCCAGCGCTCAGGAGCCCAGCCTGATTTTAAATGCGATTCTCCCGCGGAATGGAATCCGGAATTCTCACGGTAATTTCCGCAAGAGATCCGCTACGTGTGCACATAGCCTAAAAGTTAAGTTTTATGATATCTCTTGCTACAGAGTTATTGATCCTGGGCAATTGGTCCAAAGTGTCTATGGGAAAAATGTACACAGAAAACTTAGCATATCTGCAAGAAAAAGTGACAGGTTGTGAATTTGAAGCACACACTCCCGGTCAGTTTACACTGCATAAAAAAAGCCCAGCGGGTAGGAGGTTTTTATAAATCCCATCCACATTGCTGATCTGTAAGAAGCTGCATTTTTGATGGAACAAAAATATGTAGTGTCAAAAACGCACCATAATCTCATTGTGGACCCAGAGCCTAAGGCTGGAGTGGAGTCACATCGGATGCGATATACTAATGATACTCGGCTCCAGCTGTGCTGCAAGCGTGATCTGAGTGTCCGTGCTCTGTGCTCCAATCCTCTCTCATGAGAGAATCACAGCACAGAAGCGAAGGAGACGGAGAAAGTAATTTCTCCATCTCCTCCATGGCCTGACTTTGTGTATATCGGACTGCACTGGGATGACATCCGAGTGCAGTGTGAAGTTTCACTAAGACCCATAGGCTTATATGGATTCGAGTGAGCCGAGTCTCGCTGCCAATCACAGCATGCTGCCATTGTTCTCTCATGACGATTTGACATGAGAAAATAATTACTGATCTCCTCTGCCCCATAGAATAACACTGGGCCGAGTGCTATCCGATAAAACATCACATGGCACTACCCCCCACGTTGTTTGTTTTAAAAATAACAACCTGTGCTTTATTCACACTGTGCAGATGCAGCGTCTACAGTTCTGTTGTCTCGTCAGTAGTGCTGCAGCCAATCAGGAGCTCAGCAGCTCATTCTCTGGAGCGCTATTGACGTGACCGTCAGAGATGCAAATAATGATAGACGCCGGGCGCAGCAGCAGTGTGAATTATTTTACAATAAACTGCTGAAGAGGAACAAGTGTAAGTCTTCAAGCTGACTGTGAAATATAAATGACCTCCGGCCACTTCCTCCACCAATCAGCATGTGAAACAGCTGACATGATGACATCATGTCATCGTGTCAGTTGTGTACCGCCGGAGAGTAAGTGCTTTGGCGTGGGCTTCCTCGGGGGAAACGCGCATTGGGGCTGTGTGCTCCAGGAACTCTTAGCGCGGAATTATGGGTAAGAGTGACATTTGCTACAATATGCATTTTTGATATATGAGAAACTGCTAGGGATCTCACAGGAGACCCTGCACCCGGCACGTCTATTGAATCTACTCTTTTTTTATGGTTTACATTCTGGCACATGCACTTTAAAGCCGTGCATTATGGTACACATATATAACCTATATGACTTTAAACCTTCTTCCCACCTCTTGATGTTTATCTAAGGCCCGGTTTCTATATACTTTCTTGTCTGCTCATTCCCCGTATGTGAACCCTTTTATGCTTTTATGTACATCTATATGAACTTTTGTATATTGAATACTTAATAAAATTTGTATTTTATTGGATTTACACTCAGTTGTTTTTGTTTATCAAAGTTATAGATATAGGTCATCAATAATAGTTCAGTGGGTATCTGACTCCCTGCCCATCAGCTATATGAAGAGGCCGTAGCACTATGGAGAGCACAGCATCATCTTCATTATCTACGAGACCCCGCTCTGTGTAAAGTAGCAACTTTTATTGGTACTGCAACTAAGGCTGTAATCACAAGAGTGCATAAAATCTGATGCGAGAGCATCGGATGCGATATGCCAATAACCCTGTGCTCCATCTTTGCTGCAAGCGGGAACCTAGTATCAGTGTTGTCTGCTCCCATCCTCTCGCATGACAGAATCGCAGCTCAGGTGCAGAGTGGATGGAAAAAGTAATTTCTCCATCTCCTCTATTACCTGTCTCGGCGTATATCGGACTGCACTGGGATGACATCAGAATGCAGTCCAATGTTTCACATGCATCCATAGACTCACTGCCTGTCGCAGCATGCAGCTATTGTTCTCATGTCCAATCGACATGAGAAAATAATCACAGATTTGAGCTGCACCATAGAGTAACACTGGGCCGAGTGCTATGGGATGTTTTATCTCATAGCACTCAGCCATGTTATATGCTTGTATGACCTCGGCCTTAGAGCAATAAATAGGACTGAACTGTTATACTTGGCCTTCTGAGACTGTATGTTATATAGTCGTGTTACGCTCGCCTCACGTCTTGTAATCTACAGGTTCACACAGATTGCATTTTCACGATGCAACAAGTGGGCCTGTGCTCCTTCAAATGCCAGGGCTGAATTTTAGTCCCAGTCAGGCCCAGATCACACCTGTACCTACCAAGCAGCAAAAGCCAAGATAGATGATTTCAATTGCAGACTGAATACAATACAATGCCTTCCATATATAGGTGGAGATGATGTAGCAGAGTTGGTCAAGTTAAATCAAGCCATATGTATTTGGCATTTGAAATGTGCAACTTGGACCAAGAAAAAGCTAATGCAGAGCAACCAAAGTTGAAAAAAGCATTCAAATATGGCTTTGAAAAGACAACTTGCTTTGGTTTCAATTCAGTCTGTTTTTTGAAACCTTATCTCTCCTGACGTTGGGTATTGTAATGAACGAGCATGCATACCCCCCTCCCTACCTGTCTGCTGAGGCTATAATAACATGCAGAAATAGTAGGTATGTCACCATGGAACAGACGGACCAACAGTTATAGGGAAGTTTATTTACAGGGAATGACACTGGTGAAATTAACAGTGTGGAAATGAATATAATGTGAATGGGTTTAGCAAACGGTCAAAAAGCATAAACAGTATTTAACAGTAATAAGTTTTACCTTAAGAAAATAACTTATCAGTCTGCTGGGGTCTTGTTTGAAGGTGTCACTCTTCTCCAATGTTGGCGCCGAGTCACCAGCAGCGCTTGTAGTCCGTAGTACTCTGGATCCTGAGACTTTAACGATGTCTAGTTGGGGTACGAGGGGTTACTGCGGGAGCCAGGGGGGTATGAGACTGATGATATCCTTTTTGCTCCAAGTATAGAATCATAGAATCGTAGAGTTGGAAGGGACCTCCTGGGCCATCTGGTCCAACCCCCTGCTCAAAGCAGGATTCGCTAAATCATCCCAGTCAGATGTCTGTCCAGCCTCTGTTTGAAGACTTCCATTGAAGGAGAACTCACCACTTCTTGTGGCAGCCTATTCCACTCATTGATCACTCTAACTGTCAAAAAGTTTTTTTCTAATATCTAATCTGTGTCTCCTCCCATTCAGTTTCATCCCATTGCTTCTAGTCTTTCCTTGTGCAAATGAGAATAAAGTTGATCCTTCTACAATGTGACAGCCCTTTAGATATTTGTAGACAGCTATTAAGTCTCCTCTCAGTCTTCTCTTTTGCAAACTAAACATTCCCAAATCCTGCAACCTTTCCGCATAAGACAGGGTTTGCAGACCAGTCACCATTCTGGTCGCTCTTTTTTGAACTTGCTCCAGTTTGTTGATGTCTTTTTTAAAATGTGGTGCCCAAAACTGGACACAATATTCCAGATGAGGTCTGACCAAAGAGGAGTAGCGGGAAATAATGACCTCACGTGATCTAGACTGTATGCTTCTGTTAATACATCCTAGAATTGCATTTGCCTTTTTTGCAGCTGCATCACACTGTTGACTCATATTCAGTCTGTGATCTATTAGTATACCCAAGTCTTTTTCACATGTGCTGTCACTTAGCCCTATTCCTCCCATTCTGTATATGCTTTTTTCATTTTTATTGCCCAGATGTAGTACTTTGCATTTCTCCCTGTTAAAAACCATTCTGTTAGTTGCTGCCCACTTCTCCAGTTTATTTAAATCTTTTTGAATCCTCTCTCTCTCTTCTCTAGTATTAGCTATCCCTCCTAGCTTTGTGTCATCAGCAAATTTAATCAGTTTACCCTCAATTCCTTCATCTAAATCGCTCTCAGCTGTCCTACCTTCCTGTTTCTGGGTGCTAGAGTGTCCCCCGGGGAACCTGCTGCCCTTGTCAATGGTTCAGGGCACGAAGGAGAGGAGGGAACTCTCCCTCGGCTCTTCCTGTACTTCACTGTTATGAATGAGTCACCGTAGGAGGCAGACACAAAAATAGAAGCTACAGTCATGGCCAAAAGTATTGACACCCCTGCAATTCTGTCAGATAATACTCAGTTTCTTCCTGAAAATGATTGCAAACACAAATTCTTTGGTATTATTATCTTCATTTAATTTGTCTTAAATGAAAAAACACAAAAGAGAATGAAGGAAAAAGCAAAACATTGATCATTTCACACAAAACTCCCAAAATGGGCCAGACAAAAGTATTGGCACCCTCAGTCTAATACTTGGTTGCACAACCTTTAGCCAAAATAACTGCGACCAACCGCTTCCGGTAACCATCAATGAGTTTCTTACAATGATCTGCTGGAATTTTAGACCATTCTTCTTTGGCAAACTGCTCCAGGTCCCTGATATTTGAAGGGTGCCTTCTCCAAACTGCAATTTTTAGATCTCTCCACAAGTGTTCTATGGGATTCAGGTCTGGACTCATTGCTGGCCACCTTAGAAGTCTCCAGTGCTTTCTCTCAAACCATTTTCTAGTGCTTTTTGAAGTGTATTTTGGATCATTGTCCTGCTGGAAGACCCATGACCTCTGAGGGATACCCAGCTTTCTCACAGTGGGCCCTACATTAAGCTGCAAAATTTGTTGGTAGTCTTCAGACTTCATTATGCCATGCACACGGTTAAGCAGTCCAGTGTCAGAGGCAGCAAAGCAACCCCAAAACATCAGGGAACCTCCGCCATGTTTGACTTTAGGGACCGTGTTCTTTTCTTTGAATGCCTCTTTTTTTCTCCTGTAAACTCTATGTTGATGCCTTTGCCCAAAAAGCTCTACTTTTGTCTCATCTGACCAGAGAACATTCTTCCAAAATGTTTTAGGCTTTTTCAGGTAAGTTTTGGCAAACTCCAGCCTGGCTTTTTTATGTCTCGGGGTAAGAAGTGGGATCTTCCTGGGTCTCCTACCATACAGTCCCTTTTCATTCAGACACCGACGGATAGTACGGGTTGACACTGTTGTACCCTCGGACTGCAGGGCAGCTTGAACTTGTTCGGATGTTAGTCGAGGTTCTTTATCCAACATCCGCACAATCTTGAGTTGAAATCTCTTGTCAATTTTTCTTTTCCGTCCACATCTAGGGAGGTTAGCCACAGTGCCATGGGCTTTAAATTCTTGATGACACTGCACACGGTAGACACAGGAACATTCTGGTCTTTGGAGATGGACTTGTAACCTGGAGATTGCTCATGCTTCCTCACAATTTGGTTTCTCAAGTCCTCAGACAGTTCTTTGGTCTTCTTTCTTTTCTCCATGCTCAATGTGGTACACACAAGGACACAGGACAGAGGTTGAGTCAACTTTAATCCATGTCAACTGGCTGCAAGTGTGATTTAGTTATTGCCAACACCTGTTAGGTGCCACAGGTAAGTTACAGGTGCTGTTAATTACACAAATTAGAGAAGCATCACATGATTTTTTGAACAGTGCCAATACTTTTGTCCACCCTCTTTTTTATGTTTGGTGTGGAATTATATCCAATTTGACTTTAGGACAATTCTTTTTGTGTTTCTTCATTTAAGACAAATTAAATGAAGATAATAATAACAAAGAATTTGTGTTTGCAATCATTTTCAGGAAGAAACTGAGTATTATCTGACAGAATGGCAGGAGTGTCAATACTTTTGGCCATGACTGTACGTCCAGAAAACCAGAGAAGTTGGCAACTATCAGGTTGCAGACCCCTGAACCTATCAACACAACTAGCAGTAGCCGTGGGGGGTTCCTACGGTGCCCTAGACCCCTCGATCACAGCCAGAGAGCTAAATAGCCTAAAGACAGAAAAGGAAATCTAAACTGCCCCAGAGCAGACCCCAAAGCAAAAGGCAGCCCCCAACATATAATGACGGTGAAGCAAGATGAAAAAACACTCACACAGACAGAAAGATAGGCTGAGCAAGCAATGGGGCCCAAAACTAACTAAACAGGACAGGAAAGGAAGGTTGCTGTCTGCAATCTGCAAAAACCCTATCAAAGACATTAGCCAGCAAGCTGATATGGAAAAAGACCCTGAAGCAGCTAGGCTTCAAAACTAAATCAGCACTCAGGTATTTTCAGAAGACAGAGCTAAAGGAATTCAGCTCACCCCAGCAGGGAATGGCAGAAATCCAGAAAAACAAAGCAAAACAAGGCAAAGCAAAAATGCAAAAGGCAGAGCAGAAAACTTAGCTTTAGATGAGCAGGAATTCAGATTGGTCTCCAAGGATCCCACAGAGAAATCACCCGCAGGGCAGAAGGGCGTCGGCGGCCTTATATCCAGTCAGTAACTCCACTCAGCCAGTCATCATCATTAGGCTCAGATGTTTGATAATCAGGCTCACTACCTTTCTTTACCAGAAGAGGGAGTTCATCGGGCCTCAGTAGTGAAGGGGAAAATGAACTCACAACACTTCACTCCCTTACATTCTCCCTCCCTGTGAGCTCGCCATTCCATAGGAGAGAGTTTCTGGAGCTCCTGCTAGCAATCTTCCAGACCTTGTACAATTTGCCAGATGAATTCGTCCTGATTGTAGCGTATGGGGGGTACACCTGCCATTGAACGTTCAGAGCGTCTTAGATCAGTAGAGGTTGAAGAATCAGCCACTAGGAAAGTGGAAGTCGAAGTTTCCTCGGTTATTTCTGTAGTCTCAGGCATCACTGGTTCAGCTGCCGTGGGCATCGGGGCAGCTGGTACCACTCGAGGGTCCCGAGACAAGCAGGGTTGCAGCTTATTCCGATGTAGTGTACGGGTGGGAAGCTCTTCACCTGTTTCAGGTTGAATCTCATAGACGGGTCCCCGTCTGCTGAGTAGTCGCTTCACCCTGTACGGGCTCTTTTCTCACCGAAACTCCAACTTGTTGTGGGGGCGCTTTTCCCTTACTAAGGCCGGTTTCACATTAGCGCTTTTTCAGCGCGCGCACGGCCGGGGGTAGCTCCGCCCCCGAGCCGGCTCTCTGCCCGGCGTGCCCGCCCCTTGCTTGTAGCGCCGCCTACTAGCGGACAGCGGCGCCTGCGATCGGCGCACCCTATCTTTAGCATAGGGTGCGCAGATCGTGCGCAGGCCGTGCGCTAGTTGCGCCTTGACCTGCGCTGCGCACTTTTGACGGTGCGCCGTGCGCGCCAAAATCAAACTTTTTGGATTTTGGCGCGCACGGCGCACCGTCAAAAGTGCGCAGCGCAGGTCAAAGCACAACTAGCGCACGGCCTGCGCACGATCTGCGCACCCTATGCTAAAGATAGGGTGCGTCGATCGCAGGCGCCGCTGTCCGCTAGTAGGCGGCGCTACAAGCAAGGGGCGGGCACGCCGGGCAGAGAGCCGGCTCGGGGGCAGAGCTACCCCCGGCCGTGCGCGCGCTGAAAAAGCGCTAATGTGAAACCGGCCTAAGACGGTGGGTGTGCAGAAATGTATCACACATTGCAGCAGCTTCACACCTGTACCTACCAAGCAGCAAAAGCCAAGATAGATGATTTAAACTGCAGACTGAATACAATACAATGCCTTCCATATACTGTATAGGTGAGTAATTGATGTAGCAGAGTTGGTCAAGTTAAATCAAGCCAAATGCATTTGGCATTTGAAATGTGCAACTTGGACCAAGAAAAAACTAATGCAGAGGAACCAAAGTTGAAAAAAGCATTCAAATATTGCTTTGAATAGGCAACTTTCTGTGGTTTCAATTCAAATCAGTCTGTTTTTGGAAACCTTATCTCTCCTGATGCTGGGTATCGTAACCAATGAGTGTGCATACCCACCTCCCTACCTGTCTACTGAGGCTCTCTCAGCAGACTGAAGCTGGCTGCTTCCGCACAGCTGGAAGACAGTCTGTACCGCCCATTGTGACACGTGTTCCATTGTCTCCCTCTTGTGGCCTACCTAAATACCTACCTTCACCTGAGTGTCCTATTGACTTACAACAGCCAGGTGTGTCACAATGGAACAATTGGAACACGTGTCACAATGGGTGGCCCAGACTGTCTACCAGCTGTGCTACCAAAGTTGAGAAGTGGGAGATGAATTGGCGGTATTAGTTGATAAATCCAAAAAAATGATGCACCGTCTTAAGGGAATGAGGCTCCTGCCAATCCATGACCGCCTGTAGCTTGGCAGGATCCATGGCCAATCCTTGGGGGTTGATGATATAGCCCAGGAAAGGACTCCTGCTCAAACACACACTACTTCAACTTAGCGTAGAGGGAGTTTGCCCGTAGGAGGTCGAAGACTTTGCAAACATCTCTCCGGTGGGAGTCAATATCTGGAGAGTAGACGAAAATATTATCCAGATAGACTACAACTGAGGTGGTGAGCATATCCCGGAAGATGTCGTTCACAAAGTATTGGAAGACAGCCAGAGCATTACAAAGCCCGAATAGCATCACCAGGTATTCATAGTGCCCATCCCTGATGTTAAATGCGGTCTTCCATTCATCCCCCTCACGGATGCGTATCAGGTTGTAGGCACCCTGCAGATCAAGCTTAGTAAAAACCCTCGCTCCCCGCAACCTATCTAAAAGCTCCAATATCAGGGGCAGAGGGTACTTGTTCTTAATGGTAATGGCGTTAAGACCCCTGTAGTCTATGCACAGATGTAGCACCCCGTTCTTCTTTTGTTCAAAGAAGAACCCCGCCCCTGCAGGTGACACTGACTTTCTAATGAATCCTCTTGCCAGATTCTCCTGGATGTACTGAGACATTGACTGTCAACGGGAGAGAGAGGATAAACCTGACCGCGGGGAGGCTCAGCACCAGGCAAGAGGTCAATAGAACTGTTGTAGGGATGGTGAGGCGGAAGAATCTCCGCTGCCTTCTTGGTGAACATGTCCGCATTGGACCAAAAGTGGTTGGGGAGAGAGGAAAGATCTGCGGTTACCTCTGTAGAAGCAACTTGAAGGCACTCCTGACATCTACCCTCACAGGATTTACTCCATCCCAGAATTCTCCCAGAAGAACACTTTATATGAGGGGTGTGATAGCTTAGCCATGGCATCCCTAAGAGAACCTCATCAATGCCCTCAGGCATGACTAGCAGATGATCTCCAGATGGCATGGAGACATGGATAGAGTAAATAGGATGGTCTGATGTGTTATCTGTGAGGGTAATGTCGACCCATTTATCACCCGTATGGTCACTGGCTTGGCGAGCATCACCAGTGGAATTGCGTGCCATCGGGAGAAGGCAGAAGACATAAATTTGCCCTCCATCCCGGAATTCACGCAAAGCTCTACCACCTGGGTGGATGGGCCAATACCGATAGTCCCCCTAAAGTTGAGCTTAGAGGATGGCATTGCTGCGTCTAGTGAACCAGCTCCTAATGACACTAAGCGTGGACGTTCCATCGCTCGCTGAGGACACCTAGAGGCGATATTTCCTCACTGCTGGCATATCCGACAGACCATGCATGTACGAGCGGTCTGGGACTTAGATCCCGCCCGCGTCACCTCCATGGCCTCAAGTGGCTCGGATGTCTGGGCCGGGTATTCCAGGGGTTTGGCGAAGCTGGGAGCCATCTGAAACCTCTGCCTGCACTGGGCTCATTCCAACCTTCGCTCATTAAAATGAAGGTCAATTCGAGTAGAGACCGCTATTAGCTCCTCCAGTGTGGCAGGAATCTCCCTAGTGGCCAGAGCATTCTTACATGGTCAGCCAGCCCCCTCCAAAACACGGGAATGAGGACTTTATCCGGCCACTCCAGCTTGGAAGCCTGGGTCCGGAAATGGGTAGCAAATTGGCTGACCGTGGACGAACCCTGTGTAGATGCCAATTGGAGCGCTGTTTCGTGGGTGACTCGAGGTCCCAAAAAGACCTGTTTCAGAGTGTTCAGAAACTGTGAAGCACTCTGCACTGCATGATCGTCACACTCCCACAATGTCGTGGCCCACTCCAACGCCCTGTCCAATGAGAGAGGTATTATGAATCCCACCTTGGCCCACTCTGAGGGGAAACGTGCAGCCAGAAGCACAAGGTGTATAGTACACTGGCTCACGAATCCCCTACATTACTGGCTATCACCAGAAAACTTATCTGGCAACGGGAGACAGGATAATGTCGGAACAGGTGGGGCATTGGACAAAGTGGCTACAGCGATGCTAGCAGCCTGAGCAGCTACTGTGGTAACATCCACGGCTGTGGTTGTGCACTCAAAAGCCGCCAACCTACCCTCCAGCTGCTGAATGTACCGCTGTAGTTGCTGTTCATCCGCCATTACGAGCCAAACCCTGGCGCTAGCATAATGTTAGGGCTGGCAGAACGCACCAAGTAATAAAGATGATGGTAAGGTGCGTTCGTAGCCCGGGGTCCATCGTGCAGAGGTGGTAAGCTGCTGCTTGGTAATGGTGGAGGGACTAGTAGTGGGAATGTGGACAGAGCAGAAGACATTGCCGGACACACATCAGGGGATCAACTGACATTACAGAACACCAGTAACACAGGAACAAGTGTTGATTGTGCAGACCGCACTTTTGAGCAGCAACTGGCTGTGTTGGAGGCCAAGGTAAATACTAGAGACACTGAAGCCAGAGGATTGAAATTTTTGATGTTTTTCTACTCCTCTCAACAGCCCAAACAAGACTATAAAAGGATGAGCTTGCAACTACTTTACTTTTGGAGAAAATTATTTATTATTCAATAGGGCCCAATAGCAAAAACCAGCGGTTTGAATGAATTCACATTTCTTAATAGAATCATGCAGGATTGAAATTTTTGATGTTTTTCTACTCCTCACAACAGCCCAAACAAGTTTCTAAAAGGATGAGTTTGCAACTACTTTACTTTTGGAGAAAATTCAAAACATTCATTATTCAATAGGTACCAATAGCAAAAAGCAGTGGTTTGAATGAACACTCACATTTCTTGGTAGAATCGTGCATGTTTAAAATTTTTGATGCTTTTCTACTCCTCTCATGAGCCTAAACAAGACTGTAGAAGAATGAGTTTGCAACTACTTTACTTTTGGAGAAAATTCAAAACATTCCTTATTCAACAGGGTCTAATAGCAAAAAGCAGCGTTTTGAATGAACAATCACAGTTCTTGGTAGAATCGTGCAGGATTGAAATTTTTGATGCTTTTCAACTCCTCTCATGAGCCCAAACAAGTTTCTAAAAGGATGAGCTTGCAACTACTTTACTTTTGGAGAAAATTCAAAACATTCATTATTCAATTGAGCTCAATAGCAAAAAGCAGCGTTTTGAATGAACAATCACATTTCTTGGTAGAATCATGCAGGATTGAAATTTTTGATGGTTTTTTACTCCTCTCAACAGCCCAAACAAGTTTCTAAAAGGATGAGTTTGCAACTACTTTACTTTTGGAGAAAATTCAAAACATTCATTATTCAATAGGGCCCAAAATAGCAAAAAGCAGCGGTTTGAATGAACACTCACTGTTATGAAGAATCACCATAGGAGGCAGACACAAAAATAGAAGCTACGTCCAGAGAAGTTGGCAACTATCAGATTGCAGACCCCTGAACCTATCAACACAACTAGTAGTAGCCGTGGGGGGTTCCTACGGTGCCCTAGACCCCTCGATCACAGCCGGAGAGCTAAATAGCCTAAAGACAGAAAAGGAAATCTAAACTGCCCCAGAGCAGACCCCAAAGTAAAAGGCAGCCCCCAACATATAATGACGGTGAAGCAAGATGAAAAAACACTCACACAGATAGAAAGATAGGCTGAGCAAACGATGGGGCCCAAGCTAAACTAAACAGGACAGGAAAGGACGGTTTCTGTCTGCAATCTGCCAAAAACCCTATCAAAGAAATAAGCCATCAGCTGATATGGAAAAAGACCCTGAAGCAGCTAGGCTTCAAAAACTATATCAGCACTCCGGTATTTTCAGAAGACAGAGCTAAAGGAATTCAGCTCACCCCAGCAGGAAATGGCAGAAATCCAGAAAAACAAAGCAAACAAAGTCAAAGCACAAATGCAAAAAGCAGCGCAGAAAAACTTAGCTTTAGAAGAGCAGGAATTCAGACTGGTCTCCAAGAATCCCACAGAGAAATCACCCGCAGGGCAGGAGGGTGTCGGCAGCCTTATATCCAGTCCATAACTCCACTCAGCCAGTCATCATCATTAGGCTCAGGTGCCTGATAATCAGGCTCACTACCTTTCCTTACAAGAAGAGGAAGTTCATCGGGCCTCAGTAGTGAAGGGGAAAATGAACTCACAACAGTACCTCCCCCTTGAGGAGGGGTCACCGAACCCTCAACCACGCCACCAGGGTGATCATGGTGAGCCCGATGGAAGGCACGCACCAATCTTTTGGCATGAATATCAGAGGCAGAGACCCAGGAATTATCCTCCTGACCATAACCCTTCCACTTAACCAAATACTGGAGTCTCCGTCTCGCCAGACGAGAATCCAATACTTTTTCTACCTCATATTCCATGTTACCTTTAACCAATACAGGGTCTGGAGGTGCCACCCCCGGAACAAAAGGTTCAACAAACCTCTTCAACAGAGACTTATGAAACACATTATGGATTTTAAATGTGACAGGAAGAGCCAAATGAAAAGAGACCGGATTAATAATCTCTAAAATCTTGTAAGGTCCAATAAATCTAGGCTTAAACTTAGGAGAAGCCACCTTCATAGCAATATTTTTTGATGATAACCACACCATATCACCAACTTTAAACTGAGGACCAATGGTCCTATGTCGGTTGGAAAACCGCTGGGCCTTTTCCTGGGAGAGAGATAACTTATCTACCACTTGGTCCCAGATCCGGTGCATTCTCTGCACCACAGTGTCAACACCTGGACAGGCAGAGGGCTCCACCTGCCCTGAAGAGAATCGAGGATGAAACCCAAAGTTACAAAAAAAAGGTGACATCAAAGTGGCAGAACTAGCTCTATTATTTAAAGCAAATTCGGCCAAGGGCAAAAATGAAACCCAATCATCCTGATCAGCGGAAATAAAGCATCTCAAATATGACTCCAAGGTCTGGTTTGTTCTCTCTGTCTGCCCATTGGTCTGAGGGTGAAAAGCAGAGGAGTAGGACAACTGAATTCCCAGCTTGGAACAGAAAGTTCTCCAAAATCTAGACACAAACTGAACTCCTCTGTCAGATACAATGTTCTCAGGAATCCCGTGCAAGCGAACCACCTGTTGAAAAAACAGGGGCACCAACTCAGAGGAAGACGGCAACTTAGGGAGTGGTACAAGATGAACCATCTTAGAGAACCTATCACAAATCACCCAAATAACAGTCATCCTTTGAGAGACAGGCATATCAGAGATGAAATCCATTGAAATATGGGTCCATGGCCTCTTGGGGACAGGCAAAGGCATCAACAACCCACTAGAGCGAGAACACGATTTAGACCGGGAGCACGTCCCACAGGACTGCACAAAATTCCTGACATCACGAGACAAGGAGGGCCACCAAAAGGACCGACTCACAAGATCTCTAGTACCAAAAATACCTGGATGACCAGCCAAAGCAGAGCAATGAACTTCAGACATCACTCTCTTCTTCCACTGGTCAGGAACATACAACTTTCCACTGGGACAACGCTCAGGTTTGTCCTCCTGCAACTCTTCCAGAGCACGTCTCAAATCGGGCGAGATGGCAGAAAGAACTACCCCTTCGCCTAAGATGGTAGCAGGCTTGGTCACCACAGGAGAATCCGCAAAGAAGCTCCAAGAGAGGGCGTCAGCCTTGACATTCTTAGTTCCAGGAAGGAAAGAAACCACAAAATCCAAACGTGTAAAAAACAAGGCCCACCTAGCCTGTCTAGGGTTCAAGTGCTTAGCCGACTCTAGGTAAATCAAATTCTTGTGGTCAGTGAGGACCACGACTTGATGCTTAGCTCCCTCCAACCAATGTCTCCACTCCTCAAATGCCCATTTCATGGCCAACAGTTCCCGATTCCCCACATCATAGTTACGTTCAGATGGAGAGAACTTTCGGGAAAAGAAAGCACAGGGATTCATTTTAGATGTTACAGGATCCTTTTGGGACAAAACAGCTCCTGCACCAATCTCAGAAGCATCCACCTCTACCTGGAACGGAAGTGAGACATCAGGTTGCCACAAAACCGGGGCGGAGGTGAATCTTCGCTTCAGCTCCTGAACGGAAGAAACAGCCTCCGGAGACCAATTTAACACATCAGCACCCTTCTTAGTCAAATCAGTCAATGGCTTGGAAATACTAGAAAATTGTGCTATAAATTTCCGATAAAAATTAGCAAAACCCAAAAACTTCTGGAGAGCCTTCAAAGAAGTGGGCTGAACCCAATCGTAAATGGCCTGTACCTTGGCCGGGTCCATTTCGATAGTTGACGGAGACAAAATAAATCCCAAAAAAGAAATCCTCTGTACTCCAAAAAGGCATTTAGATCCTTTGACATACAGGGAATTCTCCCTCAAGATCTGGAACACAGTCCGTATATGTTCCACATGAGAATCCCAATCCTTGGAGAATATCAAAATATCATCCAGATAGATAATCAAAAATTTATCGACAAAATCTCGGAAAATATCGTTCATGAAGCACTGGAAGACAGAAGGGGCATTAGTGAGCCCAAAAGGCATCACCAGGTACTCAAAATGTCCCTCCGGAGTATTAAACGCCGTCTTCCATTCATCCCCATGCTTAATGCGAATAAGATTATACGCCCCCCTGAGGTCAAGCTTGGTAAACCAGCAAGCACCTTTAACTCTAGAGAATAGATCCGAAATCAGGGGTAACGGATACTGATATTTAACAGTAATTTTGTTGAGGGCATGATAATCAATACAAGGTCTTAATGATCCATCCTTTTTGGCTACAAAAAAAAACCGGCACCTAAGGGTGACGAGGATGGTCTAATATGACCCTTCTCCAACGCCTCCTTAATATAGGATCGCATAGCCTCGTGCTCGGGTACAGATAAATTGAAGAGCCGACCCTTGGGAAATTTACACCCCGGGCTCAGTTCAATTGCACAGTCATAACTCCTATGAGGAGGCAGAGATGCAGACTCATTTTCACTAAATACATCATAAAAGTCCGCCAAATAATCAGGAACATCATGCGACTGAGGAGAGGTGGAAAACACCGGAGCCTCACTAAAGGCACACCGACAACCCCAACTCACCACAGACACAGATTTTCAATCCAAAACTGGATTATGAATTTGTAACCAGGGAAACCCCAGAACAATGGTATCATGCAGATTATGCAACACCAAAAATCTGCAATTTTCTTGATGGTCTGGGGCAACCCGCATTACCACCTGGGTCCAAAACTGAGGTTTATTTTTAGCCAAAGGAGTAGCATCAATCCCCCTCAAAGGGATAGGCGTCTGCAGAGGTGTCATTGGAAATCCACAACGTTTAGCAAAATCCAAGGTCATTAGGTTTAGGGCTGCTCCCGAATCCACAAAAGCCTTGGCGGAAAATGTGGACAGGGAGCAGATCAGAGTAATAGCCAAAAGAAACTTAGGTTGAACACCACCAACAGAAAACGTGTGTGCAAAGCGTTTCTCTCGTTTAGGACAGACAGAAATAATATGCGAGGCATCCCCACAGAAAAAACACAACTTATTACGCCTTCTGAACTCCTGACGCTGCTCTCTGGAGAAAACTCTATCACATTGCATAGGTTCAGACATTTGTTCAACAGGTGACAACACCTCTCGTGCAGTTTTGCGTTCGCGCAAACGCCGATCAACCTGAATGGCTAATGACATAGAATCGTCAAGACCAGAGGGAACAGGAAATCCCACCATAGTATCTTTTACGGCTTCTGAGAAACACTTCCGAAAGAGAGCAGCCAAGGCATTATCATTCCAGGTAGTAAGTACCGCCACTTTCGGAATTTTTGACCGTACAATTCTGCAGAATCCCGACCCTGGTTCAATGCCAGCAGGGTCTTTTCAGCCTGATCAATGGCATTAGGTTCGTCATACAACCCCAAGGCTTGAAAAAATGCGTTCACATTAGTCAGAATAGGATCATCTGGTTTCAAAGAAAATGCCCAATCCAGGGGATCGCCACGCAGCAAAGAGATGACAATTTTAACCTGCTGCGCGGAGCTCCCTGACGAGTTAGGCTTCAAGGCAAAAAATAATTTACAATTATTTTTGAAATTCAAAAATTTAGACCGATCCCCAAAAAATACATCAGGTGTAGGAATCTTTGGTTCAGTAGCATGTGAATGAGCAAGGTAGGCGGAAATTCCCCGCACTTCCGCAGCGAGCTGCTCCACACGATTAGACAATTGCTTTATCTCCATTGAGAGAAAAAAAAAAAATTCCACCTACGGCCTCAGATATAGAGGAAAAAATATACGCACCTTTTTTTTTTTTTTTTTTTTTACAATTCTTTCCTGCTATTGAGTACCCTAGGATCTGCGGTATGGCGGGTGATTCTGTTATGAAGAGTCACCGTAGGAGGCAGACACAAAAATAGAAGCTACGTCCAGAGACGTTGGCAACTATCAGATTGCAGACCCCTGAACCTATCAACACAACTAGCAGTAGCCGTAAGGGGTTCCTACGGTGCCCTAGACCCCTCGATCACAGCCGGAGAGCTAAATAGCCTAAAGACAGAAAAGGAAATCTAAACTGCCCCAGAGCAGACCCCAAAGTAAAAGGCAGCCCCCAACATATAATGACGGTGAAGCAAGATGAAAAAACACTCACACAGATAGAAAGATAGGCTGAGCAAACGATGGGGCCCAAGCTAAACTAAACAGGACAGGAAAGGACGGTTGCTGTCTGCAATCTGCCAAAAACCCTATCAAAGAAATAAGCCAACAGCTGATATGGAAAAAGACCCTGAAGCAGCTAGGCTTCAAAAACTATATCAGCACTCCGGTATTTTCAGAAGACAGAGCTAAAGGAATTCAGTTCACCCCAGCAGGGAATGGCAGAAATCCAGAAAAACAAAGCAAACAAAGTCAAAGCACAAATGCAAAAAGCAGCGCAGAAAAACTTAGCTTTAGAAGAGCAGGAATTCAGACTGGTCTCCAAGGATCCCACAGAGAAATCACCCGCAGGGCAGGAGGGCGTCGGCAGCCTTATATCCAGTCCGTAACTCCACTCAGCCAGTCATCATCATTAGGCTCAGGTGCCTGATAATCAGGCTCACTACCTTTCCTTAACAGAAGAGGGAGTTCATCAGGCCTCAGTAGTGAAGAGGAAAATGAGCTCACAACAACTCACATTTCTTGGTAGAATCGTGCAGGATTGAAATTTTTGATGTTTTTCTACTCCTCTCATGAGCCCAAACAAGACTCTAAAAGGATGAGCTTGCAACTACTTTATTTTTGGAAAAAATTCAAAACATTCATAATTCAATAGAGCCCAATAGCAAAAGCAGCGTTTTGAATGAACAATCACATTTCTTGGTAGAATCATGCAGGATTTAAATTTTTGATGTTTTTTTTACTCCTCTCAACAGCCCAAACAAGTTTCTAAAAGGATGAGTTTGCAACTACTTTACTTTTGGAGAAAATTCAAAACATTTTCAGGTATTCCTCTGAATTTAAGGTTATTTCTTCTACTTCTGTCCTCTTGCTCTATTTACTTTGATTTTAGAAAGGTAACCTCTTTTTCTAAGGCATAGTGTTCATCTATTAAGGTTTTATGAGACTTAACCATTTCCTCCATTTTGGATTCTAGGTGATCCACTCTCTGGCCCAGACTGTCTATATTATTTTGGAGGTTTGTATTATATCCCTCTATTTGTTTTTGGAATGTCTTTGCTAGCAGGCATATCATGTTCTTTATGAATAATTCTGAGGCTGCATTGCTAGTGGCCTCTACCTCCATTAGTACTTGTAGAATGCTCTCAGATACAGGTTTGTCTGAGGAGAGCGAGTCCTCCAACTGTGATTCATGTTGCAGCTCAGCAGAGCTGCGGCTCTTTTGTGATTCAGGGGATGATTTCCTCTGCGGCGGCGTTAGAGGGGTGTCTGATATATTAGATATATCTGGGCAAGAAGAGGCATTTCTCATTGTGTTTGTTTCATTTATTGCAGCGGTGAGCGTTGCTGCTGCACTAGATTTCATGGGCTGCGCTAGATTCTGGCTTAAGGTACGCAATTTGCGTACCTGTTGCGTAATCCCGCTTGTCCCCCGGTCAGTCTCGCGATATTTCGCTGGTTTCTTCACAGCGCTATCTTTGATATTAAAATTACCGCTTTCTTTATCAAATGGAGCGGCGGTTTTAGCGGGGGTGGGGGCAGACTTAACCCCTGACTTGTATGCCGCATGTTTCAGCCTCTGTGGCGTTCTCTCCTGCTGTGCGCCGCTCAGGCTGGGGCTGCAGGCTGTGGCTGCTGTGAGGCGGGCGCCATCTTGGCTCCTCAGCATAAGGGGAGAGCGCTCCAGTTTTCTTGCTTTTTCTGCTATTTTACTGAGCGGATCCATATTCTGAGGGTACCGTTGGTGTCAGTGGAGCTTCCGCAACCCCTCCACGCCAGTCCTGGTTTAATTAACGCTTTCTGTCACCGCTTGGCAGGCTGCCCTGGAGAGGAGCACAGAGCTCAGACTTCCATACAGCTCAGACGCTGGCCACGCCCCCCAATGTTTTGAATTTTCTCCAAAAGTAAAGTAGTTGCAAACTCATCCTTTTAAGAAACTTGTTTGGGCTGTTGAGAGGAGTAATAAAAACATCAAAAATTTCAATCCTGCATGATTCTACCAAGAAATGTGATTTGTTCATTCAAACCGCTGCTATTTTGGGCCCTATTGAATAATGAATGTTTTGAATTTTCTCCAAAAGTAAAGTAGTTGCAAGCTCATCCTTTTAGAGTCTTGTTTGGGCTCATGAGAGGAATAGAAAAACATCAAAAATTTCAATCCTACAAGATTCTACCAAGAAATGTGAGTGTTTATTCAAACCGCTGGTTTTTGCTATTTTGTGCCCTATTGAATAATGAATGTTTTGAATTTTCTCAAAAAGTAAAGTAGTTGTAAACTCATCCTTTTAGAAACTTGTTTGGGCTCTTGAGAGGAGTAGAAAAACATCAAAAATTTCAATCCTGCACGATTCTACCAAGAAATGTGATTGTTCATTCAAAACGATGCTTTTGCTATTGGGCTATATTGAATAATGAATGTTTTGAATTTTCTCCAAAAGTAAAGTAGTTGCAAACTCATCCTTTTAGAAACTTGTTTGGGCTGTTGAGAGGAGTAAAAAAACAAAGAAATGTGATTGTTCATTCAAAACGCTGTTTTTTGCTATTGGGCCCTATTGAATAATGAATGTTTTGAATTTTCTCCAAAAGTAAAGTAGTTGCAAGCTCATCCTTTTAGAGTCTTGTTTGGGCTCATGAGAGGAATAGAAAAACATCAAAAATTTCAATCCTACAAGATTCTACCAAGAAATGTGAGTGTTTATTGAAACCGCTGGTTTTTGCTATTTTGTGCCCTATTGAATAATGAATGTTTTGAATTTTCTCAAAAAGTAAAGTAGTTGTAAACTCATCCTTTTAGAAACTTGTTTGGGCTCTTGAGAGGAGTAGAAAAACATCAAAAATTTCAATCCTACAAGATTCTACCAAGAAATGTGAGTGTTCATTCAAACCTATGGTTTTTGCTATTTTGGGGCCTATTGAATAATGAATGTTTTGAATTTTCTCCAAAAGTATAGTTGCAAACTCATCCTCTTAGAAACTTGTTTGGGCTGTTGAGAGGAGTAAAAAAAACATCAAAAGTTTAAATCCTGCATGATTCTACCAAGAAATGTGATTGTTCATTCAAAATGCTGCTTTTGCTATTGGGCTCTATTGAATAATTAATGTTTTGAATTTGTTCTAAATATTCACTGTCATTACCAAGAATTATCCATGTTATATGGCCGGAACAAGATGCAGTGCCACCGACGGCGCGCAGGCAGGTAAATAGGATGGTTTTTTTTCTTAACAGGAATCATACATACAAAGATAGGGGATAAGGAGCCATGCAGACAATGACAGGGACGGGGGAACCATGCATACCACGGTAGGGATGAGTGGTCAATGCACACCCGGCTTATACTCAAGTCAATAAGTTCACCCAGGTTTTCGTGGCAAAAGTAGGTGCCTCGGCTTATACTCTGGTCGGCTAGACCTGGTCTGGTCTAGAGTCTCAGCAGTTACAAAACCTTTTACACAGGTGCCACTATCGCTCTCCTTCATTTTTTGTTTTTAACAATTTTTCCCTGGATCTGTAGCTGGATATTTCCTGCTTTTGAATTGCCTCCTATATACAGTATGAGCCTGCACATCGCTTCCTATATACAGTATGAGGCCGCATATAGCCTCCTATATACAGTATGAGGTCGCGTATAGCCTCCTATATACAGTATGAGCCTGCACATCGCTTCCCATATACAGTATGAGGCCACATATAGCCTATTTACAGTATGAGTCTGCACATAGTCTCCTATATACAGTATGAGCCTGCACATTGCTTCCTATATACAGTATGAGGCTGCATATAGCCTCCTATATACAGTATGAGCCTGCACAGCGCTTCCTATATACAGTATGAGTCTGCACATAGTCTCCTACATACAGTAGGAGGCCGCATATTGCCTCCTATATACAGTATGAGCCTGCACATCGCTTCCTATATACAGTATGAGGCCGCATATAGCCTCCTATATACAGTATGAGCACCCACATATAGCCTCCTGAATGCAGTGTTTATCTCCTATATACAGTATGAGCCTGCACATAGCCTCCTATATACAGTAGCAAAAAAAACATGATTGAATGAGAGTAATGGTTTTGGGTCCTTTCTGTAAAAATCGTATGGGTATCTTTTTAGTCTTGGTTTTAGTTTTCTGTTTTTAATTATTTTTTCCTGTGCTTATACTCCAGTTCTCTATCTTCGCATCGCAATATATGATCTGGCATGGAATTCATTGTTGAGGGCATTTCAAGATTTTTTGAAGAAACACTCCTCTCACAAGAAATCTACGGCTCTTTTCGTACCCATTGGGTCTTCAATATTTCATGTTATTTGTTCACATTTTTATTCATTTTTTCTTTTTTTGTTTATTTCATTTACATTTTTGTTTTATTTTTATATATATATTTTTCACTCATTTTTTATTTTTTTCACAATTTTCTTTGTATATTTGTGCTATGTATTATTCATTATACATAATTGTGTGTATAATTACTTTATGATATATGACATTTGATGTATGTATTGAATGCCATGTGTTATTTTTATGTACATTTGTTTTTTAACAGAGACATGATATATAGTTGTTATAGTTATATGATGCACATACACTTTCATATAGCCTGCATACACATTATGCTAATTGTTAAAAATTTTTTATTGCTTGCATAGTGTGCTTATAATTGACACATATGTGTGTGCCTTTGCACTCTATGTCAGGCATATTCACTTTAATGGTTCATACACACTGCTATAATTATTTCAGCATCATTATGTTTTATCCCCTCACTTTCAACACTTGCTATCACTTTAAATTGTGATTATTATTCTTCATAATTATTTTATTTTCTTGTCCTCACTTGAGCGCATGCCCAGTTCAGTCCTCCCTAGGAGCCTTCTGACGTGCTCAGTCTGGTATGTGGCTGTCTCTGGCTGTTTTGCAGCTTGAGCCGCTTTCATGCTGATGATAGACTCGCTGTACATAGTGGGGACTCAACAGCGCATGCGCCGATAATGCTGTGGACGTTTAGAACTGGATACTATTGACGTCATTGTGGACACTACAGCGCAGGTCCTGAATTTTATAAGCTTTATTAGGGAAAGCGGTTTATTGGTTGACCGCACTATATAAACTAGATCCGGGGCACTTGTAAACCACGCCTCCTGAGGAAGCTGCGGCGTAACGCGCGTAGGGGCGGCAGGTTTTACAGCGACATACACAGCACATGTAAGTTGTTACTTTCTAATGCAGTCCTTGTATCTTACTCTGTAATTTGCATAGACAGTTTTTACTCTGTGTACACTTAATGCCTACCAGGCTTATTTGATACAAGGCACTTATGCACTTTATATTCAACAGTTTACTCTGGGCACTTATTGTATGCAAAACCTTATCTGGGCATACATATTATGTATATGGAGAGTTTGCTGTTTACTATGCATTCTATTTGTGAAAGGAAAGCAAAGAAACTACATGTTTTATACAGATAAAAACTTTATTAACTGCTATATTGTGTTTATGTCTGCTGTAACTTGCATTTAGCATTTATGCTCTGTTAATTATTCTAAATAAATTATTTAGCTTGAAAAGTCTTAGTTACTCACCGGTTAACGGTATTTTTCGGAGTCCATGACAGCACCACCTGAGAGAGGGGATCCGCCCTTTAGGAACAGGAAACTTACAGATACAAAAAGGGCGGCACCTCTCTCACGCATCAGTTGGATTACAGAGCACAGAGGACCACAATGGTTAATAGCATAACTTATATACAATACTATACACAACTATTTAAATTACCCGTGTACGTATAAGAAGAAGTGCACACCCAAATTAAACTAAAGGGAGGGAATATACGGGTGCTGTCATGGACTCCGAAAAATACCGTTAACCGGTGAGTAACTAAGACTTTATTCGGTCGTCCATGACAGCACCACCTGAGAGAATTACAGAGAGTAATAACTACTTTAGGGAGGGACTACAGCCTGCAGCACCCTTATCCCAAAAGAGAGGTCTGTGGAAGCACCCAAGTCTAGCCTATAATGACTATAAAAGGTGCTCGGAGAGGACCAAGTAGCCGCCTTACATATCTGGTCAATGGAGACTTCTGATCTCTCGGCCCACGAGGTCGCCATGGCTCTGGTGGAATGTGCCCTCAGCTTCCCGGGTGGCGACCTGCCTTTTGAGGTGTATGCTAAGGCAATCGCTTCTCTAATCCACCTGGCTAGTGTATTCTTTGATACTCTACAACCTTTCCTAGGGCCTTGGTGGGAAATAAACAGGGCATCCTCTTTCTTCCAAGGATCGGTAGCTGCCACATATTCTATAAGGCACTTCCTAACATCCAGGGTATGTAGTTTCTCTTCCTTCTTATTAGCCGGATTAGGGAGGAAGGATGGAAGGACTACTTCCTGAGTCCTATGAAAGTTAGAAACCACTTTAGGTAAATACGCTGGATCAGGTGTGAGTATTGCTCATTTTTAATCTGTATATAAGGAGGACGCCTAGATAATGCCTGGATATCGCTAGCTCTGCGAGCAGAGGTTAGAGCTACCAGGAACGCTACTTTGAGGGATAGGTTTTTTATGGAAGCTGATGAAATAGGTTCGAATGGAGCTTCCGTCATGGCCGTGAGGACTAGATTCAAGTCCCATGGCATGAATCTATCCTTCACTACCGGCCTGGATCTTCCTGCTGCTTTAATGAATCTACTGATCCAGTAATTACTCGTGATGTTGCAGCTAAAGAGGGCCCCTAAGGCTGCTACTTGTACTTTAAGGGTACTAGTGGAAAGCCCCATGTCCAGACCTTTCTGAAGAAATTCTAAGATCTGATTTATAGGTGTTGAACCCCCAGCGACTATTCCCGAGCTGTGAAGGAATTTCTTCCAAATTCTAACATAGATCTTGGTAGTAATGGCCTTTCTACTTTTAAGAAGGGTATTAATTAAGTCTGGGGAGAAGCCTTTATCTTTTAAGAGCGCCCGCTCAAACTCCACGCCGTCAGATGTAGGCCAGCCACCTGAGGATGGAAGACTGGGCCCTGGGATAGGAGATCCGGGATGTCCGGAAGAACCCAAGGATCGGACACCGACATGGTCCTGAGGCAAGAAAACCAAGCCCTCCTGGGCCAAAATGGGGCGATGACTATAACCCTTGCTCTGTCTTTCCTGATCTTTCTCAACACCAAGGGTAGTAGCGATAGGGGAGGGAAGGCATATGCTAGCCTGAAGTCCCACATTATCAGAAAGGCATCTACTGCCAGGGGGTTGTCTCTGGGATTTAGGGAGCAGAATAGTCTCAATTTTCTGTTTTCTTTGGTGGCGAAGAGGTCTGCCTCTGGCACAATCAGGTGGAAGATCGAGATGTTTAGGGACCATTCTCCTTGCCTTAGCAGATTGCGGCTTAAGAAATCTGCCATAATGTTTTCTTTCCCTTTTATGTGTAGCGCTGTCAAAGATAGAAAATGCTGCTCTGCTAGTTGGAACAACCGTTCTGTCACATTCATCAGGGGTTTGGAACGAGTCCCACCTTGGTGGTTGATATAAGCCATGGTGACCTGATTGTCGGAGAGCACTCGCACATGATGGCCCTGCAGATACATAAGTAGCTTCTTAGCTGCCTGTTCTACTGCTGTCAATTCTTTCAAATTAGATGACATATTTATCTGGTGCTGGTCCCATAGGCCCTGGACCACGACCTCACCCATATGAGCCCCCCAGCCGGAAGGGCTAGCATCCGTAGTGACTATGCGGGATATGTCGAATTCCCAGGGAACTCCTCTGGATAAATTATCCTTGTCCAGCCACCACTCTAGGGACTCCCTTGTGTTTCGGGACAAGGTTAGCTGGCCCTCTAAGTAACCTCCGAGGATTCTTTGATGCAGTAAAACCTCACCCTGAAGTGTTCTTGAATGAAACTGGGCCCACTGCACCGCTGGGATACAGGAGGAAAGGGAACCCAGAAGGGACATGGCTTTCCTAAGGGACATGGTGGGGTTATTGGAAGCATTTAGGACCTGATAGTGTAAACGAACAAGCTTCTCCGGAGGCAGACGGCATTCCTGTTTCTCAGAATCTAGAATCAGGCCTAAAAACTGCTGGCTTTTCATCGGCTGTAACCGAGATTTTTTGATATTCAGCAGCCATCCTAACCGCTCCAGGGCAGACATTGCCCTCTGTAGCTGTTCCGTACAATGTTTTGCCGTTTTTCCTATAATCAGGAAGTCATCTAAGTAGGGTACTACTAGAATGTCAGATTCACGTAGATGGGCCATAACTTCCGCTACTACTTTGGTAAATACCCGGGGAGCGACTGCCACCCCAAAGGGGAGGGCCGCGTATTGGAAATGTTCAACTGACCCATTTAACTGAACCGCCACTCTGAGGAAGCGCTGATGAGCTGCATGAATGGGTATATGGTAGTAAGCATCTTTCAAATCCAACACCACCATAAAGCAGTTTTGAAACAATAATTTTATTGTTGAATTAATTGTTTCCATTTTAAACGGGCGTATAACCAAGAATTCATTAAGGGACTTAAGATTAATTATAGTCCTAAAGGAACTGTCTGGCTTGCGGACCAGGAACAGAGGGGAGTAGAAACCTTTCCCCCTTTCACCTTCTGGAACCACAGTTAGGACCTTCTTAAGGCAAAGATCATGAACCTCGGCCTCCAGGGCAGCTTGTTCTGATGTGGAGGACCTGATTGGGGTGACCCTAAATCGATCATGGGGAACCCGGGTGAATTCCAGTTGTAGACCCGTAGCTATCACCCCCCGTATCCAATTACTATCCGAAATCATGGACCAGGCTGGGTAGAAGGCAGCTAGTCACCCCCCTACCAGGGCCTCTAGTCATTGGGGCGGCTTTTTAGTGTCCCGTGCTGGACCTTCCTGGCGCCCCCCTCCTCCGAACATGAAACCTGTACCTCTCCTTCTTTTGTCATCCCATCTGCCCTGATCTCTGGACGACCTTCTATGGAAATATCCTTTCCTGGTAAAGGGGCGTCTATAAGAAGGATTCGGGAGGCTCGGAAACTTCTTTTTATCATCCCCGGCTTTCTCTAACAGTTCATCCAGGGCAGAGCCAAATAGATATTCCCCCTCGCAAGGAATGGAGCAGAGTCGTGACCTGGCCTGGATATCCCCTGGCCAGCATTTTAACCAGAGGGCCCTTCGAGCTGCGTTAGATAACCCTGCGGATCTAGCCGCCATCCTTGCAGAGTCTGCTGAGGCATCGGCCAGGAAAGCAGCGGCACTCTGGATAATTGGTAGGGTTTTCCGAATGGATGCTCTTGAGGCTCCATCTCTCAGATGGGAATCCAGTTGATCTAGCCAGACCATCATGGATCTGGCTGTACAAGTGGCAGCTATCGCTGGTCTTAGGGCGTCTGCTGACATCTCCCATGATCCCTTTAGAAAGGAATCCGCTTTTTTATCCAGCGGGTCTTTTAGGGAAGCCATGTCATCGAAAGGGATGGAAGATTTTCTGGAGGCTTTGGCTACTGCCACATCCAGTTTAGGGGCCTTAACCCATCTGTTCACCACTGGGTCATCAAATGGGTACCTTCGTTTGAAGGCCGGTGGCAAGGAGCCTCTTTTTTCGGGTTTTTTCCACTCCCTATCTATTAAGCTCTGGACCTTATCATTTAAAGGGAAGGCCCTGCGCTTCCTGGGATCTAGACCTCCGAACATCACGTCTTGTGCCGAAATTTCTGGTTTTGAGTCTGTTACTCCCATGGTGGACCTTATTGTTTTAACTAGTTTGTCCATCTGGTCTAACGGGAAGCAGAAACGGCTCGAGTCTTCATCCGAAGAAGACGAAGTGGAGGCCGGGGAATCCGAGGAGTCATTGTTCCTAGGAGCAACCGAGGACTCCGAACCTGAGAAGCTAACTTCTCTCCCCCTAGAAGAATCCCTTTTTGACAGGGCTTTCATTTCTGTCCTGATTATTTCTCTCAGGCTTGTGGTGAAATCTGGCATTTCTTCCGCTACCTGTAAGGACGGGGGAGAATGTAAGGGCCTGTCAGTCTATCCCTGGCCCTCATTCCCTTCCAACCCCTACCGTTTGTCGCACACATGGCTGACAATCTTTTGGGGTGGCCGTCTGGCAAGGGGCAACTACAGAGGGCACATTCCCTGTGCTTCTGTTTTCCCGTAGCTTTCCTCCCCTGCAAAAAATACATAAGGGAACACTGCATCAGGGTACATTCACGAATATCTCTTACCCATGCAGGTGAGGCAGGTACCGGATCACGGAGGGAGGCAGGAGGGTCCTTTAGTCTGGAGGAACTTCCGCGGCTCTGTTCACTCGATCGTTTTTTCTTCTGCTGGCCACTCGCATGAGGCTTCGCCACGGCCTCCTTCTGTGGCCGCTCCTGTATCTCGTCCTGCTGCTCTATGTGGGCTTCTGTCATATCCATCACTGGGCCTTCAGAAGCACCCCCGCAGCATTGCCTCCTGCCTTTTAAGGCCTCCCTGTACCCGGGTCAGCAGGGTTCTGGCGTGGCACCTCCCCAGCATCCGCGACCCCCCCCGCATGCTCCGCCTCCCCCCCACCCCTCGCCACGGGTACAGCGCATCCCCCCGGACCGCCGCGCACATGCGGCGCACACTGGAAAGTCGGCCAGCACCCGACTTCCGGTTTCGGCATCCCCGGCTCCGCCCCTTCCGCCGCGTCACTTCCACCGTGCGTCAGAGACCGCGGGAGCGCGCGGAACGGAGCCGGCAGGGCGCCCCCGGCTCCGGTGTGCCCGCCGCCCCCACATGCGCCCGCCTGAGCCCGACGACTGTGCGCGACCACCGACCCGGACGCGGGAGGATGACCGGACCCCAGGGGGAGACTCAGGAGGGGCGTATACGTACCTGGTGCCCGCACTTTGGAGACGGCTGTCCACCGGACCCTATGCTCCACCTGCTCCAACCACAGTCGTGGCGACCTACCCGGCCCCACCGTGGTGCTTCCAGGGACCCCGAACTGGACCGAGGTAGGAGATCCCCCCGCTACCTGAGGCGTTCAGCCGGCCTGGGAATCCCTCGTCGACTCCATGACGGACGATCTGTAGGGAGTCCTGTCATCTAGGAACAGGAAACCAACTGATGCGTAGGAGAGGTGCCGCCCTTTTTGTATCTGTAGGTTTCCTGTTCCTAAAGGGCGGATCCCCTCTCTCAGGTGGTGCTGTCATGGACGACCGAATAAAACTCCAATTTTGATCTCTTGTGATGCTTAATAGCTCATTTATGAGATTTTTTTTGCTATTATATTTCCAGTGAGTTGAGCCTTTGAAGAATTTTTTTCCAGTATTTGGGATATATTTGTACTTTATCCTATATACAGTATGAGCCTGTACATCGCTTCCTATATACAGTATGAGGCTGCATATAGCCTCCTATATACAGTATGAGCCCACATAGCCTCCTGTATACAGTATGAGGCCGCATATAGCCTCCTATATACAGTATGAGCCCACATAGCCTCCTGTATACAGTATGAGGCCGCATATAGCCTTCTATATACAGTATGAGGCCGCATATAGTCTCCTATATACAGTATGAGCCTACACATTGCTTCCTATATACAATATGAGCCCACATAGCCTCCTATATACAGTATGAGCCTGCACATCGCTTCCTATATACAGTATGAGGCCACATATTGCCTCCTATGTACGGTATGAGCCTGCACATCGCTTCCTATATACAGTATGAGGCCGCATATAGCCTCCTATATACAGTATGAGCACCCACATATAGTAACATAGTAACATAGTTATTAAGGTTGAAGGGAGACTTTAAGTCCATCTAGTTCAACCCATATCCTATCCTAACTTGCCCTAACATGTTGATCCAGAGGAAGGCAAAAAAAACCCATGTGGCAACAGTAAGCTTCACATTGGGGAAAAAAATTCCTTCCCGACTCCACATACGGCAATCAGACTAGCTCCCTGGATCAACGCAATATTAAGGAGACTAGTGTATATACCCTGTAATATTATACTTTTCAAGAAAGGCATCCAGTCCCTTCTTAAATTTTAGTAGGGAATCACTCATTACAACATCATATGGCAGAGAGTTCCATAGTCTCACTGCTCTTACAGTAAAGAATCCGCATCTGTGAGTATGCTTAAACCTTCTTTCCTCCAGACGTAGAGGATGCCCCCTTGTCCCCGTCACAGGTCTAAGAGTAAAAAGATCATTAGAAAGGTCTTTGTATTGTCCCCGCATATATTTATACATTGTATTAAGATCACCCCTAAGCCTTTGATTCTGCAAACTAAATAACCCCAAGTGTAATAACCTGTCTTGGTATTGCAGACCCCCTAGTTCCCTAATAACCTTGGTCGCTCTTCTCTGCACCCGCTCCAGTTCAGCTATGTCTTTCTTATACACCGGAGACCAGAACTATACACAGTATTCTAAGTGTGGTCGCACTAGTGACTTGTATAGAGGTAAAATTATGTTCTCCTCATGAGCATCTATGCCTCTTTTAATGCATCCCATTATTTTATTTGCCTTTGCAGCAGCTGCCTGACACTGGCCACTAAATGTGAGTTTGTCATCCACCCATACACCCAGGTCTTTTTCAGTGACTGTTTTGCCCAGTGTTTTACAATTAAGCACATAATTATACAACTTGTTCGTTCTACCCAAGTGCATGACCTTACATTTATCCCGATTAAAGCTCATTTGCCATTTATCAGCCCAAGCTTCTAGTTTACATAAATCCTCCTGTAATATAAAATTGTCCTCCTCTGTATTAATTACCCTGCAGAGTTTAGTGTCATCTGCAAATATTGAAATTCTACTCTCTATGCCCTCTACAAGGTCATTAATAAATATGTTAAAAAGAAGCGGGCCCAAAACTGACCCCTGTGGTACCCCACTGCTAACCGTGACCCAGTCCGAGTGTGCTCCATTAATAACCACCCTTTGTTTCCTATCCCTGAGCCAGCTCTTAACCCACCTACACATATTTTCCCCTATCCCCATTGTTCTCATTTTATGTATCAACCTTGTGTGGCACCGTATCAAAAGCTTTTGAAAAGTCCATGTACACCACGTCCACTGCATTCCCTTGGTCCAGTCCGGAACTTACCTCTTCATAAAAGCTTATCAGATTAGTCTGACAGGAAGGGTCTCTTGTAAACCCATGTTGATATTGGGTAAATAAGGTTTTTCTTCTCCAGATACTCCAGTATAGTATCTCTTAGAAAACCCTCCAGGATTTTACCCACAGTTGAGGTTAAACTTACTGGCCTATAATTTCCAATTTCAGTTTTTGTCCCCTTTTTGAATATTGGCACCACATTTGCTATACGCCAGTCCTGTGGTCCAGACCCTGTTATTATGGAATCTTTAAAGATTAAAAATAATGGTCTATCTATGACTGTGCTTAATTCCTGCAGTACTCGGGGGTGTATCCCATCCGGGCCCGGGGATTTGTCAATTTTAGTGATTTGTAGACTCCGCCGTACTTCCTGCTGGGTTAAGCAGGTGACATTTAACTTCCTGCTGGGTTAAGCAGGTGACATTTATAGCCTCCTGAATACAGTTTTTGCCTCCTATATGCAGTATGAGCCTGCACATTGCTTCCTATATACAGTATGAGCCTGCACATAGCCTCCTATATACAGTATGAGCCTGTACATAGCCTCCTATATACAGTATGAGGCCGCATATAGCCTCCTATATACAGTATGAGCACCTACATATAGCCTCCTATGTACAGTATGAGCCTGCGCATTGCTTCCTATAAACAGTATGAGCATCCACAAAGCCTCCTATGTACAGTATGAGCCTGCAAATCGCTTCCTATAAACAGTATGAGTCTGCACATCGCTTCCTATAAACAGTATGAGCCCACATATAGCCTCCTGAATACAGTATTTGCCTCCTATATACAGTGTGAGTCCCCATATAGCCTTCTATATACAGTATGAGCCTGCACATCGCTTCCTATATACAGTATGAGGCCACATATAGCCTCCTATATATAGTATGAGCACCCACATATAACCTCCTGTATACAATATGATGCTGCATATAGCAGTTGGAAGAATGTCTCAAGTGGGGTACCACAGGGCTCTGTCCTGGGCCCTGTATTGTTCAACATCTTTATCAACGATTTAGATGAAGGAATTGAGGGTAAACTGATTAAATTTGCTGATGACACAAAGCTAGGAGGGATAGCTAATACTAGAAAAGAGAGAGAGAGGATTCAAAAAGATTTAAATAAACTGGAGAAGTGGGCAGCAACTAACAGAATGGTTTTTAACAGGGAGAAATGCAAAGTACTACATCTGGGCAATAAAAATGGAAAAAGCATATATAGAATGGGAGGAATAGGGCTAAGTGACAGCACATGTGAAAAAGACTTGGGTATACTAATAGATCACAGACTGAATATGAGTCAACAGTGTGATGCAGCAGCAAAAAAGGCAAATGCAATTCTAGGATGTATTAACAGAAGCATACAGTCTAGATCACGTGAAGTCATTATTTCCCTCTACTCCTCTTTGGTCAGACCTCATCTGGAATATTGTGTCCAGTTTTGGGCACCACATTTTAAAAAAGACATCAACAAACTGGAGCAAGTTCAGAAAAGAGCGACCAGAATGGTGACCGGTCTGCAAACCCTGTCTTATGAGGAAAGGTTGCAGGATTTGGGAATGTTTAGTTTGCAAAAGAGAAGACTGAGAGGAGACTTAATAGCTGTCTACAAATATCTAAAGGGCTGTCACATTGTAGAAGGATCAACTTTATTCTCATTTGCACAAGGAAAGACTAGAAGCAATGGGATGAAACTGAATGGGAGGAGACACAGATTAGATATTAGAAAAAACTTTTTGACAGTTAGAGTGATCAATGAGTGGAACAGGCTGCCACGAGAAGTGGTGAGTTCTCCTTCAATGGAAGTCTTCAAACAGAGGCTGGACAGACATCTGACTGGGATGATTTAGCGAATCCTGCTTTGAGCAGGGGGTTGGACCAGATGGCCCAGGAGGTCCCTTCCAACTCTACGATTCTATGATTCTATGATTCTATGCCTCCTATATACAGTATGAGCCTGTACTTCGCTTCCTATATACAGTATGAGGCCGCATATAGCCTCCTATATACAGTATGAGCACCCACATATAGCATCCTGAATGCAGTGTTTACCTCCTATATACAGTATGAGCCTGCACATTGCTTCCTATATACAGTATGAGCCTGCACATAGCCTGTACATCGCTTCCTATATACAGTATGAGGCTGCATATAGCCTCCTATATACAGTATGATCCCACATAGCCTCCTGTATACAGTATGAGGCCGCATATAGCCTTCTATATACAGTATGAGGCCGCATATAGCCTCCTACATACAGTATGAGCCTGCACATTGCTTCCTATATACAATATGAGCCCACATAGCCTGCTATATACAGTATGAGCCTCCACATCGCTTCCTATATACAGTATGAGGCCACATATAGCCTCCTATGTACGGTATGAGCCTGCACATCGCTTCCTATATACAGTATGAGGCCGCATATAGCCTCCTATATACAGTATGAGCACCCACATATAGCCTCCTGAATACAGTTTTTGCCTCCTATATACAGTATGAGCCTGCACATTGCTTCCTATAAACAGTATGAGTCTGCACATAGTCTCCTATATACAGTATGAGCCTGCACATCGCTTCCTATATAGAGTATGAGGCCGCATATAGGCTCCTATATACAGTATGAGCCTGCAAATCGCTTCCCATATACAGTATGAGGCCACATATAGCCTCCTGAATACAGTATTTGCCTCCTATATACAGTATGAGCACCCACATATTGCCTCCTGAATGCAGTGTTTACCTCCTATAAACAGTATGAGCCTGCACATTGCTTCCTATATACATTATGAGCCTGCACATAGCCTCCTATATACAGTATGAGCTTGTACATCCCTTCCTATATACAGTATGAGGCCACATATAGCCTCCTATATACAGTATGAGCATCCACATATAGCCTCCTATATACAGTATGAGCATCCACATATAGCCTCCTATGTACAGTATGAGCCTGCGCATTGCTTCCTATAAACAGTATGAGCATCCACATAGCCTCCTATGTACAGTATGAGCCTGCACATCGCTTCCTATAACCAGTATGAGCCTGCAAATCGCTTCCTATATACAGTATGAGCCCACATATAGCCTCCTGAATACAGTGTGAGTCTCCATATAGCCTCCTATATACAGTATGAGCACTCACATATAGCCTCCTGAATACATTGTTTGCCACCATATTGCCTCCTATATACAGTGTGAGTCCCCATATAGCTCCTATATACAGTATGAGCCCCTATATAGCATCCCATATCTAACTGCATTTACCTTGGTATCATTCATTTTCTATGAGACTGCTCTGTTCTCATATTGTGCATTTATGCATTTAGTAGGGCTTAATGGAATGATTGCGCTTGTTACACATCAACTCTAGATGCGCTCACTTATTAGACTTTGGTTGGGGCAACTTTAAAATATAATAATGATAATGGTCCTGTCTAGTGACAAGTTTATTTTACAGGCTTCTGGAGAAAGGCACAATACCAGTCATTCAAGGGTTAATTCTTTGGAACACTGAGAGGGACTTTCTAGCCAATGAAACCACAGTATAAAACACCTGTGATAACTATGGCAACTGCGCTGATGTCATAAACACATACATCTATGATGCAGGAGAAGATTCCAGAACCACAAGTCATTCAGCCGTAGACGGAGCCATACTTGATGTGTCTGGAGACCTGGAGCTTCATCACTCCACAATGGGAGGAAGGGGACACCGCCTAGCCAGCCAGATCAGCCATAGCGCCTAGCCAGCCAGATCAATGGGGTGACAGATGTTGCAGCCAGATCTCCCTCACGTCCGGTACTCGCCGCCTTCACTTTATGTGTACGGCCTGGAGAGGTCGCATTAGGCTTCTCCAAAACAAATATGACACAATGTACAAATTCAGGTACAATTTGCTGTTACATGTTGGCACTAACCTTCTAAGCCCAAGGGAAGGGCAGTCCTGCAGCCATGGTTCCCTAGAGGTTTCCACTACAGGGGGTTTTTCCTCTCCTGAGTGCTGAAGGACGATTCTTCGTGAGTCGGGGGTTCTGCCATTTTCAGTGTCTCTTTCATAGTAATTGGCTGATTCTAAATTTCAGACACTGAAAGAAATAATAATGATGAGATTTGGAATAAAATTCGGTCAATTTAACATCCAATAAAAGTGTTTTGTGTGTTTCTTTCACAATCTTCGGTTGGTGAGATTTTGTTGGGGGATGAGGATCCAGCATCTATGATCAAGCCATGAAGCCAGATATGAAGTCAGAGCAATTTAACCCTGCGCTGGAAGACAGGACGGAGCAGAGATGACAAAGTGTGACTGCACAATTAGCACAAGTTCACACTCTTCCTCCCATTCAGATACACGAGGGGATTCAGGGCAGAGTTGGGACTAAAAAGCAGCCCTGGCACACAAAATTCACCAGCCCACATGCAATAAGTGTCCTCAACCCAAATCGTAGAACACTGATAGGTCATGTAGGATTTTGCTTTATCCGTTACCAGGGCCAAAACAAAGTATTTTGGGTGCCCAAGGCAGATGAAGCCGAAGGCGCCCATTTTGCATTTCTACCCAGCTAATTCTTCCCTTTTCCTTTAGGTCTATGACATCATGTGATTAATAACTGATGAGCTGAATCCTTCTAAGTCAGGCCCATATACATTTGTATCTCATGAACCTACAACTCCCAGTATGTCCTTAACAATGGTAAGGAGATGCTGGGAGTTATCAGTCTTTATCAGACTGTGGACTATACAGGAACCATAGTACTGATGAGACGCAGTCAGTACCAATAGCTAAAAATGTACATCCTGGTACCTTATAGGTGACCTCTTCTCAGATTGAGTCTTTTCTTTCTCTTAGGCCTGTTTCACACTTCAGTTTTCTGGCGTTAGTCAAAATCCGCCAGTGTGCAAAAGCGGATCCGTTTCCGTTTTGTGGCAAACGGATGCAACTAGATCCGTTTTTTGTACGGATCCGCTTTAGACGCTAGTGCATGAAATTTAAAGTAAGGCCTGTTTCACGAGAGAGAGAGAGATTTAGCTGCCAGAATGGGATTTGGGGTTAAATATCATGAAAGGACATTCATTCGGGCATGCTCAGTATAAAAAGGAGGATCCGATGGCAGATTCTGTCAATTAACGGTTGGCAACGGATCCACCGCCTTTTCTCATCCACATCTCGCTTCTTATGGCCCCTTTCACACTCCAGTCTTTTGCAATCAGTCACAATCCGTCAAAGTGTTCAGATCCGTCAAGTGGACGGATCCTGCGTATATTGCAAAAAACTAATGCACTGGATCTGTTTTTATGACTGATCCGTTGTAGCAGCCTTGCTGTAGGAATTAAAGAAACAGAATTCTGGAGTGAGAGAGAGAGAAGGATTTTGTGCCAGAATAGAAAAAGCAGCCGCAGGGGGTTAAAATAAAGGAAGAAAAATGATTCCGGGCATGCTCAGTTTTAAAAGACGGAATCCGTCGCTATCCGACTTTTCGACGTACACAAAAAATGTTCATCTGTCCGTTGTCTCCGGCCGACGGACAGAGATTTTCTGATGGATCCGTTGGACGACAGATGAAACGTGTGGCCATCCGTCACTAATACAAGTCTATGAGAAAAAAACGGATCCAGCATGAAAAAATGATGGAAAGCCAAAACTATAAATATATATATATATATATATATTTTGTATTCCAAATTATAATGTGATGACATAAAAATCTGAATAATAAATATATCAATACATCTTGCCAAAATTTGTATAATATCAGCACCAGAAAAAAATAAATAAAAAATATGTAAAAAAAAATGCTAAGTGCTAAAATATATCGCTCAAAAAACTTTTTTCTATTAATAATGTGTAAGTTAAATATATAGTGTAGACAATAATATCGTGAAAAGTACTACCATAATATTCTAAAAATTGCACTAAAAAGTGCTATAGTGCTGTAAAACAAAAATTGTGCAAAAGTGAAAAGTATTGCAAGATATAGAATTAAATCCACTGTAAATGATTCAGTACTATAAAGTGCTAGAGGACAAAACATACAATGCACATTGAAAATAAATGAATATACAAGTATAACCAAGAAATAATGTTCTCCAAAAAGTACTGCAATGCTATAGATGAATTGCAGAGTACTGCAAAATATGAGGGATAAATACAAATGAAAGTTTACGTATACTAAAATATGCCAAGATATAAATTACTATAATATGACCCAGTAATATAAGGTGTTATAGTGCTACACCGCCATACACATTAAGTTTGGAGCTGTGACCAAGCTCACCCAAGCGAAGAGCGCTTGACACTGGACGCCAGAGTCCGTGGCTGCACGGGTACAACAGTCCCAGCAGCCAAATCCGGAGGGCAGGAGACTGCAGGCCTCCTGACCCCATCACACACCTGAACGCACAGCAGCATACCAGAGCCAGAGCCACCACGAAGGAGTGACACCTGTGAAAGGCTCAAGCTGCCTGCCATACAGGCAAGGACTAAAGAACCGTAAAGAATTAAGGGTAAACTGATTAAATTTGCTGATGACACAAAGCTAGGAGGGATAGATAATACTAGAGAAGAGAGAGAGAGGATTCAAAAAGATTTAAATAAACTGGAGAAGTGGGCAGCAACTAACAGAATGGTTTTTAACAGGGAGAAATGCAAAGTACTACATCTGGGCAATAAAAATGAAAAAAGCATATATAGAATGGGAGGAATAGGGCTAAGTGACAGCACATGTGAAAAAGACTTGGGTATACTAATAGATCACAGACTGAATATGAGTCAACAGTGTGATGCAGCAGCAAAAAAGGCAAATGCAATTCTAGGATGTATTAACAGAAGCATACAGTCTAGATCACGTGAAGTCATTATTTCCTTCTACTCCTCTTTGGTCAGACCTCATCTGGAATATTGTGTCCAGTTATGGGCACCACATTTTAAAAAAGACATCAACAAACTGGAGCAAGTTCAGAAAAGAGCGACCAGAATGGTGACCGGTCTGCAAACCCTGTCTTATGCAGAAAGGTTGCAGGATTTGGGAATGTTTAGTTTGCAAAAGAGAAGACTGAGAGGAGACTTAATAGCTGTCTACAAATATCTAAAGGGCTGTCACATTGTAGAAGGATCAACTTTATTCTCATTTGCACAAGGAAAGACTAGAAGCAATGGGATGAAACTGAATGGGAGGAGACACAGATTAGATATTAGAAAAAACTTTTTGACAGTTAGAGTGATCAATGAGTGGAACAGGCTGCCACGAGAAGTGGTGAGTTCTCCTTCAATGGAAGTATTCAAACAGAGGCTGGACAGACATCTGACTGGGATGATTTAGCGAATCCTGCTTTGAGCAGGGGGTTGGACCAGATGGCTCAGGAGGTCCCTTCCAACTCTACGATTCTATGATTCTATGAACAGAGGACTGAGCATAGCTTTAGACCTCATGGGACAGCGTAGAAAGGAGGCCTCCAACCCATCTGGCTTAGTGGATCCTAAATTGCTTCCAGGCTGGCTGGATCTCCATTACCATCAGTACTCAGTGCCCTGGTTTGCAACTCAAAATGTGAGTAAAAGCGTAAAGACTGCACCCCGCTGTGTTCTCCTGTTTATTTGCTGCGTCACCTCAGCCCTGCATTACATCCATCATCACCATCTTTTATAATATAATTGCCCTGAGACTTAGCTCTACCTGTGGAGAGCTGTACCAACTCTGCTGCATCACCATCAGCCTCAGCGGTCTTTTTAAGCAGCGTCGGCTATCCCTTGCCGAATACCACAGGTGGCGTCACAAACTATTGTATATCTTATATAGGGTCCAGGATCCAGCAGGATGATGAGGAGCTCTCCTAGCCAGCGTCCTCTCCCGATCACGGCATAGCCACGCCCCACCTTGAGATTGTTGATATCTTTCAACAATTTTGGTTCTCAAGTCCTCACAGTTCTCATCTTCTCTTTATGTCCTCCATGCTTAGTGTGGCACAGAGACATACATTGCAAAGATTGAGTCAACTTCTCCCCTTTTTATCTGGTGTCAGGTGTTATTTTCATATTGCCCCCAATTGGTTTTAAATTCTGCCTGGAATCTGCCTTAAAAAGAGCCTCAAAACCACTGCAAAAAGTGAATATAATCCCCAGCAATCCTACACAATGATCCCCCACTTATCGCGGGCATTACATTCTAAACCTCCAACACGATAGTTGAATATCCCCCAAGTAAGAAACTTACATTTATTTTAGCATTTATATATTTTAAGGATTTACAAACCCCTCCCACACACTTATTTACCATTACCAGTCCCTTATTAATCGGCCCCAGTTCCTTATTAACCTTTTGCACCTTTTTATAAACACTACTTATGTTCATAAACAAATTCTACATGATGAAGATGATGAATTAGCTGTGTAGTACTGATGATTGAAGGTGATGAAAATGGGATGAATGTACAGTACTGTACTGCACAGCATGGAAGAGCATTACAGCTCTCCTATTGGCACCACTTCATCAGGAGCTTCTTCAGGTGAGGCAGTAGTATCTTCAGCCTCATCCGTAACTTTTACTACCACTAAATGCGTAACCAACCTCTTGTTCGAGTGATGAACATAGTCATGGAGAGATGCTGGTTCTGCTTCTTATGAACCATACGGAGGTCCTATTCCTCAGCCAATCGATGAAGTACATTGCCCATTATGACCATGGTTACAAGTCGATCAAGTGTTGGGCCAACCTCCTCCTCTTCTTAAACCCGTTGTTCAAACTGTTCCTCATCCTCTTCTTCACTTGCTGAAGGGTGTTTCCGTCTTCAGTAGTCATGTCACTGAAGCCCTCTCCTCCCGGTATTTTCACCAGCTTCACAGCCTAATCCACCGCAGAGTGATACATTTCATCAAGAGAAAGTCTGACACATCATTTTCTTTATGGTTTTTTGAACATTTTTTCAATATATTTTTTGTTTTTAACCCCTTCACCCCCAAGGGTGGTTTGCACGTTCATGACCGGGCCAATTTTTACAATTCTGACCACTGTACCTTTATGAGGTCATAACTCTGGAACGCTTCCATGGATCCCGGTGATTCTGACATTGTTTTGTCGTGACATATTGTACTTCATGTTAGTGGTAAAATTTCATTCAAATAACTTGCGTTTATTTGTGAAAAAAATGGAAATTCGCAATTTTCCAACTTTGAATTTTTATGCCCTTAAATCACGGAGATATGGCACACAAAAAACTTGATAACTAACATTTCCCACATGTTTACTTTACATCAGCACAATTTTGGAACCAAAATTTTTTTTTGTTAGGAAGTTAAAAGGGTTAAAAGTTGACCAGCGATTTCTCATTTTTACAACACCATTTTATTTTTAGGACCACATCACATTTGAAGCCACTTTGAGGGGTCTTTTTGATAGAAAATACCCAAAAGTGACACCATTCTAAAAACTGCACCCTTTAAGGTGCTCAAAACCACATTCAAGAAGTTTATTAACCCTTTAGGTGCGTCACAGGAATTTTTTTGAATATTTAAAAAAAAAATGAACATCTAACTTTTTTTCACAAAAAAAGGACTTCAGGTTCAATTTTTTTTATTTTACCAAGGGTAACAGGAGAGATTGGACTGCAAAAGTTATTGTGCAATTTGTCCTGAGTACGCTGATACCCGATTTGTGGGGGGAACGACTGTTTCGGCGCATGGCAGAGCTCAGAATGGAAGGAGCGCCGTTTGACTTTTTCAATGCAAAATTGGCTGGAATTCAGATCGGACGCCATGTCACGTTTGGAGAGTCCCTGATGTACCTAAACAGTGGAAACCCCCTACAAGTGACCCCAATTTGGAAACTAGACCCCCCAAGGAACTTATCTAGATATGTGGTGAGAACTTTGAACCCACAAGGGCTTTACAGAAGTTTATAACGTATAGCGGTACAATTAAAAAAATAATATTTTTTCCACAAAAATGATCTTTTCACCCCAATTTTTATTTTCCCAAGGGTATCAGGACCCTAAAAGTTATTGTGCAATTTGTCCTGAGTATGCTGATACCCCAAATGTGGGGGTAAACCACTATTTGGGCGCATGGCAGAGCTCGGAAGGGAAGCAGCGCCATTTGACATTTTTGGCTGGAATTGAGATCGGACACCATGTCGCGATTGGAAAACCCCTGATGTACCTAAACAGTGGAAACCCCCCCACAAATAACACCATTTTGGAAACTAGACCCCCTAAGGAACTTATCTAGATGTGAGGTGAGCACTTTGAACCCCCAAGGGCTTCACAGAAGTTTATAATGCCAAGGCATGAAAATAAAAAAATCGTTTTTTTTCCACAAACATGATCAATTAGTCCCCAATTGTTTTATTTTCCCAAGGGTAACAGGAGAAATTGAACCCCAAAAGTTGTTGTCCAATTTGTCCTGAGTACGCTGACACCCCATATGTGGGAGAAAACTACTGTATGGACACACGTCAGGGCTCGGAAGGGAAGTAGTGACGTTTTGGAATGCAGACTTTGATGGAATGGTCTGCGGGTGTCATGTTGCCTTTGGAGAGCCCCTAATGTACCTAAACAGTGGAAACACCGACAAATGACCCCATTTTGGAAACGAGAACCCCTAAGGAACTTATCTAGATGTGTGCTGAGCACTTTGAACCCCCAAGTGCTTCACAGAAGTTTATAACGCTCGGACGTGAAAATAAAAAAATCATTTTTTTCCACAAAAATGATATTTTTGCCCCCAATTTTTTATTTTCCTAAGGGTTACAGGAGAAATTGGACCCCAAAAATTGTTTTGCAATTTGTCCTGAGTAGGCTGATACCCTACATGTAGGGTAAAACACCGTTTGGGCGCATGGCAGAGCTTGGAAAGGAAGGAGCACCATATGACATTTTCAACTCAGAATTGGCCGGAATTGAGATCAGACGCAATGTTGCATTTGGAGAGCCCCTGATGTGCCCAAGCAGTGGAAACCCCCAATTCTAACTCCAACCCGAACCCCAACACACCCCTAACCCTAATCTCAGCCCTAACCCTAACCCTAACCCAAGCCCTAACCCTAACCCTAGCCCTAACGGAAAAATGGAAATAAATACATTTTTTTTATTTTATTATTTTTCCCTAACTAAGGGGGTGATAACGAGGGGTTTGATTTACTATTTATGGCGGTTTTTATATTTGGCAGCTGTCGCACGCTAAAAGACGCTTTTTATTGTAAAAATAGTTTTTGCATCACCACATATTGAGAGCTATAATTTTTCCGTATTTTGACCCACCGAGTCATGTGAGGTCTTATTTTTTGCGGGACGAGTTGACGTTTTTATCGGTACCATTTTCGGGCACGTGACATTTTTTGATCGCTTTTTATTCCGATTTTTGGGACGCAGAATGAACAAAAACCAGCGTTTCATGAATTTCTTTTGGGGGAGTGCGTTTACACCGTTCTGCGTGCAGTAAAATTGATAAAGCGGTTTTATTCTTCGGGTCAGTACGGTTACAGCGATACCTCATTTAGGTCGTTTTTTAGGTTTTGTCGGTTTTATGCAATGAAAACTATTTTATATAAAAAATAATTATTTTTGCATCGCTTTATTCTGCGAGCTATAACTTTTTTATTTTTTCACTGATGTTGCTGTGTGGCAGCTTTTTTTTGTGGGACAAGATGCCATTTTCAGCGGTACCATGGATATTTATATGCGTCTTTTTGATCGCGCGTTATTACACTTTTTGTTTGGCGGTATGATAAATCATTTTTTGCTTCGTTTATTTTTATTTTTTAAGGGGTTCGCTAAAGGGGTTAACTAACGGGACAGTTTTATAGGGCGGGTCGTTACGGACGCGGCGATACCTAATATGTGTACTTTTATTTTATTTATTTTTTTCAAAAAATGAATTTATTGGGGAATATTTTTTTTTTTTTTTTTACTAATTTATTTGGCGATTTTTTTTAAATTATTTTTACACTTTTTTATAATTTTTTTTTTACTTTATTACACAGTCCCAGGTGGGACATCACTGTCCTGTGACAGATCGCTGATCTGTCACATCACAGATCACTGTGACAGATCAGCGATCTGTCACAGGCATTGAAGCAGACTTCCTCTTGCCTGCGCTTTGCAGGCACTGAGGAAGCCAGCTTCCTGCAGGCCCCCGAAGGCCCCCGTCGCCATCTTGGATTCGGGGGCCTGGAGGAAAGGAGCCCCCCGCAGCAGCGCTGCACATTGCGCTGCTGTGGGGGGCTCAGGGAAGCACGGAGGGAGCCCCCTCCCTGCCGATGCTTCCCTTTAACTCCATCAAACATGATCGCGGTGTGCAAGGGGTTAACGTGTCGGGGGCGGTCCGTGACCGTCCCTGACACATTGTGCCGGGTGTCAGCTGTGATAATCAGCTGACACCCGGCCGCGATCAGCGGTGCTCACCACATGGGCGCCGCTGATCGCTGAGACGTACTATCCCGTCCATGGGCATAGGGGCCCAGGTCCCATGGACGGGATAGTACGTCGGATGGCAGGAAGGGGTTAAATATTTGATAGACTCGAAAAAAAACAAGAAGTGGGAGAAAAGGTAGTCACTTATTAATGAGACAAATAGAAGAATATTTACCGTATACACTCGTGTATAAGCCGAGTTTTTCAGCACTTTTTTTGTGCTGAAAACACCCCCCTTGGCTTATACACGAGTCACGGTCCCAGAAAGCCGGCAGAGGAGGGGAGCAGCAGGTCACAGAGGCCACCAGCTTCCATCACACCATACTCACATGCCTGCACGCCTCTCCGCTCCCTTAGGTGTGGAGCGCATATTCATTACCTTAATGAGCAGTACCACATGATCACTCGACAGGAAGAGCTGCAGGCTCCGGCTGTAACGTCTGTCTGCGGTCTGGGCTGCAGCCAGACAACACCCCGAGAAACACTGATACCCTTTACCCCTATTCAGGGATCTGGATTTATAGCAGAGCCCAGGAGGTGCTGTCTGAATAGGAGCAGTGGCCAGAGCAGGACGGTCGCCAGAGAGGGAGTTCCAATACAGGACAAAAACGTGGTAGTATCTGGGTCTAAACCAGTCGGGCAGCAGGGTACAAAACCGTTAGGCAGAAGGAGAGTCAGAAGTCCAGGCCAAGGTCAGAGTTATTCAACTATAGCAATTCACACAGTAACACGCAGGGGAACCAAGAATATATCCGGCGGCTTGCAAGACCAGTCCCAAGGTATTTGAGGGATCAGGTCACCCCTCACAGGTTCCTGGACTGCTGATGTCATCAGTACCGCCCCCAGGACCAGGCCAGATGATGATGCAGTAACCTTCTGATGACTGACAGAGGGGCAGAGCCTGCGCCCACCAGATGCCTGCACAGGTGCCCTTACTCTGTCAGCACCATAACTCACGGGCGAGTGACCGCGCCCAGAACAGCAGACCCCGAATTAAAAGGCAACGTGACAGACCGGCGCCTCCTAGAGGCTAAAGCCGGGACAGTAGGCCCTGAGTCTGATGCGACGGAACCACGGCCCCTCCCAGTGGCCGAGGCATTAACAGCCGTCCCTGAGTCTGACGACGAAGTGGCGGTCCGGCGCCTCCTAGTGGCCGCGACCGGAACAGCAGGCCCCAAGTCTGGCGGAGACGTGACAGTACCCCCCCTTCCAAGAGGGGCCTCCGGACCCTCAAAACCCGGTTTGTCCTGGTGAAGGAGGTGAAACCTTCTAATTAATGCCTTGGCATGGATGTTCCTTGCGGGGACCCAGGACCTCTCCTCCGGGCCGCAGCCCTTCCAGTGTACAAGATACTGTATGGAGCCTCTCACCAGGCGGGAGTCAAGGATACCCTGGACTTCATACTCTAAAGCTCCCCCGACCGAAACAGGAGGAGGGGGGTACTGGACAGGGTGAATGGGAGAACAATAAGGCTTGCGGAGAGACCTGTGGAATACGTTAGGTAATTTGAATGTGGAAACTGTGGAAGTTTTAAGCGGAAGGCTACTGGGTTAACCACCTCGATAATTTTGTATGGGCCGATGAACCTGGGACCCAGTTTGGCAGATGGTACCTTAAGCTTGATATTTTTTGTAGAGAGCCAAACCTTATCGCCACCTCCCAGGTGCGGCCCCTTAGATCGTCGTCTATTTGAGGCCGAAGCCTGTCTAACCTGAGCCCCTTACAAATTTGAATTAACCTCAGACCAAATCGTTTTCAGCCGATGTATATTTTGCTCAACCCCAGGGAGCTCCGACATCCTGGCCGAAAACGACTCAAAGCGCGGATGTAGTCCAAGGTTACAGAAAAAGGGGGTAGTTTTAATGGAGTCCTGATATCGATTATTGAGCGCGAATTCAGCCAATGGCAGATGTTCCACCCAATCGGACTGATGTCCTGACACATAACAGCGGAGGTATTGAATCATAGAATTGTAGAGTTGGAAGGGACCTCCTGGGCCATCTGGTCCAAACCCCTGCTCAAAGCAGGATTCGCTAAATCATCCCAGTCAGATGTCTGTCCAGCCTCTGTTTGAAGACATCCATTGAAGGAGAACTCACCACCTCTCGTGGCAGCTTGTTCCACTCATTGATCACTCTAACTGTCAAAAAGTTTTTTCTAATATCTAATCTGTGTCTCCTCCCATTCAGTTTCATCCCATTGCTTCTAGTCTTTCCTTGTGCAAATGAGAATAAAGTTGATCCTTCTACAATGTGACAGCCCTTTAGATATTTGTAGACAGCTATTAAGTCTCCTCTCAGTCTTCTCTTTTGCAAACTAAACAATCCCAAATCCTGCAACCTTTCCTCATAAGACAGGGTTTGCAGACCGGTCACCATTCTGATTGCTCTTTTCTGAACTTGCTCCAGTTTGTTGATGTCTTTTTTAAAATGTGGTGCCCATAACTGGACACAATATTCCAGATGAGGTCTGACCAAAGAGGAGTAGAGGAAAATAATGACTTCATGTGATCTAGACTGTATGCTTCTGTTAATACATCCTAGAATTGCATTTGCTTTTTTTGCTGCTGCATCACACTGTTGACTCATATTCAGTCTGTGATCTATTAGTATACCCAAGTCTTTTTCACATGTGCTGTTGCTTAGGCCTATTCCTCCCATTCTATATATGCTTTTTTCATTTTTATTGCCCAGATGTAGTACTTTGCATTTCTCCCTGTTAAAAACCATTCTGTTAGTTGCTGCCCACTTCTCCAGTTTATTTAAATCGTTTTGAATCCTCTCTCTCTCTTCTCTAGTATTAGCTATCCCTCCTAGCTTTGTGTCATCAGCAAATTTAATCAGTTTACCCTCAATTCCTTCATCTAAATCGTTGATAAAGATGTTGAACAATACAGGGCCCAGGACAGAGCCCTGTGGTACCCCACTTGAGACATTCTTCCAACTGGATGTGCAGCCATTTACGACCACTCTTTGGGTCCGATCACTAAGCCAGTTATGAATCCACCTAACAGTTGCCTTGTCCATTCCATACTTAGTCATTTTTTCAATAAGGATTGTATGAGAGACTTTGTCAAATGCTTTGCTGAAGTCAAGATATACTATATCTACAGCATTTCCTTGATCCACCCACTCAGTGATACCGTCATAGAAGGAAATTAAGTTAGTCTGACTTGACTTATTAGTTACAAACCCATGCTGACTCTGTTTAATCACTTCATTCTTATCCAGGTATTGACATACATGTTGTTTAATAATTTGTTCAAAGATCTTTCCTGGTATAGAAGTCAGACTCACCGGCCTATAGTTGCCTGGGTCCACCTTCTTCCCCTTTTTGAAGATAGGAACAACATTTGCTCTTCTCCAGTCTTCTGGCACTTCTCCTGTCCTCCAAGAATTTTCAAAGATTATGGAGAGGGGTTCAAAAATTTCTTCTGCTATCTCCTTCAGTACTCTGGGGTGTAATTCATCTGGACTTGGAGACTTGAATTCATTTAGGTTAGCTAAGTGTTTCCTCACTATCTTTCTGTTTATAGATATCCTGGATTCTTCTGTTCCCTTAATAGGACAGTGAATAACAGTTGATGTTACATTTCCTTTCTGAGAGAAAACAGATGCAAAATAGGAATTTAAAAGTGCAGCCTTCTCAACATCCTGTCTGACCATTTCATCATTTTCATCCTGTAAAAATCCTATAGCATCTTTGACTTTTCTTTTACTTTTGACATATCCCCAAAATCCTTTATTATTGCTTTTGACATCTCTTGCAAGCCTCAATTCATTTTCAGCTTTAGATAATCTGATTTGTGCCCTGCAGGTTCTGCAGACAGCATAATATTCTTCTTTAGATATGCCTCCCTCTTTCCATTTTATAAACATTTTTTTTGTTCCAGAGTTTGGTTAGTACGCTCAGTTTGACCATTGGTCTCGGGATGGTATGCCGAGGAGAAGGACAACTCCACACCGATGCGTCTACAGAACGCCCTCCAGAACTTCGAGACAAACTGGGTACCCCTGTCGGACACAATATTTGTCGGAACGCCGTATGTGCAGAATGAACAGCTTACTTAAAGTTTCAGAGTTAGGCAAGCCAGACAGGGGAATAACATGACACTGCTTGCTGAACCTGTCTCCAACCACCCAGATACAAGTTTTCCCATCTGAGGGTGGCAAATCTGTAATGAAGTCCATGGAGATGTGGGTCCATGGACTCTCAGGGGTGGGCAAGGACTGAAGCCAGCCGGCAGGGCGGCTATGGAGGGATTTGGCACGGGCACAGACTTCACACGCAGAAACATAGTCTTTACAGTCCTTGGCCACCGTCGGCCACCAAAAGTTCCTGGTTACCAGCCTGGTGGTATTATTGAGACCGGGATGGCCTGCCAGGACAGATTCGTGTGATTCTTTTAGAACCTGCAGACGAAGGTTAGCTGGAACAAACAATTTTTTGGGGGGCGTAGCGTCAGGGGCTTGCTCTGAAGACCTACGGATCTCCTCCAGAAGGTCCAAAGACACTGCCGACACGACGATTCCATTAGCCAATATCGGTACTGGTTCACAGTCCTCGGTCTGTGTGGGGCAAAAACTGCGAGAGAGGGCATCTGCCCTCACATTTTTAGTACCGGGGCGAAAAGTAATTAAAAAATCAAACCTGGAGAAAAAACAGGCCCACCTGGCCTGCCTGGGATTTAGTCTCTTAGCTGACTCTAGGTAGGTTAAGTTTTTGTGGTCTGTAATAACAGTGACCTTGTGTTTGGCACCTTTGAGGAAGTGGCGCCATTCCTCGAAGGCCCATTTGATCGCCAATAATTCTCAATTACCAATGTCATAGTTTCTCTCCGTGGTAGAGAATTTGTGGGAGAAAAACGCACACAGGCGAGTGAGGGATGCAGTGCCTTGCGATAGCACTGCTCCCACTCCGACCTCGGAGGCATCCACTTCCACAACAAATGGGCGGTCTAAGTCCGGTTGCACCAAAACTGGGTTGGCCACGAAGCACTCTTTCAGTGTGGAAAATGCCTGAATAGCCTCAGGATTCCAATTGGTCACGTCCGCCCCTTTTCGGGTAAGGTCCGTGAGTGGCTTGGCAATCTCCGAGAAACCCCTGATAAACTTGCGGTAGTAATTCGCGAATCCCAAAAACTGCTGCAGCGTCTTCAGCGATTTGGGTTGCACCCAAGCCTTAATAGGTTGAATCTTGGCAGGATCCATGCGAAACCCCTTGCCTGAGACCATGTATCCTAAAAACTGTACCTCTTCAGCAAAGAAAACACATTTTTCCAGTTTCGCAAACAAAGAGTGTTCTCGCAGTCTCTGCTGCACCGACCTGACGTGTTGAGTATGTGTCACAGGGTCAGCAGAGTAAATCAAAATGTCATCAAGATACACGACGACATACACCCCACAAATGTCTCTGAAAACATCATTGACGAAGTGTTGAAATACTGCAGGCGCGTTACTGAGTCCGAACGGCATTACCAGGTATTCAAAGTGACCAAGAGGTGTATTAAAGGCCGTTTTCCATTCGTCACCGTTTCTTATGCGGACCAGATTATATGCCCCCCGGAGGTCAAGTTTAGTAAACCAGTGGGCTCCCAGTAGCTGATTAAACAGATCAGGAATGAGTGGAAGCGGATACTGGTTTTTTACAGTAATAGCGTTAAGCTCACGACAATCTATACATGGTCTGAGTCCACCATCTTTTTTTCCTACAAAGAAAAACCCAGCCCCTACAGGTGAAGTGGAGGGTCTAATAAAACCTTTTCGCAGGCTGTCTGCTATGTAGTCATTCATGGCTACACGCTCAGGACCAGAGAGGTTAAATATTCTCCCCTTAGGGAGGCGGGCACCTGGGACCAAGTCGATAGGACAGTGATACTCTCTATGAGGAGGTAGTTTCTCAGACTCCACTATGGAGAAGACATCTTCATAATCTCTGAGCGCATATGGAATAGAGGGGTTTTTAATTTTAACTTGGTTCACTGACAGTGACATACAGTTACTCTGACACCATGGACTCCAGCGCACGATATCACATAAGCGCCAGTCAATAACCGGATTATGCTGGTGCAACCATGGCATGCCTAACATAACCGGATTAGATAAATTATGTAGAACAAAAAATTATATCTGTTCGTTGTGTAATGCCCCCACTGACATAGTAATGTCTGCAGTAACAAACTCCACTCCACCCTGGATAATGTATGTACCATTGATAGCAGTGGTCTGAAAAGGGGCATTAAGTCTTAGCAGTGGTACACCGAGATTCCTTGCGAGCAAAAAATCCATGAAATAGCCCGCAGAACCACAATCCACATAAGCCTTCACATACAGGGATTTATTAGAAAATGAGTGTGAGACGGGTAACAAAAGTTTAGCCGCATTTGCGGGCAATACCTGAGCCTCTGTGCCAGCGCGACCAGAGCTGCCCAGAGGCCGACGTCCCAGGAATGTAGATCTCTGACGCTCAGCATTTCCCTGGCCTCCAGGCTGCAGCATGCTGGTGTAGGAAGATGGGAGTGTTCCTTCAGGCTGTGCTCTGGAGCAGGTGTTAGGCCAGGAAATCAGCTCAGACAGAAGAAGAAAAAAAAAAATTCAGGAGACTGCTTTTATATATGGTGAACATATACACAAAAAGCAAGTTTTTTTTCCTTGTATTATTTTGGGCCGGATATAATGTAACGTCCGTCTGCGGTCTGGGCTGCAGCCAGACAACACCCCGAGAAACACTGATACCCTTTACCCCTATACAGGGATCTGGATTTTTAGCAGAGCCCAGGAGGTGCTGTCTGAATAGGAGCAGTGTCCAGAGCAGGACGGTCGCCAGAGAGGGAGTTCCAATACAGGACAAAAACGTAGTAGTATCCGGGTCTAAACCAGTCGGGCAGCAGGGTACAAAAACGTTAGGCAGAAGCAGAGTCAGAAGTCCAGGCCAAGGTCTGAGTCATAACCAGGAGGGCAGCAGAGATACAGAATCGTTAGGCAGAAGCAGAGTCAGAAGTCCAGGCCAAGGTCAGAGTCATAAATCAGGAGGGCAGCAGAGGTACAGAATCGTTAGGCAGAAGCAGAGTCAGAAGTCCAGGCCAAGGTCATAGTTATTCAACTATAGCAAGTAACACACAGGGGAACCAAGAATATATCCGGCGGCTTGCAAGACCATTCCCAAGGTATTTGAGGGATCAGGTCACCCCTCACAGGTTCCCGGACTGCTGATGTCATCAGTACCGCCCCAGGACCAGGCCAGATGATGATGCAGTAACCTTCTGATGACTGACAGAGGACCGGAGCCTGCGCCCACCAGATGCCTGCACAGGTGCCCTTACTCTGTCAGCACCATAACTCACGGGCGAGTCACGGCGCCTCCTAGTGACCGCGCCCAGAACAGCAGACCCCGAATTAAAAGGCAACGTGACAGACCGGCGCCTCCTAGAGGCTAAAGCCGGGACAGTAGGCCCTGAGTCTGATGCGACGGAACCATGGCCCCTCCCAGTGGCCGAGGCAGGAACAGCCGTCCCTGAGTCTGACGACGAAGTGGCGGTCCGGCGCCTCCTAGTGGCCGCGAACGGAACAGCAGGCCCCAAGTCTGGCGGCGACGTGACACCGGCAGCCAGAACGAGCTGCAAAGCCACCAGGGAGGTAAAAAGGATGGTTTTACCAGTTATAGGGCATGCTGGGTCTGCTGGACAATTGTTTCTCCAAGGATCATTGTGGATACAGGGACCTCATTGCTTACTGATCAGGCACCAGGAAGCCCTGGATGAGATCTGGAGTTTCCGCTGTAGAGTCTCTGATACTTGCCTGGAGTTCATCCTGAGCCATCTGATTCATGAATACAATGCCAGTCCTGTAGTGAACATTGGCACCGATGTATAATGAAGCTCTGCAGATTCCCGAGGGCTGGTTAACTCTTCAGCCACTGCACAGGTCTCTGCTGATGTCAGGGGGTGGTCTCACGGGCCCCCTGACTATTGTGCTCAGTGTTATAATTGTGTCCCCTTTATGTTGAGGGCTGGTCCTGGCCTATGAATGGCTGATAACAGGGACCCATAGCTGCAGCACTGGAGTAGCGTGGGGGAGGGCGGTCCGCCCCAGGCGGCACGTGTGTGGGGGTGGCGCAGCAGCATGACAGCTCCTCGGCTGCTTTTAGGAAAGGCCCCAGCAGCCGTGTTGCTATGGTAACACTGTAGGACTACATTACCCGTCATGCCTCGGGCGTGCGTTCCTGGTATGACCCCGCTGCAGCGCTGTAGATTGGCAGTCACATGACCGTGGGATCTGCTGAGGCTTCGGCTGTCACATGCCCAAACAACGAGCGGAGCAGCCGCACAGCATGGAGCATGGCCAATGTGGCCAACAGGGTGTCGTGGTCCGACCGGGAGCAGCTGGAGGAGGCCGGGGAGAGCACGCCGCTGCTGAACGGAGCCGGCAACCAGCAGGTGAGGGCGGGAGGAGGAATACTGGGAATTGGGGGGCTGTGCAGATAGGTGACCATGGCGAGGCTGTGCAGGGGAGGACATGGGGGGGCTCTGTAGGGGGAGGACGTGGGGGGCTGTGCAGGGGAGGACATGGGGGGCTCTGTAGGGAGAGGACATGGGGGGCTCTGTAGGGAGAGGACATGGGGGGGCTCTGTAGGGAGAGGACATGGGGGGGCTCTGTAGGGAGAGGACATGGGGGGGCTGTGCAGGGGGAGGACATGGGGGGGCTGTACAGGGGAGGACATGGGGGGGCTCTGTAGAGGGAGGACATGGGGGGCTCTGCAGGGGAGGACATGGGGGGCTCTGTAGGGGAGGACATGGGCTGTGCAGGGGAGGACATGGGGGGCTGTGCAGGGGAGGACATGGGGGGCTGTGCAGGGGAGGACATGGGGGGCTGTGCAGGGGAGGACATGGGGGCTCTGTAGGAGGGACATGGGGGGCTGTGCAGGGGGAGTACATGGGGAGGCTGCGTAGGGGAGGACATGGGGGGCTGTGCAGGGGGGTAAACGGGGGGCTGTGCAAGGGAGAACATGAGGGCTCTGTAGGGAGTGTACTGTGGTTCTGTGCAGGGGGAGGACACATGGGTCTCCTTACACTGTTTTATGGTGCGGCTCTATGAAGGGCAGTGGTGGCGGTTCAGTAGGGTCATCAAGCTAATACATACATATATATATAGAGAACTGCAAGAAGATGAAAGTCTAGAAATTTAGAAATAATAACAGCAGAGTTAGTAGTAGACTAAAAATTAGATCTTTGAGTGTAGTGTGGGCTCTTCGGATGCTTCCGAAATATCAACGACCAAAGGGGCGGCAAATTTTTCGACCGCCCCGGGCGCCACAAACAGTTGCTACGCCACTGAGCTGCAGGAATGTATAATGTGTATAATGTGCACAGTAATGAATGTTCTAAATATTCACTGTCATTACCAAGAATTATCCGTGTTATATGGCCGGAACAAGATGCAGTGGCACCGACGGCGCGCAGGCAGGTAAATAGGATGTTTTTTTTCTTAACAGGAATCATACCTACAAAGATAGGGGATAAGGAGCCATGCATACAATGACAGGGACGGGGGAACCATGCATACCACGGTAGGGATGAGTGGTCAATGCACACCCGGCTTATACTCAAGTCAATAAGTTTACCCAGTTTTTCGTGGCAAAAGTTGGTGTCTCGGCTTGTACTCGGGTCGGCTTATACTCGAGTATATACGGTAATAGTTAAAACCTGACAAGAATAAACAATAATTTGCAGTTAGCCCAATCGTGGGGATAAATAGCTGAGAAATAAATAGTGATTAGTATATCTTAATAAATATATTGCAATTCGCCCAGTACAAAGCTGTGAAAAAAAATGGTAGTTACTATTTCCATTAAGTATTGCACTCAAACAGTTGATTAACCAAGAGAGATGGCATGTACCCGAATAGAATTCTCCTAGAGGCTGCAAATAAGAGCGGCAGGAAGTAAAGGGTTAATAGGTACATAGAACACACAATTGGGTGAAAATATTAAATGGTCATGAGCAATATGTCCTGGCATAAAGAGTGTGATTATATCCTTAGTCCATAGTTAATGCTTGGTATAAACCTGCATTCATAAAATATTCCAATGTCTATAGCCGTGGGGAGAGCTGCCCCGGCAGATGATGGATACACCAAGTACTTTCTCCAATGAGTGGAGGGCTCGTACCCTGTGAAATAGCGCGCTGAACAGTACATGGTGATTTCACCATATATAGTTGTATGTGAGTATTGCTACTCACAATACCTCCGATGGTCTGCGTAGAATCCGGTGACTGCGTTCTGGCTGGTGCAGTAAAGGTCGGACCTGGGAGATGCGGCGATATGCCGAGGTGTAGTGTGAGACCAGCGCTCCTGCGCTCCAGCTGTCGGCAGGGATCCGGTCACTCTGGTCGATAGCTGCGTCCCGGCAGATGTGCAGTAGGAGCAGGACCTGTGTGACGCGGTGGATCACGTGGTGCCGTGTAACTGCTGCTAGATGGAGGTACGGGTGGCAAAAAGGGCCGAAACCAACGCGTTTCGGAAAACTCAGCTTCTTTCTTCAGGTCCGGGACATATTGCTTATGACCATTTAATATTTTCACCCAATTGTGTTCTATATACATATTAACCCTTTACTTCTAGGAGAATTCTATTTGGGTACATGCCATCTCTCCTTGGTTAATCAACTGTTTGAGTGCAATACTTTCTATTTCCATTAACTACCATTTTTTTCACAGCTTTGTACTGGGCGAGTTGCAATATATTCATTAAGATATACTAATCACTATTTATTTCTCAGCTATTTATCCCCACGATTGGGCTAACTGCAGTTTATTGTTTATTCTTGTCAGGTTTTACCTATTAAATATTCTTCTATTTGTCTCATTAATAAGTGACTAGCTTTTCTCCCACATCTTGGTTTTTTCAGCGCGAGTCTATCACAAATATTTATAATCCTTTCGATTTCCTTGTGGTTGGTATCTAGAGTCGCAGCAGTTACAAAACCTTTTACACAGGCGCCACTTTATCGCTCTCCTTCATTTTTTGATTTTAACAATTTTTCCCTGGATCTGTAGCTGGATATTTCCTGCTTTTGAATTGCCTCCTATATACAGTGTGAGCCTCCACATTGCTTCCTATATACAGTATGAGGCCGCATATAGCCTCCTATATACAGTAGGAGCCTGCACAGCGCTTCCTATATACAGTATGAGGCCGCATATAGCCTCCTATATACAGTATGAGCCTGCACAGCGCTTCCTATATACAGTATGAGTCTGCACATAGTCTCCTATATACAGTATGAGCCTGCACATCGCTTCCTATATACAGTATGAGACCGCATATAGCCTCCTATATACAGTATGAGGCCGCATATAGCCTCCTACATACAGTATGAGCCTGCACAGCGCTTCCTATATACAGTATGAGCCTGCACATCGCTTCCCATATACAGTATGAGGCCGCATATAGCCTCCTACATACAGTATGAGGCCACATATAGCCTCCTATATACAGTATGAGCCTGCACATCGCTTCCTATATACAATATGAGCCTGCACATTGCTTCCTATATACAGTATAAGCCTGCACATTGCTTCCTATATACATTATGAGTCTGCACATAGTCTCCTATATACAGTATGAGCCTGCACATCGCTTCCTATATACAGTATGAGGCAGCATATAGCCTCCTACATACAGTATGAGGCTGCATATAGCCTCCTATATACAGTATGACCCTGCACATCGCTTCCCATGTACAGTATGAGACCACATATAGCCTCCTGAATACAGTATTTGCCTCCTATATACAGTATGAGGCTGCATATAGCCTCCTATATACAGTATGAGCCTGCACATCGCTTCCTATATACAGTATGAGGCCGCATATAGCCTCCTATATACAGTATGAGCCTGTACTTCGCTTCCTATATACAGTATGAGGCCGCATATAGCCTCCTATATACAGTATGAGCACCAACATATAGCCTCCTGAATGCAGTGTTTACCTCCTATATACAGTATGAGCCTGCACATTGCTTCCTATATACAGTATGAGCCTGCACATAGCCTCCTATATACAGTAGCAAAAAAAAAAAAAATGATTGAATGAGAGTAATGGTTTTGGGTCCTTTCTGTAAAAATCGTATGGGTATCTTTTTAGTCTTGGTTTTAGTTTTCTGTTTTTAATTATTTTTTCCTGTGCTTATACTCCAGTTCTCTATCTTCGCATTGCAGTATATGATCTGGCATGGAATTCATTGTTGAGGGCATTTCAAGATTTTATGAAGAAACACTCCTCTCACAAGAAATCTACGGCTCTTTTCGTACCCATTGGGTCTTCAATATTTTATATTATTTGTTCACATTTTTATTCATTTTTTCTTTTTTTATTTGTTTATTTCATTTACATTTTTATTTGTTTTATTTTTATATATTTTTTTCACTCATTTTTTATTTTTTTCACAATTTTCTTTGTGTATTTTTGCTATGTATTATGCATTATACATAATTGTGTGTATAATTACTTTATGATATATGACATTTGATGTATGTATTGAATGCCATGTGTTATTTTTATGTTCATTTGTTTTTTAACAGAGACATGATATATAGTTGTTATAGTTATATAGCCTCATACACATTATGCTAATTGTTAAAAAAAAAATTTATTGCTTGCATAGTGTGCTTATAATTGACACATATGTGTGTGCCTTTGCACTCTATGTCAGGCATATTCACTTTAATGGTTCATACACACCGCTATAATTATTTCAGCATCATTATGTTTTATCCCCTCACTTTCAACACTTGCTATCACTTTAAATAGTGATTATTATTCTTCATAATTATTTTATTTTCTTGTCCTCACTTGAGCGCATGCCCAGTTCTGTCCTCCCTAGGAGCCTTCTGACGTGCTCAGTCTGGTATGTGGCTGTCTCTGGCTGTTTTGCAGCTTGAGCCACTTTCATGCTGATCATAGACTCCCTGTTCATAGTGGGGACTCAACAGCGCATGCGCCGATAATGCTGTGGACGTTTAGAACTGGATACTATTGACGTCATTGTGGACACTACAGCTCAGGTCCTGAATTTTACAAGCTTTATTAGGGAAAGCGGTTTATTGGTTGACTGCACTATATAAACTAGATCCGGGGCACTTGTAAACCACGCCTCCTGAGGAAGCTGCGGCGTAACGCGCGTAGGGGCGGCAGGTTTTATAGCGACATACACAGCACATGTAAGTTGTTACTTTCTAATGCAGTCCTTGTATCTTACTCTGGAATTTGTATAGACAGTTTTTACTCTGTGTACACTTAACGCCTACCAGGCTTATTTGATACAAGGCACTTATGCACTTTTTATTCAGCAGTTTACTCTGGGCACTTATTGTATGCAAAACCTTATCTGGGCATACATATTATGTAAATGAGGAGTTTGCTGTTTACTATGCATTCTATTTGTGAAAGGAAAGCAAAGAAACTACATGTTTTATACAGATAAAAACTTTATTAACTGTCAAGGTGCTGGTTTAATTATATTGTGTTTATGTCTGCTGTAACTTGCATTTAGCATTTATGCTCTGTTAATTATTCTAAATAAATTATTTAGCTTGAAAAACTCCAATTTTGATCTCTTGTGATGCTTAATAGCTCATTTATGAGATTTTTTTTGCTATTATATTTCCAGTGAGTTGAGCCTTTGAAGAATTTTTTTCCAGTATTTGGGATATATTTGTACTTTATCCTATATACAGTATGAGCCTGTACATCGCTTCCTATATACAGTATGAGGCTGCATATAGCCTCCTATACACAGTATGAGCCCACATAGCCTCCTGTATACAGTATGAGGCCGCATATAGCCTTCTACACTGCGTTCCAAATTATTATGCAAATTGGATTTAAGTGTCATAAAGATGTAATTTTTTGTTTTTCAAATAAACTCAGATGGTATTGTGTATCAGGGCTCTTTGGATCACTGAAATCAATCTCAAACGCCTGTGATAATTAGTTTACCAGGTGAGCCCAATTAAAGGAAAACTACTTAAGAATGATGTTCCACATTATTAAGCAGGGCACAGGTTTCAAGGAATTTAGGAAAGAAAACGGATCTCTCTGCTGCTGAAAAGCATCAAATAGTGCAATGCCTTGGTCATGAGATGAAAACATTAGATATTTCCCAAAAACTTAAACGTGATCATCGTACTTTTAAGAGATTTGTGGTTGATTCTGAGAACAGACATGTTTGTGCTGATAAAGGCAGAATGAGGAAGGTTTCTGCCAGGCAAGTTCATCGGAACTTTAGAGCAGCTGCTAAAAAGCCATTACAAACCAGCAAACAGATATTTAAAGCTGCTGGTGCCTCTGGAGTCCCTCGAACCTCAAGGTGTAGGATCCTTCAAAGGCATGCTGTGGTGCATAAACCTACTATTCGGCCACTCCTAAACAGTGTTCACAAGCAGAAATGGTTGCAGTGGGCCCAGACATACATGAAAACTAATTTTCAAACAGTCTTGTTTACTGATGAGTGTCGAGCAACCCTGGATGGTCCAGATGGATGGAGTAGTGGGTGGTTGGTGGAAGGCCACTATGCCCCAACAAGGCTGCGACGTCAGCAAGGAGGTGGAGGAGTCATGTTTTGGGCCGGAATCATGGGGAAACAGCTGGTAGGGCTCTTTAAGGTTCCTGATGGTGTGAAAAGTATATAGAGTTTCTGACTGACAGCTGTCTTCCATGGTATAAAAAGCAGAAATGTGCCTTCAGGAGCAAAATCCTCTTCATGCATGAAACTGCACCATGTCATGCTGCAAAGAATACCTCTGAGTCATTGACTGCTATGGGCATAAAAGGAGATAACTCATGGTGTGGCCACCATCTTTCCCTGACCTCAACCCTATGGAGAACCTTTGGAGTATCATCAAGCGAAAGATCTATGAGGGTGGGAGGCAGTTCACATCAAAACAGCAGCTCTGGGAGGCTATTCTGACTTCATGCAAAGAAATACAAGCAGAAACTCTCCAAAAAATTCACAAGTTCAATGGATGCAAGAATTGTGAAGGTGATATCAAAGAAGGGTTCCTATGTTAACATGTAACTTGGCCTGTTAAGCTATTTAACTCCAAAATATCCTTTTTGTTCAGTGAATGTGACCTCCTAATGCTGCAAATTCCACAAATGAGCATTTTCAGTTCTTTAAAACATATCAAATGTTTAGAAATTCTACTGTGCATACTAATTTGGAACAGTGCAATTTGAGTTTTTATTCATTTTGGAGATTATACTGTTATCATTGGGAGGTTTCTTCAATAAAATTCGATGCATATTCTAACGGGTGATGACTTTTATTAGACTGACTGTCATTTGTACCGACTATTTAGGAAAATCAGAGAAAAATAGCATTTGCATAATAATTTGGAACACAGTGTATATACAGTACTAGCTGAAGAGCCCGGCGCTGCCCGGGCATAGTAACTAACTGTGGTAAGTTATAGAAAATTATAATTATCCTCCATCCCATAGTCCCTGCCCATATACCCATCATACATATCCACGATCCCATAGGCCCGTGCCCATATACCCATCATACATATCCTCCATCCCATAGTCGAGTACCCATATACCCATCACATATCCTCCATCCCATAGTCCCATGCCCATATACCCATCATACATATTCTCCATCCCATAGTCCCATGCACAGATACCGATCATACATATTCTCCATCCCATGGTCCCATGCCCATATACCCATCATACATATCCTCCATCCCATAGTCCCGTGCCCATATACCCATCATACATATCCGCTATCTCATAGTCCCGTGCCCATATACCGTCATACATACAGACAATGTGATTTTCTGGATTTTTTTTTCTCAGTTTGTCTCCCATAGTTGAGGTCTACCTATGATGTAAATTACAGACGCCTCTCATCTTTTTAAGTGGTGGAACTTGCACTATTGCTGACTGACTAAATACTTTTTCTCCCCACTGTATCCTCCATCCTATAGTCCAGTGCCCATATACCCATCACACATCCTCCATCCCATAGTCCTGTGCCCATATACATATCCACCATCCCATAGTCCCGTGCCCATATACCCATCAAACATATCCTCCATCCCATAGTCCAGTGCCCATATACCCATCACACATCCCCCATCCCATAGTCCCGTGCCCATATACCCATCATACATATCCACCATCCTATAGTCCAGTGCCCATATACTCATCACACATCCTCCATTCCATAATCAACCATTATGACATCATAATGAGCGGCGGCAGGGCTTGCAACCTTTGATGACATCAGCATCGCCATGGCAAACATTGTGACATCATAATGAGGGGCGGGGCTTGATGCACACACACTGCTTCCCCAGTATGCAAATAGGGGCATTGTGACAACACAATGAGGGGCGGGGCTTGACGCGCACACACTTTTTCCCCCAGTATGTAGATAGGGGCAAAATTGTTTGTTGAATTGGAACGCGCAGGGTTAAAATTTCGCCTCACAACATAGCTTAGGACGCTCTCGGGGTGCAGACGTGTGACTGTGCCAAATTTTGTGGCTGTAGCTGCGACGGTGCGGATGCCTATCCCGGACATACAAACATACACACACACATACATACATACACACTTTGAGCTTTATATATTAGATGAGGCCGCATATAGTCTCCTATATACAGTATGAGCCTGCACATTGCTTCCTATATACAATATGAGCCCACATAGCCTCCTATATACAGTATGAGCCTACACATCGCATCCTGTATACAGTATGAGGCCACTTATAGCCTCCTATGTACGGTATGAGCCTGCACATCGCTTCATATATACAGTATGAGGCCGCATATAGCCTCCTATATACAGTATGAGCACCCACATATAGCCTCCTGAATACAGTTTTTGCCTCCTATATACAGTATGAGCCTGCACATTGCTTCCTATATACAATATGAGCCCACATAGCCTCCTATATACAGTATGAGCCTGCACATCGCTTCCTATATACAGTATGAGGCCACATATAGCCTCCTATGTACGGTATGAACCTGCACATCGCTTCCTATATACAGTATGAGGCCGCATATAGCCTCCTATATACAGTATGAGCACCCACATATAGCCTCCTGAATACAGTTTTTGCCTCCTATATACAGTATGAGCCTGCACATTGCTTCCTATATACAGTATGAGCCTGCACATAGCCTCCTATATACAGTATGAGCCTGTACATCGCTTCCTATATACAGTATGAGCATCCACATATAGCCTCCTATGTACAGTATGAGCCTGCGCATTGCTTCCTATAAACAGTATGAGTATCCACATAGCCTCCTATGTACAGTATGAGCCTGCACATCGCTTCCTATAAACAGTATGAGCCTGCAAATCGCTTCCTATATACAGTATGAGCCCACATATAGCCTCCTGAATACAGTGTTTGCCTCCTATATACAGTGTGAGTCCCCATATAGCCTCCTATATACAGTATGAGCACTCACATATAGCCTCCTGACTACATTGTTTGCCACCATATTGCCTCCTATATACAGTGTGAGTCCCCATATAGCTCCTATATACAGTATGAGCCCCTATATAGCATCCCATATCTAACTGCTTTTACCTTGGTATCATTAATTTTCTATGAGACTACTCTGTTCTCATATTGTGCATTTATGCATTTAGTAGGGCTTAATGGAATGACTGCGCTTGTTACACATCAACTCTGTAGATGCGCTCACTTATTAGACTTTGGTTGGGGCAACTCTAAAATATAATAATGATAATGGTCCTGTCTAGTGACAAGTTTATTTTACAGGCTTCTGGAAAAAGGCACAATACCAGTCATTCAAGGGTTAAATCTTTGGAACACTGAGAGGGACTTTCTAGCCAATGAAACCACAGTATAAAACACCTGTGATAACTATGGCAACTGCGCTGATGTCATAAAGACATGCATCTATGATGCAGGAGAAGATTCCAGAACCACAAGTCATTCAGCCGTAGACGGAGCCATACTTGATGTGTCTGGAGACCTGGAGCTTCATCACTCCACAATGGGAGGAAGGGGACACCGCCTAGCCAGCCAGATCAGCCATAGCGCCTAGCCAGCCAGATCAGCCATACCGCCTAGCCAGCCAGATCAATGGGGTGACAGATGTTGCAGCCAGATCTCCCTCACGTCCGGTACTCGCCGCCTTCACTTTATGTGTACGGCCTGGAGAGGTCGCATTAGGCTTCTCCAAAACAAATATGACACAATGTACAAATTCAGGTACAATTTGCTGTTACATGTTGGCACTAACCTTCTAAGCCCAAGGGAAGGGCAGTCCTGCAGCCATGGTTCCCTAGAGGTTTCCACTACAGGGGGTTTTTCCTCTCCTGAGTGCTGAAGGACGATTCTTCGTGAGTCGGGGGTTCTGCCATTTTCAGTGTCTCTTTCATAGTAATTGGCTGATTCTAAATTTCAGACACTGAAAGAAATAATAATGATGAGATTTGGAATAAAATTCGGTCAATTTAACATCCAATAAAAGTGTTTTGTGTGTTTCTTTCACAATCTTCGGTTGGTGAAATTTTGTTGGGGATCAGGATCCAGCATCTATGATCAAGCCATGAAGCCAGATATGAAGTCAGAGCAATTTAACCTTGCGCTGGAAGACAGGACGGAGCAGAGATGACAAAGTGTGACTGCACAATTAGCACAAGTTCACACTCTTCCTCCCATTCAGATACACGAGGGGATTCAGGGCCGAGTTAGGACTAAAAAGCAGCCCTGGCACACAAAATTCACCAGCCCACATACAATAAGTGTCCTCAACCCAAATCGTAGAACACTGATAGGTCATGTAGGATTTTGCTTTATCCGTTACCATGGCCGAAACAAAGTATTTTGGGTGCCCAAGGCAGATGAAGCCGAAGGCGCCCATTTTGCATTTCTACCCAGCTAATTCTTCCCTTTTCCATTAGGTCTATGACATCATGTGATTAATAACTGATGAGCTGAATCCTTCTAAGTCAGGCCCATATACATTTGTATCTCATGAACCTACAACTCCCAGTATGTCCTTAACAATGGTAAGGAGATGCTGGGAGTTACCAGTCTTTATCAGACTGTGGACTATACAGGAACCATAGTACTGATGAGACGCAGTCAGTACCAATAACTAAAAATGTACATCCTGGTACCTTATAGGTGACCTCTTCTCAGATTGAGTCTTTTCTTTCTCTTAGGCCTGTTTCACACTTCAGTAGCAGCAGGTCACAGAGGCCACCAGCTTCCAGCACACCATACTCACATGCCTGCTCGCCTCTCCGCTCCCTTAGGCGTGGAGCGCATATTCATTACCTTAATGAGCAGTACCACGTGATCACTCGACAGGAAGAGCTGCAGGCTCCGGCTGCCAGAACGAGCTGCAAAGCCACCAGGGAGGTAAAAAGGATGGTTTTACCAGTTATAGGGCGTGCTGGGTCTGCTGGACAATTGTTTCTCCAAGGATCATTGTGGATACAGGGACCTCATTGCCTACTGATCAGGCACCAGGAAGCCCTGGATGAGATCTGGAGTTTCCGCTGTGGAGTCTCTGATACTTGCCTGGAGTTCATCCTGAGCCCTATATACAGTATGGGAGAGGACATGGGGGGACTCTGTAGGGGAGGACATGGGGGGACTCTGTAGGGGAGGACATAGGGGGACTCTGTAGGGGAGGACATGGGGGGACTCTGTAGGGGAGGACATGGGGGGACTCTGTAGGGGAGGACATGGGGGGACTCTGTAGGGGAGGACATGGGGGGACTCTGTAGGGGAGGACATGGGGGGGCTGTGCAGGGGGGGTAAATGAGGAGGCTGTGTAGGGGAGGACATGGGAGACTGTGCTGGGGGGGTACATGATGAGGCTGTGTAGGGGAGGACATGGGGGGCTGTGCAGGGGGGTACACGGGGGGGCTGTGCAAGGGGAGAACATGAGGGCTCTGTAGGGAGTGTACTGTGGGTCTGTGCAGGGGGAGGACACGTGGGTCTCCTTACACTGTTTTATGGTGCAGCTCTATGCAGGGCAGTGGTGGAGGTTCAGTAGGGTCATCAAGCTAATACATACATATATATAGAGAACTGCAAGAAGATTAGAAAATTAGAAATAATAACAGCAGAGTTAGTAGTAGACTAAAAATTAGATCTTTGAGTGTAGTGTGGGCTCTTCGGATGCTTACGTAATATCAACGACTAGAGTTGAGCGAAACGGGTCGAAAAAATTCAAAAGTCGCCGACTTTTGGCAATGTCGGGTTTCATGAAACGAAACCCGACCCTAGGATGAGGTCGGCCACGAGGTCGGCGACCTACGCGCCAAAGTCGCGTTTCAAAAGTTTGTTTTGCGCTCTTTTTCAGCCAATCAGGATCCACGGACACTGTGGGCAACGTGATGACATAGGCACGGGTCACCACCATCTTTCATAAGGGCATGCAAGTGATTGGCTTGCTTTGGGGGGCGTCACAGGGGGTATAAAAGGGCGTGCACGCCGACCGCCATGTTACTCATGCTGATCTCAGAATAGGGAGAGCTGCTGCTGCTGCTGATTTTGTAGGGAGAGCGTTAGGCAGGGAAGAAGACACCAAAAACTGCTTCTGCTGCTAGCGATTTTGCCTGTACAACACACCAGTCACTGTGCAGTGCAAGGGGAGGCTATATAGTGGTGTATCAGTGGTGTTGGTTGTTGGGCTGCCTTCTAAGGCTTCCTGACATTCCTGCATTGCTGTTTACCCACTGCTCCGCAAACTGCTTTTTTAAAAGCAATCACAATTTTTTTTTTTGTCCTGCTGAGAAGAAAAAAAAACTGCTTCTGCTGCTAGCGATTTTGCCTGTACAACACACCAGTCACTGTGCAGTACAAGGGGAGGCTATATAGTGGGGTATCAGTGGTGTTGGTTGTTGGGCTGCCTTCTAAGGCTTCCTGACATTCCTGCATTGCTGTTTACCCACTGCTCCGCAAACTGCTTTTTTAAAAGCAATCACAATTTTTTTTTTGTCCTGCTGAGAAGAAGAAAAAAAAACTGCTTCTGCTGCTAGCGATTTTGCCTGTACAAAACACCAGTCACTGTGCAGTGCAAGAGGAGGCAATATAGTGGTGTATCAGTGGTGTTGGTTGTTGGGCTGCCTTCTAAGGCTTCCTGACATTCCTGCATTGCTGTTTACCCACTGCTCCGCAAACTGCTTTTTTAAAAGCAATCACAATTTTTTTTTTTCCCTGCTGAGGTACTGAGCGTGCATTTTTTCACACCATACAGCGGTGTACGCTCCTCACACAGTACCGTGTAACGGCTGTTATCACAGCCACAGTGGAGCTATCAGTGAGTCACTCTGTGAGAATAAGTCGAGGACATGTTCCGTTCTTACAGACCTGCACTCTAGGGAGATTCCAATTCTGCCCAATTCTACATACACCTTGTAGTTTGTGATACACTAGCCAATTTCTGCCTGTGACATAGCGCTCAGATATTCAGTGGGCCTCACACAATCCATAAGTGTCCAGTGTCCACAAGTGTGTGCAGAAATTCAAAATCTCCTTTATCCTCTAGTCACTTTGGTCACAGCTCTGCCATCGAGCCTGTGACAGAGCGCTCAGATGCTTGTCAGTGGGCCTCACACAATCCATAAGTGTCCAGTGTCCACAAGTGTGTGCAGAAATTCAAAATCTCCCTTATCCTCTAGTCACTTTGGTCACAGCTCTGCCATCGAGCCTGTGACAGAGCGCTCAGATACTAGTCAGTGGGCCTCACACAATCCATAAGTGTCCACAAGTGTGTGCAGAAATTCAAAATCTCCCTTATCCTCTAGTCACTTTGGTCACAGCTCTGCCATCGAGCCTGTGACAGAGCGCTCAGATACTAGTCAGTGGGCCTCACACAATCCATAAGTGTCCACAAGTGTGTGCAGAAATTCAAAATCTCACTTATCCTCTAGTCACTTTGGTCACAGCTCTGCCATCGAGCCTGTGACAGAGCGCTCAGATACTAGTCAGTGGGCCTCACACAATCCATAAGTGTCCACAAGTGTGTGCACAAAATTCAAAATCTCCCTTATCCTCTAGTCACTTTGGTCACAGCTCTGCCATCGAGCCTGTGACAGAGCGCTCAGATACTAGTCAGTGGGCCTCACACAATCCATAAGTGTCCACAAGTGTGTGCAGAAATTCAAAATCTCCCTTATCCTCTAGTCACTTTGGTCACAGCTCTGCCATCGAGCCTGTGACAGAGCGCTCAGATGCTTGTCAGTGGGCCTCACACAATCCATAAGTGTCCACAAGTGTGTGCAGAAATTCAAAATCTCCCTTATCCTCTAGTCACTTTGGTCACAGCTCTGCCATCGAGCATGTGACAGAGCGCTCAGATACTAGTCAGTGGGCCTCACACAATCCATAAGTGTCCACAAGTGTGTGCAGAAATTCAAAATCTCCCTTATCCTCTAGTCACTTTGGTCACAGCTCTGCCATCGAGCCTGTGACAGAGCGCTCAGATACTAGTCAGTGGGCCTCACACAATCCATAAGTGTCCACAAGTGTGTGCAGAAATTCAAAATCTCCCTTATCCTCTAGTCACTTTGGTCACAGCTCTGCCATCGAGCCTGTGACAGAGCGCTCAGATACTAGTCAGTGGGCCTCACACAATCCATAAGTGTCCACAAGTGTGTGCAGAAATTCAAAATCTCCCTTATCCTCTAGTCACTTTGGTCACAGCTCTGCCATCGAGCCTGTGACAGAGCGCTCAGATACTAGTCAGTGGGCCTCACACAATCCATAAGTGTCCACAAGTGTGTGCAGAAATTCAAAATCTCCCTTATGCTCTAGTCACTTTGGTCACAGCTCTGCCATCGAGCCTGTGACAGAGCGCTCAGATACTAGTCAGTGGGCCTCACACAATCCATAAGTGTCCACAAGTGTGTGCAGAAATTCAAAATCTCCCTTATCCTCTAGTCACTTTGGTCACAGCTCTGCCATCGAGCAGGATTGAAATTTTTGATGGTTTTTTACTCCTCTCAACAGCCCAAACAAGTTTCTAAAAGGATGAGTTTGCAACTACTTTACTTTTGGAGAAAATTCAAAACATTCATTATTCAATAGGGCCCAAACTATCAAAAACCAGCGGTTTCAATGAACACACATTTCTTGGTAGAATCATGCAGGACTGAAATTTTTGATGTTTTTCTACTCCTCTCATGAGCCCAAACAAGTCTCTAAAAGGATGAGTTTGCAACTACTTTACTTTTGGAGAAAATTCAAAACATTCATTATTCAATAGAGCCCAATAGCAAAAATCAGCGTTTTGAATGAAGAATCACATTTCTTGGTAGAATCATGCAGGATTGAAATTTTTGATGGTTTTTTACTCCTCTCAACAGCCCAAACAAGTTTCTAAAAGGATGAGTTTGCAACTACTTTACTTTTGGAGAAAATTCAAAACATTCATTATTCAATAGGGCCCAAACTATCAAAAACCAGCGGTTTCAATGAACACACATTTCTTGGTAGAATCATGCAGGACTGAAATTTTTGATGTTTTTCTACTCCTCTCATGAGCCCAAACAAGTCTCTAAAAGGATGAGTTTGCAACTACTTTACTTTTGGAGAAAATTCAAAACATTCATTATTCAATAGAGCCCAATAGCAAAAACCAGCGTTTTGAATGAAGAATCACATTTCTTGGTAGAATCATGCAGGATTGAAATTTTTGATGGTTTTTTACTCCTCTCAACAGCCCAAACAAGTTTCTAAAAGGATGAGTTTGCAACTACTTTACTTTTGGAGAAAATTCAAAACATTCATTATTCAATAGGGCCCAAACTATCAAAAACCAGCGGTTTCAATGAACACACATTTCTTGGTAGAATCATGCAGGACTGAAATTTTTGATGTTTTTCTACTCCTCTCATGAGCCCAAACAAGTCTCTAAAAGGATGAGTTTGCAACTACTTTACTTTTGGAGAAAATTCAAAACATTCATTATTCAATAGAGCCCAATAGCAAAAACCAGCGTTTTGAATGAAGAATCACATTTCTTGGTAGAATCATGCAGGATTGAAATTTTTGATGGTTTTTTACTCCTCTCAACAGCCCAAACAAGTTTCTAAAAGGATGAGTTTGCAACTACTTTACTTTTGGAGAAAATTCAAAACATTCATTATTCAATAGGGCCCAAACTATCAAAAACCAGCGGTTTCAATGAACACACATTTCTTGGTAGAATCATGCAGGACTGAAATTTTTGATGTTTTTCTACTCCTCTCATGAGCCCAAACAAGTCTCTAAAAGGATGAGTTTGCAACTACTTTACTTTTGGAGAAAATTCAAAACATTCATTATTCAATAGAGCCCAATAGCAAAAACCAGCGTTTTGAATGAAGAATCACATTTCTTGGTAGAATCATGCAGGATTGAAATTTTTGATGGTTTTTTACTCCTCTCAACAGCCCAAACAAGTTTCTAAAAGGATGAGTTTGCAACTACTTTACTTTTGGAGAAAATTCAAAACATTCATTATTCAATAGGGCCCAAACTATCAAAAACCAGCGGTTTCAATGAACACACATTTCTTGGTAGAATCATGCAGGACTGAAATTTTTGATGTTTTTCTACTCCTCTCATGAGCCCAAACAAGACTCTAAAAGCATGAGTTTGCAACTACTTTACTTTTGGAGAAAATTCAAAACATTCATTATTCAATAGAGCCCAATAGCAAAAATCAGGTTTTGAATGAAGAATCACATTTCTTGGTAAAATCATGCAGGATTGAAATTTTTGATGGTTTTTTACTCCTCTCAACAGCCCAAACAAGTTTCTAAAAGGATGAGTTTGCAACTACTTTACTTTTGGAGAAAATTCAAAACATTCATTATTCAATAGGGCCCAAACTATCAAAAACCAGCGGTTTCAATGAACACACATTTCTTGGTAGAATCATGCAGGACTGAAATTTTTGATGTTTTTCTACTCCTCTCATGAGCCCAAACAAGACTCTAAAAGCATGAGTTTGCAACTACTTTACTTTTGGAGAAAATTCAAAACATTCATTATTCAATAGAGCCCAATAGCAAAAATCAGGTTTTGAATGAAGAATCACATTTCTTGGTAAAATCATGCAGGATTGAAATTTTTGATGGTTTTTTACTCCTCTCAACAGCCCAAACAAGTTTCTAAAAGGATGAGTTTGCAACTACTTTACTTTTGGAGAAAATTCAAAACATTCATTATTCAATAGGGCCCAAACTATCAAAAACCAGCGGTTTCAATGAACACACATTTCTTGGTAGAATCATGCAGGACTGAAATTTTTGATGTTTTTCTACTCCTCTCATGAGCCCAAACAAGTCTCTAAAAGCATGAGTTTGCAACTACTTTACTTTTGGAGAAAATTCAAAACATTCATTATTCAATAGAGCCCAATAGCAAAAATCAGGTTTTGAATGAAGAATCACATTTCTTGGTAAAATCATGCAGGATTGAAATTTTTGATGGTTTTTTACTCCTCTCAACAGCCCAAACAAGTTTCTAAAAGGATGAGTTTGCAACTACTTTACTTTTGGAGAAAATTCAAAACATTCATTATTCAATAGGGCCCAAACTATCAAAAACCAGCGGTTTCAATGAACACACATTTCTTGGTAGAATCATGCAGGACTGAAATTTTTGATGTTTTTCTACTCCTCTCATGAGCCCAAACAAGTCTCTAAAAGCATGAGTTTGCAACTACTTTACTTTTGGAGAAAATTCAAAACATTCACTTTTCACTAGAGCCCAATAGCAAAAATCAGGTTTTGAATGAAGAATCACATTTCTTGGTAGAATCATGCTGCATTGAAATTTTTGATGGTTTTTTACTCCTCTCAACAGCCCAAACAAGTTTCTAAAAGGATGAGTTTGCAACTACTTTACTTTTGGAGAAAATTCAAAACATTCATTATTCAATAGGGCCCAAACTATCAAAAACCAGCGGTTTCAATGAACACACATTTCTTGGTAGAATCATGCAGGACTGAAATTTTTGATGTTTTTCTACTCCTCTCATGAGCCCAAACAAGTCTCTAAAAGCATGAGTTTGCAACTACTTTACTTTTGGAGAAAATTCAAAACATTCATTATTCAATAGAGCCCAATAGCAAAAATCAGGTTTTGAATGAAGAATCACATTTCTTGGTAAAATCATGCAGGATTGAAATTTTTGATGGTTTTTTACTCCTCTCAACAGCCCAAACAAGTTTCTAAAAGGATGAGTTTGCAACTACTTTACTTTTGGAGAAAATTCAAAACATTCATTATTCAATAGGGCCCAAACTATCAAAAACCAGCGGTTTCAATGAACACACATTTCTTGGTAGAATCATGCAGGACTGAAATTTTTGATGTTTTTCTACTCCTCTCATGAGCCCAAACAAGTCTCTAAAAGGATGAGTTTGCAACTACTTTACTTTTGGAGAAAATTCAAAACATTCATTATTCAATAGAGCCCAATAGCAAAAACCAGCGTTTTGAATGAAGAAACACATTTCTTGGTAGAATCATGCAGGATTGAAATTTTTGATGGTTTTTTATTCCTCTCAACAGCCCAAACAAGTTTCTAAAAGGATGAGTTTGCAACTACTTTACTTTTGGAGAAAATTCAATAGGGCCCAAACTATCAAAAACCAGCGGTTTCAATGAACACACATTTCTTGGTAGAATCATGCAGGACTGAAATTTTTGATGTTTTTCTACTCCTCTCATGAGCCCAAACAAGTCTCTAAAAGCATGAGTTTGCAACTACTTTACTTTTGGAGAAAATTCAAAACATTCACTATTCAATAGAGCCCAATAGCAAAAATCAGGTTTTGAATGAAGAATCACATTTCTTGGTAAAATCATGCAGGATTGAAATTTTTGATGGTTTTTTACTCCTCTCAACAGCCCAAACAAGTTTCTAAAAGGATGAGATTGCAACTACTTTACTTTTGGAGAAAATTCAAAACATTCATTATTCAATAGGGCCCAAACTATCAAAAACCAGCGGTTTCAATGAACACACATTTCTTGGTAGAATCATGCAGGACTGAAATTTTTGATGTTTTTCTACTCCTCTCATGAGCCCAAACAAGTCTCTAAAAGCATGAGTTTGCAACTACTTTACTTTTGGAGAAAATTCAAAGCATTCATTATTCAATAGGGCCCAAAATATCAAAAACCAGCGGTTTGAATGAACACACATTTCTTGGTAGAATCGTGCAGGACTGAAATTTTTGATTTTTTTTCTACTCCTCTCATGAGCCCAAACAAGTCTCTAAAAGGATGAGTTTGCAACTACTTTACTTTTGGAGAAAATTCAAAACATTCATTATTCAATAGAGCCCAATAGCAAAAACCAGCGTTTTGAATGAAGAATCACATTTCTTGGTAGAATCATGCAGGATTGAAATTTTTGATGGTTTTTTACTCCTCTCAACAGCCCAAACAAGTTTCTAAAAGGATGAGTTTGCAACTACTTTACTTTTGGAGAAAATTCAAAACATTAATTATTCAATAGGGCCCAAACTATCAAAAACCAGCGGTTTCAATGAACACACATTTCTTGGTAGAATCATGCAGGACTGAAATTTTTGATGTTTTTCTACTCCTCTCATGAGCCCAAACAAGTCTCTAAAAGCATGAGTTTGCAACTACTTTACTTTTGGAGAAAATTCAAAACATTCACTATTCAATAGAGCCCAATAGCAAAAATCAGGTTTTGAATGAATTATCACATTTCTTGGTAAAATCATGCAGGATTGAAATTTTTGATGGTTTTTTACTCCTCTCAACAGCCCAAACAAGTTTCTAAAAGGATGAGTTTGCAACTACTTTACTTTTGGAGAAAATTCAAAACATTCATTATTCAATAGGGCCCAAACTATCAAAAACCAGCGGTTTCAATGAACACACATTTCTTGGTAGAATCATGCAGGACTGAAATTTTTGATGTTTTTCTACTCCTCTCATGAGCCCAAACAAGTCTCTAAAAGCATGAGTTTGCAACTACTTTACTTTTGGAGAAAATTCAAAACATTCATTATTCAATAGGGCCCAAAATATCAAAAACCAGCGGTTTGAATGAACACACATTTCTTGGTAGAATCGTTCAGGACTGAAATTTTTGATTTTTTTCTACTCCTCTCATGAGCCCAAACAAGTCTCTAAAAGGATGAGTTTGCAACTACTTTACTTTTGGAGAAAATTCAAAACATTCATTATTCAATAGAGCCCAATAGCAAAAACCAGCGTTTTGAATGAAGAATCACATTTCTTGGTAGAATCATGCAGGATTGAAATTTTTGATGGTTTTTTACTCCTCTCAACATCCCAAACAAGTTTCTAAAAGGATGAGTTTGCAACTACTTTACTTTTGGAGAAAATTCAAAACATTCATTATTCAATAGGGCCCAAACTATCAAAAACCAGCGGTTTCAATGAACACACATTTCTTGGTAGAATCATGCAGGACTGAAATTTTTGATGTTTTTCTACTCCTCTGATGAGCCCAAACAAGTCTCTAAAAGCATGAGTTTGCAACTACTTTACTTTTGGAGAAAATTCAAAACATTCATTATTCAATAGAGCCCAATAGCAAAAATCAGGTTTTGAATGAAGAATCACATTTCTTGGTAAAATCATGCAGGATTGAAATTTTTGATGGTTTTTTACTCCTCTCAACAGCCCAAACAAGTTTCTAAAAGGATGAGTTTGCAACTACTTTACTTTTGGAGAAAATTCAAAACATTCATTATTCAATAGGGCCCAAACTATCAAAAACCAGCGGTTTGAATGAACACACATTTCTTGGTAGAATCATGTAGGACTGAAATTTTTGATGTTTTTCTACTCCTCTCATGAGCCCAAACAAGTCTCTAAAAGCATGAGTTTGCAACTACTTTACTTTTGGAGAAAATTCAAAACATTCATTATTCAATAGAGCCCAATAGCAAAAATCAGGTTTTGAATGAAGAATCACATTTCTTGGTAAAATCATGCAGGATTGAAATTTTTGATGGTTTTTTACTCCTCTCAACAGCCCAAACAAGTTTCTAAAAGGATGAGTTTGCAACTACTTTACTTTTGGAGAAAATTCAAAACATTCATTATTCAATAGGGCCCAAACTATCAAAAACCAGTGGTTTCAATGAACACACATTTCTTGGTAGAATCATGCAGGACTGAAATTTTTGATGTTTTTCTTCTCCTCTCATGAGCCCAAACAAGTCTCTAAAAGCATGAGTTTGCAACTACTTTACTTTTGGAGAAAATTCAAAACATTCATTATTCAATAGAGCCCAATAGCAAAAATCAGGTTTTGAATGAAGAATCACATTTCTTGGTAAAATCATGCAGGATTGAAATTTTTGATGGTTTTTTACTCCTCTCAACAGCCCAAACAAGTTTCTAAAAGGATGAGTTTGCAACTACTTTACTTTTGGAGAAAATTCAAAACATTCATTATTCAATAGCGCCCAAACTATCAAAAACCAGCGGTTTCAATGAACACACATTTCTTGGTAGAATCATGCAGGACTGAAATTTTTGATGTTTTTCTACTCCTCTCATGAGCCCAAACAAGTCTCTAAAAGCATGAGTTTGCAACTACTTTACTTTTGGAGAAAATTCAAAACATTCATTATTCAATAGAGCCCAATAGCAAAAATCAGGTTTTGAATGAAGAATCACATTTCTTGGTAGAATCATGCAGGATTGAAATTTTTGATGGTTTTTTACTCCTCTCAACAGCCCAAACAAGTTTCTAAAAAGATGAGTTTGCAACTACTTTACTTTTGGAGAAAATTCAAAACATTCATTATTCAATATGGCCCAAAATATCAAAAACCAGCGGTTTGAATGAACACACATTTCTTGGTAGAATCGTGCAGGACTGAAATTTTTGATGTTTTTCTACTCCTCTCATGAGCCCAAACAAGTCTCTAAAAGGATGAGTTTGCAACTACTTTACTTTTGGAGAAAATTCAAAACATTCATTATTCAATAGAGCCCAATAGCAAAAACCAGCGTTTTGAATGAAGAATCACATTTCTTGGCAGAATCATGCAGGATTGAAATTTTTGATGGTTTTTTACTCCTCTCAACAGCCCAAACAAGTTTCTAAAAGGATGAGTTTGCAACTACTTTACTTTTGGAGAAAATTCAAAACATTCATTATTCAATAGGGCCCAAACTATCAAAAACCAGCGGTTTCAATGAACACACATTTCTTGGTAGAATCATGCAGGACTGAAATTTTTGATGTTTTTCTACTCCTCTCATGAGCCCAAACAAGTCTCTAAAAGCATGAGTTTGCAACTACTTTACTTTTGGAGAAAATTCAAAACATTCATAATTCAATAGAGCCCAATAGCAAAAATCAGGTTTTGAATGAAGAATCACATTTCTTGGTAAAATCATGCAGGATTGAAATTTTTGATGGTTTTTTACTCCTCTCAACAGCCCAAACAAGTTTCTAAAAGGATGAGTTTGCAACTACTTTACTTTTGGAGAAAATTCAAAACATTCATTATTCAATAGGGCCCAAACTATCAAAAACCAGCGGTTTGAATGAACACACATTTCTTGGTAGAATCATGCAGGACTGAAATTTTTGATGTTTTTCTACTCCTCTCATGAGCCCAAACAAGTCTATAAAAGCATGAGTTTGCAACTACTTTACTTTTGGAGAAAATTCAAAACATTCATTATTCAATAGAGCCCAATAGCAAAAATCAGGTTTTGAATGAAGAATCACATTTCTTGGTAAAATCATGCAGGATTGAAATTTTTTATGGTTTTTTACTCCTCTCAACAGCCCAAACAAGTTTCTAAAAGGATGAGTTTGCAACTACTTTACTTTTGGAGAAAATTCAAAACATTCATTATTCAATAGGGCCCAAACTATCAAAAACCAGCGGTTTCAATGAACACACATTTCTTGGTAGAATCATGCAGGACTGAAATTTTTGATGTTTTTCTACTCCTCTCATGAGCCCAAACAAGTCACTAAAAGCATGAGTTTGCAACTACTTTACTTTTGGAGAAAATTCAAAACATTCACTATTCAATAGAGCCCAATAGCAAAAATCAGGTTTTGAATGAAGAATCACATTTCTTGGTAAAATCATGCAGGATTGAAATTTTTGATGGTTTTTTACTCCTCTCAACAGCCCAAACAAGTTTCTAAAAGGATGAGTTTGCAACTACTTTACTTTTGGAGAAAATTCAAAACATTCATTATTCAATAGGGCCCAAACTATCAAAAACCAGCGGTTTCAATGAACACACATTTCTTGGTAGAATCGTGCAGGACTGAAATTTATGATGTTTTTCTACTCCTCTCATGAGCCCAAACAAGTCTCTAAAAGGATGAGTTTGCAACTACTTTACTTTTGGAGAAAATTCAAAACATTCATTATTCAATAGAGCCCAATAGCAAAAACCAGCGTTTTGAATGAAGAATCACATTTCTTGGTAGAATCATGCAGGATTGAAATTTTTGATGGTTTTTTACTCCTCTCAACAGCCCAAACAAGTTTCTAAAAGGATGAGTTTGCAACTACTTTACTTTTGGAGAAAATTCAAAACATTCATTATTCAATAGGGCCCAAACTATCAAAAACCAGCGGTTTCAATGAACACACATTTCTTGGTAGAATCATGCAGGACTGAAATTTTTGATGTTTTTCTACTCCTCTCATGAGCCCAAACAAGTCTCTAAAAGCATGAGTTTGCAACTACTTTACTTTTGGAGAAAATTCAAAACATTCATTATTCAATAGAGCCCAATAGCAAAAATCAGGTTTTGAATGAAGAATCACATTTCTTGGTAAAATCATGCAGGATTGAAATTTTTGATGGTTTTTTACTCCTCTCAACAGCCCAAACAAGTTTCTAAAAGGATGAGTTTGCAACTACTTTACTTTTGGAGAAAATTCAAAACATTCATTATTCAATAGGGCCCAAACTATCAAAAACCAGCGGTTTGAATGAACACACATTTCTTGGTAGAATCATGCAGGACTGAAATTTTTGATGTTTTTCTACTCCTCTCATGAGCCCAAACAAGTCTCTAAAAGCATGAGTTTGCAACTACTTTACTTTTGGAGAAAATTCAAAACATTCACTTTTCACTAGAGCCCAATAGCAAAAATCAGGTTTTGAATGAAGAATCACATTTCTTGGTAGAATCATGCTGCATTGAAATTTTTGATGGTTTTTTACTCCTCTCAACAGCCCAAACAAGTTTCTAAAAGGATGAGTTTGCAACTACTTTACTTTTGGAGAAAATTCAAAACATTCATTATTCAATAGGGCCCAAACTATCAAAAATCAGCGGTTTCAATGAACACACATTTCTTGGTAGAATCATGCAGGACTGAAATTTTTGATGTTTTTCTACTCCTCTCATGAGCCCAAACAAGTCTCTAAAAGGATGAGTTTGCAACTACTTTACTTTTGGAGAAAATTCAAAACATTCATTATTCAATAGAGCCCAATAGCAAAAACCAGCGTTTTGAATGAAGAATCACATTTCTTGGTAGAATCATGCAGGATTGAAATTTTTGATGGTTTTTTACTCCTCTCAACAGCCCAAACAAGTTTCTAAAAGGATGAGTTTGCAACTACTTTACTTTTGGAGAAAATTCAAAACATTCATTATTCAATAGGGCCCAAACTATCAAAAACCAGCGGTTTCAATGAACACACATTTCTTGGTAGAATCATGCAGGACTGAAATTTTTGATGTTTTTCTACTACTCTCATGAGCCCAAACAAGTCTCTAAAAGCATGAGTTTGCAACTACTTTACTTTTGGAGAAAATTCAAAACATTCACTATTCAATAGAGCCCAATAGCAAAAATCAGGTTTTGAATGAAGAATCACATTTCTTGGTAAAATCATGCAGGATTGAAATTTTTGATGGTTTTTTACTCCTCTCAACAGCCCAAACAAGTTTCTAAAAGGATGAGTTTGCAACTACTTTACTTTTGGAGAAAATTCAAAACATTCATTATTCAATAGGGCCCAAACTATCAAAAACCAGCGGTTTCAATGAACACACATTTCTTGGTAGAATCATGCAGGACTGAAATTTTTGATGTTTTTCTACTCCTCTCATGAGCCCAAACAAGTCTCTAAAAGCATGAGTTTGCAACTACTTTACTTTTGGAGAAAATTCAAAGCATTCATTATTCAATAGGGCCCAAAATATCAAAAACCAGCGGTTTGAATGAACACACATTTCTTGGTAGAATCGTGCAGGACTGAAATTTTTGATTTTTTTTTTACTCCTCTCATGAGCCCAAACAAGTCTCTAAAAGGATGAGTTTGCAACTACTTTACTTTTGGAGAAAATTCAAAACATTCATTATTCAATAGAGCCCAATAGCAAAAACCAGCGTTTTGAATGAAGAATCACATTTCTTGGTAGAATCATGCAGGATTGAAATTTTTGATGGTTTTTTACTCCTCTCAACAGCCCAAACAAGTTTCTAAAAGGATGAGTTTGCAACTACTTTACTTTTGGAGAAAATTCAAAACATTCATTATTCAATAGGGCCCAAACTATCAAAAACCAGCGGTTTCAATGAACACACATTTCTTGGTAGAATCATGCAGGACTGAAATTTTTGATGTTTTTCTACCCCTCTCATGAGCCCAAACAAGTCTCTAAAAGCATGAGTTTGCAACTACTTTACTTTTGGAGAAAATTCAAAACATTCATTATTCAATAGGGCCCAAAATATCAAAAACCAGCGGTTTGAATGAATACACATTTCTTGGTAGAATCGTTCAGGACTGAAATTTTTGATTTTTTTCTACTCCTCTCATGAGCCCAAACAAGTCTCTAAAAGGATGAGTTTGCAACTACTTTACTTTTGGAGAAAATTCAAAACATTCATTATTCAATAGAGCCCAATAGCAAAAACCAGCGTTTTGAATGAAGAATCACATTTCTTGGTAGAATCATGCAGGATTGAAATTTTTGATGGTTTTTTACTCCTCTCAACAGCCCAAACAAGTTTCTAAAAGGATGAGTTTGCAACTACTTTACTTTTGGAGAAAATTCAAAACATTCATTATTCAATAGGGCCCAAACTATCAAAAACCAGCGGTTTCAATGAACACACATTTCTTGGTAGAATCATGCAGGACTGAAATTTTTGATGTTTTTCTACTCCTCTCATGAGCCCAAACAAGTCTCTAAAAGCATGAGTTTGCAACTACTTTACTTTTGGAGAAAATTCAAAACATTCATTATTCAATAGAGCCCAATAGCAAAAATCAGGTTTTGAATGAAGAATCACATTTCTTGGTAAAATCATGCAGGATTGAAATTTTTGATGGTTTTTTACTCCTCTCAACAGCCCAAACAAGTTTCTAAAAGGATGAGTTTGCAACTACTTTACTTTTGGAGAAAATTCAAAACATTCATTATTCAATAGGGCCCAAACTATCAAAAACCAGCGGTTTGAATGAACACACATTTCTTGGTAGAATCATGCAGGACTGAAATTTTTGATGTTTTTCTACTCCTCTCATGAGCCCAAACAAGTCTCTAAAAGCATGAGTTTGCAACTACTTTACTTTTGGAGAAAATTCAAAACATTCATTATTCAATAGAGCCCAATAGCAAAAATCAGGTTTTGAATGAAGAATCACATTTCTTGGTAAAATCATGCAGGATTGAAATTTTTGATGGTTTTTTACTCCTCTCAACAGCCCAAACAAGTTTCTAAAAGGATGAGTTTGCAACTACTTTACTTTTGGAGAAAATTCAAAACATTCATTATTCAATAGGGCCCAAACTATCAAAAACCAGCGGTTTCAATGAACACACATTTCTTGGTAGAATCATGCAGGACTGAAATTTTTGATGTTTTTCTACTCCTCTCATGAGCCCAAACAAGTCTCTAAAAGCATGAGTTTGCAACTACTTTACTTTTGGAGAAAATTCAAAACATTCATTATTCAATAGAGCCCAATAGCAAAAATCAGGTTTTGAATGAAGAATCACATTTCTTGGTAAAATCATGCAGGATTGAAATTTTTGATGGTTTTTTACTCCTCTCAACAGCCCAAACAAGTCTCTAAAAGCATGAGTTTGCAACTACTTTACTTTTGGAGAAAATTCAAAACATTCATTATTCAATAGGGCCCAAAATATCAAAAACCAGCAGTTTGAATGAACACACATTTCTTGGTAGAATCGTGCAGGACTGAAATTTTTGATTTTTTTCTACTCCTCTCATGAGCCCAAACAAGTCTCTAAAAGGATGAGTTTGCAACTACTTTACTTTTGGAGAAAATTCAAAACATTCATTATTCAATAGGGCCCAAACTATCAAAAACCAGCGGTTTCAATGAACACACATTTCTTGGTAGAATCATGCAGGACTGAAATTTTTGATGTTTTTCTACTCCTCTCATGAGCCCAAACAAGTCTCTAAAAGCATGAGTTTGCAACTACTTTACTTTTGGAGAAAATTCAAAACATTCATTATTCAATAGAGCCCAATAGCAAAAATCAGGTTTTGAATGAAGAATCACATTTCTTGGTAAAATCATGCAGGATTGAAATTTTTGATGGTTTTTTACTCCTCTCAACAGCCCAAACAAGTTTCTAAAAGGATGAGTTTGCAACTACTTTACTTTTGGAGAAAATTCAAAACATTCATTATTCAATAGGGCCCAAACTATCAAAAACCAGCGGTTTCAATGAACACACATTTCTTGGTAGAATCATGCAGGACTGAAATTTTTGATGTTTTTCTACTCCTCTCATGAGCCCAAACAAGTCTCTAAAAGCATGAGTTTGCAACTACTTTACTTTTGGAGAAAATTCAAAACATTCATTATTCAATAGAGCCCAATAGCAAAAATCAGGTTTTGAATGAAGAATCACATTTCTTGGTAAAATCATGCAGGATTGAAATTTTTGATGGTTTTTTACTCCTCTCAACAGCCCAAACAAGTTTCTAAAAGGATGAGTTTGCAACTACTTTACTTTTGGAGAAAATTCAAAACATTCATTATTCAATAGCGCCCAAACTATCAAAAACCAGCGGTTTCAATGAACACACATTTCTTGGTAGAATCATGTAGGACTGAAATTTTTGATGTTTTTCTACTCCTCTCATGAGCCCAAACAAGTCTCTAAAGGCATTAGTTTGCAACTACTTTACTTTTGGAGAAAATTCAAAACATTCACTATTCAATAGAGCCCAATAGCAAAAATCAGGTTTTGAATGAAGAATCACATTTCTTGGTAAAATCATGCAGGATTGAAATTTTTGATGGTTTTTTACTCCTCTCAACAGCCCAAACAAGTTTCTAAAAGGATGAGTTTGCAACTACTTTACTTTTGGAGAAAATTCAAAACATTCATTATTCAATAGGGCCCAAACTATCAAAAACCAGCGGTTTCAATGAACACACATTTCTTGGTAGAATCATGCAGGACTGAAATTTTTGATGTTTTTCTACTCCTCTCATGAGCCCAAACAAGTCTCTAAAAGCATGAGTTTGCAACTACTTTACTTTTGGAGAAAATTCAAAACATTCATTATTCAATAGAGCCCAATAGCAAAAATCAGGTTTTGAATGAAGAATCACATTTCTTGGTAGAATCATGCAGGATTGAAATTTTTGATGGTTTTTTACTCCTCTCAACAGCCCAAACAAGTTTCTAAAAAGATGAGTTTGCAACTACTTTACTTTTGGAGAAAATTCAAAACATTCATTATTCAATATGGCCCAAAATATCAAAAACCAGCGGTTTGAATGAACACACATTTCTTGGTAGAATCGTGCAGGACTGAAATTTTTGATGTTTTTCTACTCCTCTCATGAGCCCAAACAAGTCTCTAAAAGGATGAGTTTGCAACTACTTTACTTTTGGAGAAAATTCAAAACATTCATTATTCAATAGAGCCCAATAGCAAAAACCAGCGTTTTGAATGAAGAATCACATTTCTTGGTAGAATCATGCAGGATTGAAATTTTTGATGGTTTTTTACTCCTCTCAACAGCCCAAACAAGTTTCTAAAAGGATGAGTTTGCAACTACTTTACTTTTGGAGAAAATTCAAAACATTCATTATTCAATAGGGCCCAAACTATCAAAAACCAGCGGTTTCAATGAACACACATTTCTTGGTAGAATCATGCAGGACTGAAATTTTTGATGTTTTTCTACTCCTCTCATGAGCCCAAACAAGTCTCTAAAAGCATGAGTTTGCAACTACTTTACTTTTGGAGAAAATTCAAAACATTCACTATTCAATAGAGCCCAATAGCAAAAATCAGGTTTTGAATGAATTATCACATTTCTTGGTAAAATCATGCAGGATTGAAATTTTTGATGGTTTTTTACTCCTCTCAACAGCCCAAACAAGTTTCTAAAAGGATGAGTTTGCAACTACTTTACTTTTGGAGAAAATTCAAAACATTCATTATTCAATAGGGCCCAAACTATCAAAAACCAGCGGTTTCAATGAACACACATTTCTTGGTAGAATCATGCAGGACTGAAATTTTTGATGTTTTTCTACTCCTCTCATGAGCCCAAACAAGTCTCTAAAAGCATGAGTTTGCAACTACTTTACTTTTGGAGAAAATTCAAAACATTCATTATTCAATAGGGCCCAAAATATCAAAAACCAGCGGTTTGAATGAACACACATTTCTTGGTAGAATCGTTCAGGACTGAAATTTTTGATTTTTTTCTACTCCTCTCATGAGCCCAAACAAGTCTCTAAAAGGATGAGTTTGCAACTACTTTACTTTTGGAGAAAATTCAAAACATTCATTATTCAATAGAGCCCAATAGCAAAAACCAGCGTTTTGAATGAAGAATCACATTTCTTGGTAGAATCATGCAGGATTGAAATTTTTGATGGTTTTTTACTCCTCTCAACAGCCCAAACAAGTTTCTAAAAGGATGAATTTGCAACTACTTTACTTTTGGAGAAAATTCAAAACATTCATTATTCAATAGGGCCCAAACTATCAAAAACCAGCGGTTTCAATGAACACACATTTCTTGGTAGAATCATGCAGGACTGAAATTTTTGATGTTTTTCTACTCCTCTCATGAGCCCAAACAAGTCTCTAAAAGCATGAGTTTGCAACTACTTTACTTTTGGAGAAAATTCAAAACATTCATTATTCAATAGAGCCCAATAGCAAAAATCAGGTTTTGAATGAAGAATCACATTTCTTGGTAGAATCATGCAGGATTGAAATTTTTGATGGTTTTTTACTCCTCTCAACAGCCCAAACAAGTTTCTAAAAAGATGAGTTTGCAACTACTTTACTTTTGGAGAAAATTCAAAACATTCATTATTCAATATGGCCCAAAATATCAAAAACCAGCGGATTGAATGAACACACATTTCTTGGTAGAATCGTGCAGGACTGAAATTTTTGATGTTTTTCTACTCCTCTCATGAGCCCAAACAAGTCTCTAAAAGGATGAGTTTGCAACTACTTTACTTTTGGAGAAAATTCAAAACATTCATTATTCAATAGAGCCCAATAGCAAAAACCAGCGTTTTGAATGAAGAATCACATTTCTTGGTAGAATCATGCAGGATTGAAATTTTTGATGGTTTTTTACTCCTCTCAACAGCCCAAACAAGTTTCTAAAAGGATGAGTTTGCAACTACTTTACTTTTGGAGAAAATTCAAAACATTCATTATTCAATAGGGCCCAAACTATCAAAAACCAGCGGTTTCAATGAACACACATTTCTTGGTAGAATCATGCAGGACTGAAATTTTTGATGTTTTTCTACTCCTCTCATGAGCCCAAACAAGTCTCTAAAAGCATGAGTTTGCAACTACTTTACTTTTGGAGAAAATTCAAAACATTCACTATTCAATAGAGCCCAATAGCAAAAATCAGGTTTTGAATGAATTATCACATTTCTTGGTAAAATCATGCAGGATTGAAATTTTTGATGGTTTTTTACTCCTCTCAACAGCCCAAACAAGTTTCTAAAAGGATGAGTTTGCAACTACTTTACTTTTGGAGAAAATTCAAAACATTCATTATTCAATAGGGCCCAAACTATCAAAAACCAGCGGTTTCAATGAACACACATTTCTTGGTAGAATCATGCAGGACTGAAATTTTTGATGTTTTTCTACTCCTCTCATGAGCCCAAACAAGTCTCTAAAAGCATGAGTTTGCAACTACTTTACTTTTGGAGAAAATTCAAAACATTCATTATTCAATAGAGCCCAATAGCAAAAATCAGGTTTTGAATGAAGAATCACATTTCTTGGTAAAATTATGCAGGATTGAAATTTTTGATGGTTTTTTACTCCTCTCAACAGCCCAAACAAGTTTCTAAAAGGATGAGTTTGCAACTACTTTACTTTTGGAGAAAATTCAAAACATTCATTATTCAATAGGGCCCAAACTATCAAAAACCAGCGGTTTGAATGAACACACATTTCTTGGTAGAATCATGCAGGACTGAAATTTTTGATGTTTTTCTACTCCTCTCATGAGCCCAAACAAGTCTCTAAAAGCATGAGTTTGCAACTACTTTACTTTTGGAGAAAATTCAAAACATTCATTATTCAATAGAGCCCAATAGCAAAAATCAGGTTTTGAATGAAGAATCACATTTCTTGGTAAAATCATGCAGGATTGAAATTTTTTATGGTTTTTTACTCCTCTCAACAGCCCAAACAAGTTTCTAAAAGGATGAGTTTGCAACTACTTTACTTTTGGAGAAAATTCAAAACATTCATTATTCAATAGGGCCCAAACTATCAAAAACCAGCGGTTTCAATGAACACACATTTCTTGGTAGAATCATGCAGGACTGAAATTTTTGATGTTTTTCTACTCCTCTCATGAGCCCAAACAAGTCTCTAAAAGCATGAGTTTGCAACTACTTTACTTTTGGAGAAAATTCAAAACATTCATTATTCAATAGAGCCCAATAGCAAAAATCAGGTTTTGAATGAAGAATCACATTTCTTGGTAAAATCATGCAGGATTGAAATTTTTGATGGTTTTTTACTCCTCTCAACAGCCCAAACAAGTTTCTAAAAGGATGAGTTTGCAACTACTTTACTTTTGGAGAAAATTCAAAACATTCATTATTCAATAGGGCCCAAACTATCAAAAACCAGCGGTTTCAATGAACACACATTTCTTGGTAGAATCATGCAGGACTGAAATTTTTGATGTTTTTCTACTCCTCTCATGAGCCCAAACAAGTCTCTAAAAGCATGAGTTTGCAACTACTTTACTTTTGGAGAAAATTCAAAACATTCACTATTCAATAGAGCCCAATAGCAAAAATCAGGTTTTGAATGAAGAATCACATTTCTTGGTAAAATCATGCAGGATTGAAATTTTTGATGGTTTTTTACTCCTCTCAACAGCCCAAACAAGTTTCTAAAAGGATGAGTTTGCAACTACTTTACTTTTGGAGAAAATTCAAAACATTCATTATTCAATAGGGCCCAAACTATCAAAAACCAGCGGTTTCAATGAACACACATTTCTTGGTAGAATCATGCAGGACTGAAATTTTTGATGTTTTTCTACTCCTCTCATGAGCCCAAACAAGTCTCTAAAAGCATGAGTTTGCAACTACTTTACTTTTGGAGAAAATTCAAAACATTCATTATTCAATAGAGCCCAATAGCAAAAATCAGGTTTTGAATGAAGAATCACATTTCTTGGTAGAATCATGCAGGATTGAAATTTTTGATAGTTTTTTACTCCTCTCAACAGCCCAAACAAGTTTCTAAAAAGATGAGTTTGCAACTACTTTACTTTTGGAGAAAATTCAAAACATTCATTATTCAATATGGCCCAAAATATCAAAAACCAGCGGTTTGAATGAACACACATTTCTTGGTAGAATCGTGCAGGACTGAAATTTTTGATGTTTTTCTACTCCTCTCATGAGCCCAAACAAGTCTCTAAAAGGATGAGTTTGCAACTACTTTACTTTTGGAGAAAATTCAAAACATTCATTATTCAATAGAGCCCAATAGCAAAAACCAGCGTTTTGAATGAAGAATCACATTTCTTGGTAGAATCATGCAGGATTGAAATTTTTTATGGTTTTTTACTCCTCTCAACAGCCCAAACAAGTTTCTAAAAGGATGAGTTTGCAACTACTTTACTTTTGGAGAAAATTCAAAACATTCATTATTCAATAGGGCCCAAACTATCAAAAACCAGCGGTTTGAATGAACACACATTTCTTGGTAGAATCATGCAGGACTGAAATTTTTGATGTTTTTCTACTCCTCTCATGAGCCCAAACAAGTCTCTAAAAGCATGAGTTTGCAACTACTTTACTTTTGGAGAAAATTCAAAACATTCACTTTTCACTAGAGCCCAATAGCAAAAATCAGGTTTTGAATGAAGAATCACATTTCTTGGTAGAATCATGCTGCATTGAAATTTTTGATGGTTTTTTACTCCTCTCAACAGCCCAAACAAGTTTCTAAAAGGATGAGTTTGCAACTACTTTACTTTTGGAGAAAATTCAAAACATTCATTATTCAATAGGGCCCAAACTATCAAAAACCAGCGGTTTCAATGAACACACATTTCTTGGTAGAATCATGCAGGACTGAAATTTTTGATGTTTTTCTACTCCTCTCATGAGCCCAAACAAGTCTCTAAAAGGATGAGTTTGCAACTACTTTACTTTTGGAGAAAATTCAAAACATTCATTATTCAATAGAGCCCAATAGCAAAAACCAGCGTTTTGAATGAAGAATCACATTTCTTGGTAGAATCATGCAGGATTGAAATTTTTGATGGTTTTTTACTCCTCTCAACAGCCCAAACAAGTTTCTAAAAGGATGAGTTTGCAACTACTTTACTTTTGGAGAAAATTCAAAACATTCATTATTCAATAGGGCCCAAACTATCAAAAACCAGCGGTTTCAATGAACACACATTTCTTGGTAGAATCATGCAGGACTGAAATTTTTGATGTTTTTCTACTCCTCTCATGAGCCCAAACAAGTCTCTAAAAGCATGAGTTTGCAACTACTTTACTTTTGGAGAAAATTCAAAACATTCACTATTCAATAGAGCCCAATAGCAAAAATCAGGTTTTGAATGAAGAATCACATTTCTTGGTAAAATCATGCAGGATTGAAATTTTTGATGGTTTTTTACTCCTCTCAACAGCCCAAACAAGTTTCTAAAAGGATGAGTTTGCAACTACTTTACTTTTGGAGAAAATTCAAAACATTCATTATTCAATAGGGCCCAAACTATCAAAAACCAGCGGTTTCAATGAACACACATTTCTTGGTAGAATCATGCAGGACTGAAATTTTTGATGTTTTTCTACTCCACTCATGAGCCCAAACAAGTCTCTAAAAGCATGAGTTTGCAACTACTTTACTTTTGGAGAAAATTCAAAGCATTCATTATTCAATAGGGCCCAAAATATCAAAAACCAGCGGTTTGAATGAACACACATTTCTTGGTAGAATCGTGCAGGACTGAAATTTTTGATTTTTTTTCTACTCCTCTCATGAGCCCAAACAAGTCTCTAAAAGGATGAGTTTGCAACTACTTTACTTTTGGAGAAAATTCAAAACATTCATTATTCAATAGAGCCCAATAGCAAAAACCAGCGTTTTGAATGAAGAATCACATTTCTTGGTAGAATCATGCAGGATTGAAATTTTTGATGGTTTTTTACTCCTCTCAACAGCCCAAACAAGTTTCTAAAAGGATGAGTTTGCAACTACTTTACTTTTGGAGAAAATTCAAAACATTCATTATTCAATAGGGCCCAAACTATCAAAAACCAGCGGTTTCAATGAACACACATTTCTTGGTAGAATCATGCAGGACTGAAATTTTTGATGTTTTTCTACTCCTCTCATGAGCCCAAACAAGTCTCTAAAAGCATGAGTTTGCAACTACTTTACTTTTGGAGAAAATTCAAAACATTCACTATTCAATAGAGCCCAATAGCAAAAATCAGGTTTTGAATGAAGAATCACATTTCTTGGTAAAATCATGCAGGATTGAAATTTTTGATGGTTTTTTACTCCTCTCAACAGCCCAAACAAGTTTCTAAAAGGATGAGTTTGCAACTACTTTACTTTTGGAGAAAATTCAAAACATTCATTATTCAATAGGGCCCAAACTATCAAAAACCAGCGGTTTCAATGAACACATATTTCTTGGTAGAATCATGCAGGACTGAAATTTTTGATGTTTTTCTACCCCTCTCATGAGCCCAAACAAGTCTCTAAAAGCATGAGTTTGCAACTACTTTACTTTTGGAGAAAATTCAAAACATTCATTATTCAATAGGGCCCAAAATATCAAAAACCAGCGGTTTGAATGAACACACATTTCTTGGTAGAATCGTTCAGGACTGAAATTTTTGATTTTTTTCTACTCCTCTCATGAGCCCAAACAAGTCTCTAAAAGGATGAGTTTGCAACTACTTTACTTTTGGAGAAAATTCAAAACATTCATTATTCAATAGAGCCCAATAGCAAAAACCAGCGTTTTGAATGAAGAATCACATTTCTTGGTAGAATCATGCAGGATTGAAATTTTTGATGGTTTTTTACTCCTCTCAACAGCCCAAACAAGTTTCTAAAAGGATGAGTTTACAACTACTTTACTTTTGGAGAAAATTCAAAACATTCATTATTCAATAGGGCCCAAACTATCAAAAACCAGCGGTTTCAATGAACACACATTTCTTGGTAGAATCATGCAGGACTGAAATTTTTGATGTTTTTCTACTCCTCTCATGAGCCCAAACAAGTCTCTAAAAGCATGAGTTTGCAACTACTTTACTTTTGGAGAAAATTCAAAACATTCATTATTCAATAGAGCCCAATAGCAAAAATCAGGTTTTGAATGAAGAATCACATTTCTTGGTAAAATCATGCAGGATTGAAATTTTTGATGGTTTTTTACTCCTCTCAACAGCCCAAACAAGTTTCTAAAAGGATGAGTTTGCAACTACTTTACTTTTGGAGAAAATTCAAAACATTCATTATTCAATAGGGCCCAAACTATCAAAAACCAGCGGTTTGAATGAACACACATTTCTTGGTAGAATCATGCAGGACTGAAATTTTTGATGTTTTTCTACTCCTCTCATGAGCCCAAACAAGTTTCTAAAAGCATGAGTTTGCAACTACTTTACTTTTGGAGAAAATTCAAAACATTCATTATTCAATAGAGCCCAATAGCAAAAATCAGGTTTTGAATGAAGAATCACATTTCTTGGTAAAATCATGCAGGATTGAAATTTTTGATGGTTTTTTACTCCTCTCAACAGCCCAAACAAGTTTCTAAAAGGATGAGTTTGCAACTACTTTACTTTTGGAGAAAATTCAAAACATTCATTATTCAATAGGGCCCAAACTATCAAAAACCAGCGGTTTCAATGAACACACATTTCTTGGTAGAATCATGCAGGACTGAAATTTTTGATGTTTTTCTACTCCTCTCATGAGCCCAAACAAGTCTCTAAAAGCATGAGTTTGCAACTACTTTACTTTTGGAGAAAATTCAAAACATTCATTATTCAATAGAGCCCAATAGCAAAAATCAGGTTTTGAATGAAGAATCACATTTCTTGGTAAAATCATGCAGGATTGAAATTTTTGATGGTTTTTTACTCCTCTCAACAGCCCAAACAAGTCTCTAAAAGCATGAGTTTGCAACTACTTTACTTTTGGAGAAAATTCAAAACATTCATTATTCAATAGGGCCCAAAATATCAAAAACCAGCGGTTTGAATGAACACACATTTCTTGGTAGAATCGTGCAGGACTGAAATTTTTGATTTTTTTCTACTCCTCTCATGAGCCCAAACAAGTCTCTAAAAGGATGAGTTTGCAACTACTTTACTTTTGGAGAAAATTCAAAACATTCATTATTCAATAGGGCCCAAACTATCAAAAACCAGCGGTTTCAATGAACACACATTTCTTGGTAGAATCATGCAGGACTGAAATTTTTGATGTTTTTCTACTCCTCTCATGAGCCCAAACAAGTCTCTAAAAGCATGAGTTTGCAACTACTTTACTTTTGGAGAAAATTCAAAACATTCATTATTCAATAGAGCCCAATAGCAAAAATCAGGTTTTGAATGAAGAATCACATTTCTTGGTAAAATCATGCAGGATTGAAATTTTTGATGGTTTTTTACTCCTCTCAACAGCCCAAACAAGTTTCTAAAAGGATGAGTTTGCAACTACTTTACTTTTGGAGAAAATTCAAAACATTCATTATTCAATAGGGCCCAAACTATCAAAAACCAGCGGTTTGAATGAACACACATTTCTTGGTAGAATCATGCAGGACTGAAATTTTTGATGTTTTTCTACTCCTCTCATGAGCCCAAACAAGTCTCTAAAAGGATGAGTTTGCAACTACTTTACTTTTGGAGAAAATTCAAAACATTCATTATTCAATAGAGCCCAATAGCAAAAATCAGGTTTTGAATGAAGAATCACATTTCTTGGTAAAATCATGCAGGATTGAAATTTTTGATGGTTTTTTACTCCTCTCAACAGCCCAAACAAGTTTCTAAAAGGATGAGTTTGCAACTACTTTACTTTTGGAGAAAATTCAAAACATTCATTATTCAATAGGGCCCAAACTATCAAAAACCAGTGGTTTCAATGAACACACATTTCTTGGTAGAATCATGCAGGACTGAAATTTTTGATGTTTTTCTACTCCTCTCATGAGCCCAAACAAGTCTCTAAAAGCATGAGTTTGCAACTACTTTACTTTTGGAGAAAATTCAAAACATTCATTATTCTATAGAGCCCAATAGCAAAAATCAGGTTTTGAATGAAGAATCACATTTCTTGGTAAAATCATGCAGGATTGAAATTTTTGATGGTTTTTTACTCCTCTCAACAGCCCAAACAAGTTTCTAAAAGGATGAGTTTGCAACTACTTTACTTTTGGAGAAAATTCAAAACATTCATTATTCAATAGGGCCCAAACTATCAAAAACCAGCGGTTTCAATGAACACACATTTCTTGGTAGAATCATGCAGGACTGAAATTTTTGATGTTTTTCTACTCCTCTCATGAGCCCAAACAAGTCTCTAAAAGCATGAGTTTGCAACTACTTTACTTTTGGAGAAAATTCAAAACATTCATTATTCAATAGAGCCCAATAGCAAAAATCAGGTTTTGAATGAAGAATCACATTTCTTGGTAGAATCATGCAGGATAGAAATTTTTGATGGTTTTTTACTCCTCTCAACAGCCCAAACAAGTTTCTAAAAGGATGAGTTTGCAACTACTTTACTTTTGGAGAAAATTCAAAACATTCATTATTCAATAGGGCCCAAACTATCAAAAACCAGCGGTTTCAATGAACACACATTTCTTGGTAGAATCATGCAGGACTGAAATTTTTGATGTTTTTCTACTCCTCTCATGAGCCCAAACAAGTCCCTAAAAGCATGAGTTTGCAACTACTTTACTTTTGGAGAAAATTCAAAACATTCATTATTCAATAGAGCCCAATAGCAAAAATCAGGTTTTGAATGAAGAATCACATTTCTTGGTAAAATCATGCAGGATTGAAATTTTTGATGGTTTTTTACTCCTCTCAACAGCCCAAACAAGTTTCTAAAAGGATGAGTTTGCAACTACTTTACTTTTGGAGAAAATTCAAAACATTCATTATTCAATAGGGCCCAAACTATCAAAAACCAGCGGTTTGAATGAACACACATTTCTTGGTAGAATCATGCAGGACTGAAATTTTTGATGTTTTTCTACTCCTCTCATGAGCCCAAACAAGTCTCTAAAAGCATGAGTTTGCAACTACTTTACTTTTGGAGAAAATTCAAAACATTCATTATTCAATAGAGCCCAATAGCAAAAACCAGCGTTTTGAATGAAGAATCACATTTCTTGGTAGAATCATGCAGGATTGAAATTTTTGATGGTTTTTTACTCCTCTCAACAGCCCAAACAAGTTTCTAAAAGGATGAGTTTGCAACTACTTTACTTTTGGAGAAAATTCAAAACATTCATTATTCAGTAGGGCCCAAACTATCAAAAACCAGCGGTTTCAATGAACACACATTTCTTGGTAGAATCATGCAGGACTGAAATTTTTGATGTTTTTCTACTCCTCTCATGAGCCCAAACAAGTCTCTAAAAGCATGAGTTTGCAACTACTTTACTTTTGGAGAAAATTCAAAACATTCATTATTCAATAGAGCCCAATAGCAAAAATCAGGTTTTGAATGAAGAATCACATTTCTTGGTAAAATCATGCAGGATTGAAATTTTTGATGGTTTTTTACTCCTCTCAACAGCCCAAACAAGTTTCTAAAAGGATGAGTTTGCAACTACTTTACTTTTGGAGAAAATTCAAAACATTCATTATTCAATAGGGCCCAAACTATCAAAAACCAGCGGTTTGAATGAACACACATTTCTTGGTAGAATCATGCAGGACTGAAATTTTTGATGTTTTTCTACTCCTCTCATGAGCCCAAACAAGTCTCTAAAAGGATGAGTTTGCAACTACTTTACTTTTGGAGAAAATTCAAAACATTCATTATTCAATAGAGCCCAATAGCAAAAATCAGGTTTTGAATGAAGAATCACATTTCTTGGTAAAATCATGCAGGATTGAAATTTTTGATGGTTTTTTACTCCTCTCAACAGCCCAAACAAGTTTCTAAAAGGATGAGTTTGCAACTACTTTACTTTTGGAGAAAATTCAAAACATTCATTATTCAATAGGGCCCAAACTATCAAAAACCAGTGGTTTCAATGAACACACATTTCTTGGTAGAATCATGCAGGACTGAAATTTTTGATGTTTTTCTACTCCTCTCATGAGCCCAAACAAGTCTCTAAAAGCATGAGTTTGCAACTACTTTACTTTTGGAGAAAATTCAAAACATTCATTATTCTATAGAGCCCAATAGCAAAAATCAGGTTTTGAATGAAGAATCACATTTCTTGGTAAAATCATGCAGGATTGAAATTTTTGATGGTTTTTTACTCCTCTCAACAGCCCAAACAAGTTTCTAAAAGGATGAGTTTGCAACTACTTTACTTTTGGAGAAAATTCAAAACATTCATTATTCAATAGGGCCCAAACTATCAAAAACCAGCGGTTTCAATGAACACACATTTCTTGGTAGAATCATGCAGGACTGAAATTTTTGATGTTTTTCTACTCCTCTCATGAGCCCAAACAAGTCTCTAAAAGCATGAGTTTGCAACTACTTTACTTTTGGAGAAAATTCAAAACATTCATTATTCAATAGAGCCCAATAGCAAAAATCAGGTTTTGAATGAAGAATCACATTTCTTGGTAGAATCATGCAGGATAGAAATTTTTGATGGTTTTTTACTCCTCTCAACAGCCCAAACAAGTTTCTAAAAGGATGAGTTTGCAACTACTTTACTTTTGGAGAAAATTCAAAACATTCATTATTCAATAGGGCCCAAACTATCAAAAACCAGCGGTTTCAATGAACACACATTTCTTGGTAGAATCATGCAGGACTGAAATTTTTGATGTTTTTCTACTCCTCTCATGAGCCCAAACAAGTCTCTAAAAGCATGAGTTTGCAACTACTTTACTTTTGGAGAAAATTCAAAACATTCATTATTCAATAGAGCCCAATAGCAAAAATCAGGTTTTGAATGAAGAATCACATTTCTTGGTAAAATCATGCAGGATTGAAATTTTTGATGGTTTTTTACTCCTCTCAACAGCCCAAACAAGTTTCTAAAAGGATGAGTTTGCAACTACTTTACTTTTGGAGAAAATTCAAAACATTCATTATTCAATAGGGCCCAAACTATCAAAAACCAGCGGTTTGAATGAACACACATTTCTTGGTAGAATCATGCAGGACTGAAATTTTTGATGTTTTTCTACTCCTCTCATGAGCCCAAACAAGTCTCTAAAAGCATGAGTTTGCAACTACTTTACTTTTGGAGAAAATTCAAAACATTCATTATTCAATAGAGCCCAATAGCAAAAACCAGCGTTTTGAATGAAGAATCACATTTCTTGGTAGAATCATGCAGGATTGAAATTTTTGATGGTTTTTTACTCCTCTCAACAGCCCAAACAAGTTTCTAAAAGGATGAGTTTGCAACTACTTTACTTTTGGAGAAAATTCAAAACATTCATTATTCAGTAGGGCCCAAACTATCAAAAACCAGCGGTTTCAATGAACACACATTTCTTGGTAGAATCATGCAGGACTGAAATTTTTGATGTTTTTCTACTCCTCTCATGAACCCAAACAAGTCTCTAAAAGCATGAGTTTGCAACTACTTTACTTTTGGAGAAAATTCAAAACATTCATTATTCAATAGAGCCAAATAGCAAAAATCAGGTTTTGAATGAAGAATCACATTTCTTGGTAGAATCATGCAGGATTGAAATTTTTGATGGTTTTTTACTCCTCTCAACAGCCCAAACAAGTTTCTAAAAGGATGAGTTTGCAACTACTTTATTTTTGGAGAAAATTCAAAACATTCATTATTCAATAGGGCCCAAACTATCAAAAACCAGCGGTTTGAATGAACACACATTTCTTGGTAGAATCATGCAGGACTGAAATTTTTGATGTTTTTCTACTCCTCTCATGAGCCCAAACAAGTCTCTAAAAGCATGAGTTTGCAACTACTTTACTTTTGGAGAAAATTCAAAACATTCATTATTCAATAGAGCCCAATAGCAAAAACCAGCTTTTTGAATGAATAATCACATTTCTTGGTAGAATCATGCAGGATTGAAATTTTTGATGGTTTTTTACTCCTCTCAACAGCCCAAACAAGTTTCTAAAAGGATGAGTTTGCAACTATTTTACTTTTGGAGAAAATTCAAAACATTCATTATTCAATAGGGCCCAAACTATCAAAAACCAGCGGTTTCAATGAACACACATTTCTTGGTAGAATCATGCAGGACTGAAATTTTTGATGTTTTTCTACTCCTCTCATGAGCCCAAACAAGTCTCTAAAAGCATGAGTTTGCAACTACTTTACTTTTGGAGAAAATTCAAAACATTCATTATTCAATAGAGCCCAATAGCAAAAATCAGGTTTTGAATGAAGAATCACATTTCTTGGTAGAATCATGCAGGATTGAAATTTTTGATGGTTTTTTACTCCTCTCAACAGCCCAAACAAGTTTCTAAAAGGATGAGTTTGCAACTGCTTTACTTTTGGAGAAAATTCAAAACATTCATTATTCAATAGGGCCCAAACTATCAAAAACCAGCGGTTTGAATGAACACACATTTCTTGGTAGAATCATGCAGGACTGAAATTTTTGATGTTTTTCTACTCCTCTCATGAGCCCAAACAAGTCTCTAAAAGCATGAGTTTGCAACTACTTTACTTTTGGAGAAAATTCAAAACATTCATTATTCAATAGAGCTCAATAGCAAAAATCAGGTTTTGAATGAAGAATCACATTTCTTGGTAGAATCATGCAGGATTGAAATTTTTGATGGTTTTTTACTCCTCTCAACAGCCCAAACAAGTTTCTAAAAGGATGAGTTTGCAACTACTTTACTTTTGGAGAAAATTCAAAACATTCATTATTCAATAGGGCCCAAAATATCAAAAACCAGCGGTTTGAATGAACACACATTTCTTGGTAGAATCGTGCAGGACTGAAATTTTTTATGTTTTTCTACTCCTCTCATGAGCCCAAACAAGTCTCTAAAAGGATGAGTTTGCAACTACTTTACTTTTGGAGAAAATTCAAAACATTCATTATTCAATAGAGCCCAATAGCAAAAACCAGCGTTTTGAATGAAGAATCACATTTCTTGGTAGAATCATGCAGGATTGAAATTTTTGATGGTTTTTTACTCCTCTCAACAGCCCAAACAAGTTTCTAAAAGGATGAGTTTGCAACTACTTTACTTTTGGAGAAAATTCAAAACATTCATTATTCAATAGGGCCCAAACTATCAAAAACCAGCGGTTTGAATGAACACACATTTCTTGGTAGAATCATGCAGGACTGAAATTTTTGATGTTTTTCTACTCCTCTCATGAGCCCAAACAAGTCTCTAAAAGCATGAGTTTGCAACTACTTTACTTTTGGAGAAAATTCAAAACATTCATTATTCAATAGAGCCCAATAGCAAAAACCAGCGTTTTGAATGAAGAATCACATTTCTTGGTAGAATCATGCAGGATTGAAATTTTTGATGGTTTTTTACTCCTCTCAACAGCCCAAACAAGTTTCTAAAAGGATGAGTTTGCAACTACTTTACTTTTGGAGAAAATTCAAAACATTCATTATTCAGTAGGGCCCAAACTATCAAAAACCAGCGGTTTCAATGAACACACATTTCTTGGTAGAATCATGCAGGACTGAAATTTTTGATGTTTTTCTACTCCTCTCATGAGCCCAAACAAGTCTCTAAAAGCATGAGTTTGCAACTACTTTACTTTTGGAGAAAATTCAAAACATTCATTATTCAATAGAGCCCAATAGCAAAAATCAGGTTTTGAATGAAGAATCACATTTCTTGGTAGAATCATGCAGGATTGAAATTTTTGATGGTTTTTTACTCCTCTCAACAGCCCAAACAAGTTTCTAAAAGGATGAGTTTGCAACTACTTTACTTTTGGAGAAAATTCAAAACATTCATTATTCAATAGGGCCCAAAATATCAAAAACCAGCGGTTTGAATGAACACACATTTCTTGGTAGAATCGTGCAGGACTGAAATTTTTGATGTTTTTCTACTCCTCTCATGAGCCCAAACAAGTCTCTAAAAGGATGAGTTTGCAACTACTTTACTTTTGGAGAAAATTCAAAACATTCATTATTCAATAGAGCCCAATAGCAAAAACCAGCGTTTTGAATGAAGAATCACATTTCTTGGTAGAATCATGCAGGATTGAAATTTTTGATGGTTTTTTACTCCTCTCAACAGCCCAAACAAGTTTCTAAAAGGATGAGTTTGCAACTACTTTACTTTTGGAGAAAATTCAAAACATTCATTATTCAATAGGGCCCAAACTATCAAAAACCAGCGGTTTCAATGAACACACATTTCTTGGTAGAATCATGCAGGACTGAAATTTTTGATGTTTTTCTACTCCTCTCATGAGCCCAAACAAGTCTCTAAAAGCATGAGTTTGCAACTACTTTACTTTTGGAGAAAATTCAAAACATTCATTATTCAATAGAGCCCAATAGCAAAAATCAGGTTTTGAATGAAGAATCACATTTCTTGGTAAAATCATGCAGGATTGAAATTTTTGATGGTTTTTTACTCCTCTCAACAGCCCAAACAAGTTTCTAAAAGGATGAGTTTGCAACTACTTTACTTTTGGAGAAAATTCAAAACATTCATTATTCAATAGGGCCCAAACTATCAAAAACCAGCGGTTTGAATGAACACACATTTCTTGGTAGAATCATGCAGGACTGAAATTTTTGATGTTTTTCTACTCCTCTCATGAGCCCAAACAAGTCTCTAAAAGCATGAGTTTGCAACTACTTTACTTTTGGAGAAAATTCAAAACATTCACTTTTCACTAGAGCCCAATAGCAAAAATCAGGTTTTGAATGAAGAATCACATTTCTTGGTAGAATCATGCTGCATTGAAATTTTTGATGGTTTTTTACTCCTCTCAACAGCCCAAACAAGTTTCTAAAAGGATGAGTTTGCAACTACTTTACTTTTGGAGAAAATTCAAAACATTCATTATTCAATAGGGCCCAAACTATCAAAAACCAGCGGTTTCAATGAACGCACATTTCTTGGTAGAATCATGCAGGACTGAAATTTTTGATGTTTTTCTACTCCTCTCATGAGCCCAAACAAGTCTCTAAAAGCATGAGTTTGCAACTACTTTACTTTTGGAGAAAATTCAAAACATTCATTATTCAATAGAGCCCAATAGCAAAAATCAGGTTTTGAATGAAGATTCACATTTCTTGGTAGAATCATGCAGGATTGAAATTTTTGATGGTTTTTTACTCCTCTCAACAGCCCAAACAAGTTTCTAAAAGGATGAGTTTGCAACTACTTTACTTTTGGAGAAAATTCAAAACATTCATTATTCAGTAGGGCCCAAACTATCAAAAACCAGCGGTTTGAATGAACACACATTTCTTGGTACTATCATGCAGGACTGAAATTTTTGATGTTTTTCTACTCCTCTCATGAGCCCAAACAAGTCTCTAAAAGCATGAGTTTGCAACTACTTTACTTTTGGAGAAAATTCAAAACATTCATTATTCAATAGAGCCCAATAGCAAAAATCAGGTTTTGAATGAAGAATCACATTTCTTGGTAGAATCATGCAGGATTGAAATTTTTGATGTTTTTTTACTCCTCTCAACAGCCCAAACAAGTTTCTAAAAGGATGAGTTTGCAACTACTTTACTTTTGGAGAAAATTCAAAACATTCATTATTCAATAGGGCCCAAAATATCAAAAACCAGCGGTTTGAATGAACACACATTTCTTGGTAGAATCGTGCAGGACTGAAATTTTTGATGTTTTTCTACTCCTCTCATGAGCCCAAACAAGTCTCTAAAAGGATGAGTTTGCAACTACTTTACTTTTGGAGAAAATTCAAAACATTCATTATTCAATAGAGCCCAATAGCAAAAACCAGCGTTTTGAATGAAGAATCACATTTCTTGGTAGAATCATGCAGGATTGAAATTTTTGATGGTTTTTTACTCCTCTCAACAGCCCAAACAAGTTTCTAAAAGGATGAGTTTGCAACTACTTTACTTTTGGAGAAAATTCAAAACATTCATTATTCAGTAGGGCCCAAACTATCAAAAACCAGCGGTTTCAATGAACACACATTTCTTGGTAGAATCATGCAGGACTGAAATTTTTGATGTTTTTCTACTCCTCTCATGAGCCCAAACAAGTCTCTAAAAGCATGAGTTTGCAACTACTTTACTTTTGGAGAAAATTCAAAACATTCATTATTCAATAGAGCCCAATAGCAAAAATCAGGTTTTGAATGAAGAATCACATTTCTTGGTAGAATCATGCAGGATTGAAATTTTTGATGGTTTTTTACTCCTCTCAACAGCCCAAACAAGTTTCTAAAAGGATGAGTTTGCAACTACTTTACTTTTGGAGAAAATTCAAAACATTCATTATTCAGTAGGGCCCAAACTATCAAAAACCAGCGGTTTCAATGAACACACATTTCTTGGTAGAATCATGCAGGACTGAAATATTTGATGTTTTTCTACTCCTCTCATGAGCCCAAACAAGTCTCTAAAAGCATGAGTTTGCAACTACTTTACTTTTGGAGAAAATTCAAAACATTCATTATTCAATAGAGCCCAATAGCAAAAATCAGGTTTTGAATGAAGAATCACATTTCTTGGTAGAATCATGCAGGATTGAAATTTTTGATGGTTTTTTACTCCTCTCAACAGCCCAAACAAGTTTCTAAAAGGATGAGTTTGCAACTGCTTTACTTTTGGAGAAAATTCAAAACATTCATTATTCAATAGGGCCCAAACTATCAAAAACCAGCGGTTTGAATGAACACACATTTTTTGGTAGAATCGTGCAGGACTGAAATTTTTTATGTTTTTCTACTCCTCTCAACAGCCCAAACAAGTTTCTAAAAGGATGAGTTTGCAACTACTTTACTTTTGGAGAAAATTCAAAACATTCATTATTCAGTAGGGCCGAAACTATCAAAAACCAGCGGTTTCAATGAACACACATTTCTTGGTAGAATCATGCAGGACTGAAATTTTAGATGTTTTTCTACTCCTCTCATGAGCCCAAACAAGTCTCTAAAAGCATGAGTTTGCAACTACTTTACTTTTGGAGAAAATTCAAAACATTCATTATTCAATAGAGCCCAATAGCAAAAATCAGGTTTTGAATGAAGAATCACATTTCTTGGTAGAATCATGCAGGATTGAAATTTTTGATGGTTTTTTACTCCTCTCAACAGCCCAAACAAGTTTCTAAAAGGATGAGTTTGCAACTGCTTTACTTTTGGAGAAAATTCAAAACATTCATTATTCAATAGGGCACAAACTATCAAAAACCAGCGGTTTGAATGAACACACATTTTTTGGTAGAATCGTGCAGGACTGAAATTTTTTATGTTTTTCTACTCCTCTCATGAGCCCAAACAAGTCTCTAAAAGCATGAGTTTGCAACTACTTTACTTTTGGAGAAAATTCAAAACATTCATTATTCAATAGAGCCCAATAGCAAAAATCAGGTTTTGAATGAAGAATCACATTTCTTGGTAGAATCATGCAGGATTGAAATTTTTGATGGTTTTTTACTCCTCTCAACAGCCCAAACAAGTTTCTAAAAGGATGAGTTTGCAACTACTTTACTTTTGGAGAAAATTCAAAACATTCATTATTCAATAGGGCCCAAAATATCAAAAACCAGCGGTTTGAATGAACACACATTTCTTGGTAGAATCGTGCAGGACTGAAATTTTTTATGTTTTTCTACTCCTCTCATGAGCCCAAACAAGTCTCTAAAAGGATGAGTTTGCAACTACTTTACTTTTGGAGAAAATTCAAAACATTCATTATTCAATAGAGCCCAATAGCAAAAACCAGCGTTTTGAATGAAGAATCACATTTCTTGGTAGAATCATGCAGGATTGAAATTTTTGATGGTTTTTTACTCCTCTCAACAGCCCAAACAAGTTTCTAAAAGGATGAGTTTGCAACTACTTTACTTTTGGAGAAAATTCAAAACATTCATTATTCAATAGGGCCCAAACTATCAAAAACCAGAGGTTTCAATGAACACACATTTCTTGGTAGAATCATGCAGGACTGAAATTTTTGATGTTTTTCTACTCCTCTCATGAGCCCAAACAAGTCTCTAAAAGCATGAGTTTGCAACTACTTTACTTTTGGAGAAAATTCAAAACATTCATTATTCAATAGAGCCCAATAGCAAAAATCAGGTTTTGAATGAAGAATCACATTTCTTGGTAAAATCATGCAGGATTGAAATTTTTGATGGTTTTTTACTCCTCTCAACAGCCCAAACAAGTGTCTAAAAGGATGAGTTTGCAACTACTTTACTTTTGAAGAAAATTCAAAACATTCATTATTCAATAGGGCCCAAACTATCAAAAACCAGCGGTTTCAATGAACACACATTTCTTGGTACAATCCTGCAGGACTGAAATTTTTGATGTTTTTCTACTCCTCTCATGAGCCCAAACAAGTCTCTAAAAGCATGAGTTTGCAACTACTTTACTTTTGGAAAAAATTCAAAACATTCATTATTCAATAGAGCCCAATAGCAAAAATCAGGATTTGAATGAAGAATCACATTTCTTGGTAAAATCATGCAGGATTGACATTTTTGATGGTTTTTTACTCCTCTCAACAGCCCAAACAAGTTTCTAAAAGGATGAGTTTGCAACTACTTTACTTTTGGAGAAAATTCAAAACATTCATTATTCAATAGGGCCCAAACTATCAAAAACCAGCGGTTTGAATGAACACACATTTCTTGGTAGAATCATGCAGGACTGAAATTTTTGATGTTTTTCTACTCCTCTCATGAGCCCAAACAAGTCTCTAAAAGCATGAGTTTGCAACTACTTTACTTTTGGAGAAAATTCAAAACATTCACTATTCAATAGAGCCCAATAGCAAAAATCAGGTTTTGAATGAAGAATCGCATTTCTTGGTAAAATCATGCAGGATTGAAATTTTTGATGGTTTTTTACTCCTCTCAAGAGCCCAAACAAGTTTCTAAAAGGATGAGTTTGCAACTACTTTACTTTTGGAGAAAATTCAAAACATTCATTATTCAATAGGGACAAACTATCAAAAACCAGCGGTTTCAATGAACACACATTTCTTGGTAGAATCATGCAGGACTGAAATTTTTGATGTTTTTCTACTCCTCTCATGAGCCCAAACAAGTCTCTAAAAGCATGAGTTTGCAACTACTTTACTTTTGGAGAAAATTCAAAACATTCATTATTCAATAGAGCCCAATAGCAAAAATCAGGTTTTGAATGAAGAATCACATTTCTTGGTAGAATCATGCAGGATTGAAATTTTTGATGGTTTTTTACTCCTCTCAACAGCCCAAACAAGTTTCTAAAAGGATGAGTTTGCAACTACTTTACTTTTGGAGAAAATTCAAAACATTCATTATTCAATAGGGCCCAAACTATCAAAAACCAGCGGTTTCAATGAACACACATTTCTTGGTAGAATCATGCAGGACTCAAATTTTTGATGTTTTTCTACTCCTCTCATGAGCCCAAACAAGACTCTAAAAGCATGAGTTTGCAACTACTTTACTTTTGGAGAAAATTTAAAACATTCATTATTCAATAGAGCCCAATAGCAAAAATCAGGTTTTGAATGAAGAATCACATTTCTTGGTAAAATCATGCAGGATTGAAATTTTTGATGGTTTTTTACTCCTCTCAACAGCCCAAACAAGTTTCTAAAAGGATGAGTTTGCAACTACTTTACTTTTGGAGAAAATTCAAAACATTCATTATTCAATAGGGCCCAAACTATCAAAAACCAGCGGTTTGAATGAACACACATTTCTTGGTAGAATCATGCAGGACTGAAATTTTTGATGTTTTTCTACTCCTCTCATGAGCCCAAACAAGTCTCTAAAAGCATGAGTTTGCAACTACTTTACTTTTGGAGAAAATTCAAAACATTCATTATTCAATAGAGCCCAATAGCAAAAATCAGGTTTTGAATGAAGAATCACATTTCTTGGTAGAATCATGCTGCATTGAAATTTTTGATGGTTTTTTACTCCTCTCAAGAGCCCAAACAAGTTTCTAAAAGGATGAGTTTGCAACTACTTTACTTTTGGAGAAAATTCAAAACATTCATTATTCAATAGGGCCCAAACTATCAAAAACCAGCGGTTTCAATGAACACACATTTCTTGGTAGAATCATGCAGGACTGAAATTTTTGATGTTTTTCTACTCCTCTCATGAGCCCAAACAAGTCTCTAAAAGCATGAGTTTGCAACTACTTTACTTTTGGAGAAAATTCAAAACATTCATTATTCAATAGAGCCCAATAGCAAAAATCAGGTTTTGAATTAAGATTCACATTTCTTGGTAGAATCATGCAGGATTGAAATTTTTGATGGTTTTTTACTCCTCTCAACAGCCCAAACAAGTTTCTAAAAGGATGAGTTTGCAACTACTTTACTTTTGGAGAAAATTCAAAACATTCATTATTCAATAGGGCCCAAACTATCAAAAACCAGCGGTTTCAATGAACACACATTTCTTGGTAGAATCATGCAGGACTGAAATTTTTGATGTTTTTCTACTCCTCTCATGAGCCCAAACAAGTCTCTAAAAGCATGAGTTTGCAACTACTTTACTTTTGGAAAAAATTCAAAACATTCATTATTCAATAGAGCCCAATAGCAAAAATCAGGTTTTGAATGAAGAATCACATTTCTTGGTAAAATCATGCAGGATTGAAATTTTTGATGGTTTTTTACTCCTCTCAACAGCCCAAACAAGTTTCTAAAAGGATGAGTTTGCAACTACTTTACTTTTGGAGAAAATTCAAAACATTCATTATTCAATAGGGCCCAAACTATCAAAAACCAGCGGTTTCAATGAACACACATTTCTTGGTAGAATCATGCAGGACTGAAATTTTTGATGTTTTTCTACTCCTCTCATGAGCCCAAACAAGTCTCTAAAAGCATGAGTTTGCAACTACTTTACTTTTGGAGAAAATTCAAAACATTCACTATTCAATAGAGCCCAATAGCAAAAATCAGGTTTTGAATGAAGAATCGCATTTCTTGGTAAAATCATGCAGGATTGAAATTTTTGATGGTTTTTTACTCCTCTCAACAGCCCAAACAAGTTTCTAAAAGGATGAGTTTGCAACTACTTTACTTTTGGAGAAAATTCAAAACATTCATTATTCAATAGGGCCCAAACTATCAAAAACCAGCGGTTTCAATGAACACACATTTCTTGGTAGAATCATGCAGGACTGAAATTTTTGATGTTTTTCTACTCCTCTCATGAGCCCAAACAAGTCTCTAAAAGCATGAGTTTGCAACTACTTTACTTTTGGAGAAAATTCAAAACATTCATTATTCAATAGAGCCCAATAGCAAAAATCAGGTTTTGAATGAAGAATCACATTTCTTGGTAAAATCATGCAGGATTGAAATTTTTGATGGTTTTTTACTCCTCTCAACAGCCCAAACAAGTTTCTAAAAGGATGAGTTTGCAACTACTTTACTTTTGGAGAAAATTCAAAACATTCATTATTCAATAGGGCCCAAACTATCAAAAACCAGCGGTTTGAATGAACACACATTTCTTGGTAGAATCATGCAGGACTGAAATTTTTGATGTTTTTCTACTCCTCTCATGAGCCCAAACAAGTCTCTAAAAGCATGAGTTTGCAACTACTTTACTTTTGGAGAAAATTCAAAACATTCATTATTCAATAGAGCCCAATAGCAAAAATCAGGTTTTGAATGAAGAATCACATTTCTTGGTAGAATCATGCTGCATTGAAATTTTTGATGGTTTTTTACTCCTCTCAACAGCCCAAACAAGTTTCTAAAAGGATGAGTTTGCAACTACTTTACTTTTGGAGAAAATTCAAAACATTCATTATTCAATAGGGCCCAAACTATCAAAAACCAGCGGTTTCAATGAACACACATTTCTTGGTAGAATCATGCAGGACTGAAATTTTTGATGTTTTTCTACTCCTCTCATGAGCCCAAACAAGTCTCTAAAAGCATGAGTTTGCAACTACTTTACTTTTGGAGAAAATTCAAAACATTCATTATTCAATAGAGCCCAATAGCAAAAATCAGGTTTTGAATGAAGATTCACATTTCTTGGTAGAATCATGCAGGATTGAAATTTTTGATGGTTTTTTACTCCTCTCAACAGCCCAAACAAGTTTCTAAAAGGATGAGTTTGCAACTACTTTACTTTTGGAGAAAATTCAAAACATTCATTATTCAACAGGGCCCAAACTATCAAAAACCAGCGGTTTCAATGAACACACATTTCTTGGTAGAATCATGCAGGACTGAAATTTTTGATGTTTTTCTACTCCTCTCATGAGCCCAAACAAGTCTCTAAAAGCATGAGTTTGCAACTACTTTACTTTTGGAAAAAATTCAAAACATTCATTATTCAATAGAGCCCAATAGCAAAAATCAGGTTTTGAATGAAGAATCACATTTCTTGGTAAAATCATGCAGGATTGAAATTTTTGATGGTTTTTTACTCCTCTCAACAGCCCAAACAAGTTTCTAAAAGGATGAGTTTGCAACTACTTTACTTTTGGAGAAAATTCAAAACATTCATTATTCAATAGGGCCCAAACTATCAAAAACCAGCGGTTTCAATGAACACACATTTCTTGGTAGAATCATGCAGGACTGAAATTTTTGATGTTTTTCTACTCCTCTCATGAGCCCAAACAAGTCTCTAAAAGCATGAGTTTGCAACTACTTTACTTTTGGAGAAAATTCAAAACATTCACTATTCAATAGAGCCCAATAGCAAAAATCAGGTTTTGAATGAAGAATCACATTTCTTGGTAAAATCATGCAGAATTGAAATTTTTGATGGTTTTTTACTCCTCTCAACAGCCCAAACAAGTTTCTAAAAGGATGAGTTTGCAACTACTTTACTTTTGGAGAAAATTCAAAACATTCATTATTCAATAGGGCCCAAACTATCAAAAACCAGCGGTTTCAATGAACACACATTTCTTGGTAGAATCATGCAGGACTGAAATTTTTGATGTTTTTCTACTCCTCTCATGAGCCCAAACAAGTCTCTAAAAGCATGAGTTTGCAACTACTTTACTTTTGGAGAAAATTCAAAACATTCATTATTCAATAGAGCCCAATAGCAAAAATCAGGTTTTGAATGAAGAATCACATTTCTTGGTAGAATCATGCAGGATTGAAATTTTTGATGGTTTTTTACTCCTCTCAACAGCCCAAACAAGTTTCTAAAAGGATGAGTTTGCAACTACTTTACTTTTGGAGAAAATTCAAAACATTCATTATTCAATAGGGCCCAAACTATCAAAAACCAGTGGTTTCAATGAACACACATTTCTTGGTAGAATCATGCAGGACTGAAATTTTTGATGTTTTTCTACTCCTGTCATGAGCCCAAACAAGTCTCTAAAAGCATGAGTTTGCAACTACTTTACTTTTGGAGAAAATTCAAAACATTCATTATTCAATACAGCCCAATAGCAAAAATCAGGTTTTGAATGAAGAATCACATTTCTTGGTAGAATCATGCAGGATTGAAATTTTTGATGGTTTTTTACTCCTCTCAACAGCCCAAACAAGTTTCTAAAAGGATGAGTTTGCAACTACTTTACTTTTGGAGAAAATTCAAAACATTCATTATTCAATAGGGCCCAAACTATCAAAAACCAGCGGTTTCAATGAACACACATTTCTTGGTAGAATCATGCAGGATTGAAATTTTTGATGTTTTTTTACTCCTCTCAACAGCCCAAACAAGTTTCTAAAAGGATGAGTTTGCAACTACTTTACTTTTGGAGAAAATTCAAAACATTCATTATTCAATAGGGCCCAAACTATCAAAAACCAGCGGTTTCAATGAACACACATTTCTTGGTAGAATCATGCAGGACTGAAATTTTTGATGTTTTTCTACTCCTCTCATGAGCCCAAACAAGTCTCTAAAAGCATGAGTTTGCAACTACTTTACTTTTGGAGAAAATTCAAAACATTCATTATTCAATAGAGCCCAATAGCAAAAATCAGGTTTTGAATGAAGAATCACATTTCTTGGTAAAATCATGCAGGATTGAAATTTTTGATGGTTTTTTACTCCTCTCAACAGCCCAAACAAGTTTCTAGAAGGATGAGTTTGCAACTACTTTACTTTTGGAGAAAATTCAAAACATTCATTATTCAATAGGGCCCAAACTATCAAAAACCAGCGGTTTCAATGAACACACATTTCTTGGTAGAATCATGCAGGACTGAAATTTTTGATGTTTTTCTACTCCTCTCATGAGCCCAAACAAGTCTCTAAAAGCATGAGTTTGCAACTACTTTACTTTTGGAGAAAATTCAAAACATTCATTATTCAATAGAGCCCAATAGCAAAAATCAGGTTTTGAATGAAGAATCACATTTCTTGGTAAAATCATGCAGGATTGAAATTTTTGATGGTTTTTTACTCCTCTCAACAGCCCAAACAAGTTTCTAAAAGGATGAGTTTGCAACTACTTTACTTTTGGAGAAAATTCAAAACATTCATTATTCAATAGGGCCCAAACTATCAAAAACCAGCGGTTTCAATGAACACACATTTCTTGGTAGAATCATGCAGGACTGAAATTTTTGATGTTTTTCTACTCCTCTCATGAGCCCAAACAAGTCTCTAAAAGCATGAGTTTGCAACTACTTTACTTTTGGAGAAAATTCAAAACATTCATTATTCAATAGGGCCCAAATATCAAAAACCAGCGGTTTGAATGAACACACGTTTCTTGGTAGAATCGTGCAGGACTGAAATTTTTGATTTTTTTCTACTCCTCTCATGAGCCCAAACAAGTCTCTAAAAGGATGAGTTTGCAACTACTTTACTTTTGGAGAAAATTCAAAACATTCATTATTCAATAGGGCCCAAACTATCAAAAACCAGCGGTTTCAATGAACACACATTTCTTGGTAGAATCGTGCAGGACTGAAATTTTTGTTGTTTTTCTACTCCTCTCATGAGCCCAAACAAGTCTCTAAAAGCATGAGTTTGCAACTACTTTACTTTTGGAGAAAATTCAAAACATTCATTATTCTATAGAGCCCAATAGCAAAAATCACGTTTTGAATGAAGAATCACATTTCTTGGTAAAATCATGCAGGATTGAAATTTTTGATGGTTTTTTACTCCTCTCAACAGCCCAAACAAGTTTCTAAAAGGATGAGTTTGCAACTACTTTACTTTTGGAGAAAATTCAAAACATTCATTATTCAATAGGGCCCAAACTATCAAAAACCAGCGGTTTGAATGAACACACATTTCTTGGTAGAATCATGCAGGACTGAAATTTTTGATGTTTTTCTACTCCTCTCATGAGCCCAAACAAGTCTCTAAAAGCATGAGTTTGCAACTACTTTACTTTTGGAGAAAATTCAAAACATTCATTATTCAATAGAGCCCAATAGCAAAAATCAGGTTTTGAATGAAGAATCACATTTCTTGGTAGAATCATGCTGCATTGAAATTTTTGATGGTTTTTTACTCCTCTCAACAGCCCAAACAAGTTTCTAAAAGGATGAGTTTGCAACTACTTTACTTTTGGAGAAAATTCAAAACATTCATTATTCAATAGGGCCCAAACTATCAAAAACCAGCGGTTTCAATGAACACACATTTCTTGGTAGAATCATGCAGGACTGAAATTTTTGATGTTTTTCTACTCCTCTCATGAGCCCAAACAAGTCTCTAAAAGCATGAGTTTGCAA